>NW_012115066.1:641215-708677 GCF_000951035.1 Colobus angolensis palliatus | reverse complement strand
GAGAGATCTGCTGTTAGTCTGACGGGCTTCCCTTTGTGTGTAACCGGACCTTTCTCTCTGGCTGCCCTTAACATTTTTTCCTTCATTTCAACTTTGGTGAATCTGACAATTGTGTGTTTTGGAGTTGCTCTTCTCGAGGAGTATCTTTGTGGCGTTCTCTGTATTTCTTGAATTTGAATGTTGGCCTACCTTGCTAGGTTGGGGAAGTTCTCCTGGATAATATCCTGAAGAGTGTTTTCCAACTTGGTTCCATTATCCCCGTCACTTTCAGGCACACCAATCAGACGTAGATTTGATCTTTTCACATAGTCCCATATTTCTTGGAGGCTTTGTTCTTTTTACTCTTTTTTCTCTACACTTCTCTTCTCGCTTCATTTCATTCATTTGATCTTCAATCACTGATATCCTTTCTTCCAGTTGATTAAATCGGCTACTGAAGCTTGTGCATTCGTCATGTAGTTCTTGTGCCATGGTTTTCAGCTCCATCAGGTTATTTAAGGACTTCTCTACACTGGTTATTCTACTTAGCCATTCATCTCATATTTTTTTCAAGGTTTTTAGCTTCTTTGCAATGGGTCCGAACTTCCTCCTTTAGCTCAGAGAAGTTTGACCATCTGAAGCCTTCTTCTCTCAGCTGGTCAAAGTCATTCTCCATCCAGCTTTGTTCCATTGCTGGTGAGGAGCTGCATTCCTTTGGAATGGGAGAGTCGCTCTGATTTTTAGAATTTTCAACTTTTCTGCTCTGTTTTGTCCCCATCTTTGTGGTTTTATTTACCTTTAGGCTTTGACGATGGTGATGTACAGATGGGGTTTTGGTGTGGATGTGCTTTCTGTTTGTTAGTTTTCCTTCTAACTGTCAGGACCCTCAGCTGCACGTCTGTTGGAATTTGCTGGAGGTCCACTCCAGACCCTGTTTGCCTGGGTATCAGCAACGGAGACTGCAGAACAGTGAATATTGCTGAACAGTAAATGATGCTGCCTGATCATTCCTCTGGAAGCTTTGTCTTAGAGGGGTACCCGGCGGTGTGAGGTGTTGATCTGCCCCTACTGGGGGGTGCCTCCCAGTAAGGCTACTTGGGGGTCAGGAACCCACTTGAGGAGGCAGTCTGTCTGTTCTCAGATCTCAAACTCTGTGCTGGGAGAACCACTACTCTCTTCAAAGCTGTCTGACAGGGACATTTAAGTCTGCAGAGGTTTCTGCTGCCTTTTGTTTGGCTATGCCCTGCCCCCAGAGGTGGAGTCTACAGAGGCAGGCAGGCCTCCTTGAGCTGAGGTGGGCTCCACCCAGTTCCAGCTTCCAGGCTGCTTTGTTTACACTCAAGCTTCAGCAATGGCGGGCGCCCCTCCCCCAATCTCACTGCCACCTTGCAGTTGGATCTCAGACTGCTGTGCTAGCAGTGAGCGAGGCTCTGTGGGCGTGGGACCCTCCAAGACACGCGTGGGATATAATCTCCTGGTGTGACCTTGGCCCTATTGCCATCTGGGGCAAAATAATTCTTTGTTGTGGGGGATGATTTGCAGCATCCCTGGCCTCTACTTACTAATAGCACCTCTTCCTCTAGTAGTGGCAACCAAAAATGTGTCCAAACATTACAAAATTGCCCCTGGCTGGGAACCACTGGGTTAGGGCAAAAAAGAAACGTTGGAACAGGTGGGCCAACACAGATCCTTTGATTTCAGGATTTTTTATTTTTTATTTTTTTTTAAAGAAACACAATCTTGCTTTGTCACATAGGCTGGCATACAGTAGTGTAATCATAGCCCACTGCAGCCTGGAATTCCTGGACTCAAGGAATCCCTCCTCTTCAGACTTCCTGGTAGTGGGTACTCCAAGTGTGCACCACCATGCCTAGCTAATTTTTTTTTTTTTTTTTTAATTTTTTGGAGAGATGGGGTCTTGTTATATTGACCAGGCTGGTCTCAAACTCCTGGTCCCAACCAATCCTCTCTCCTTAGCCTCCAAAAGTCCTGGGATTTCAGACAGGAGCCACTGCACCCAGCTAAGATTTTCTTTTTATTTCAGAAGGTCTCTTGTCCCAGTGTGCCACTAATAGGATACCTTTGTTATTTGGTAATAGATTTGTGTTTTTGCCCTCTATCTGTAAAATGATCAGACCCAAGAGTTTCTAGGGACTCTTCTAGGCTTGAAACTATTCTCAGTAGTTGCCAGGATTATAGGATTTTTAACCAATAGTACCATTCTAACAGTGCTGTCTTTTGAAATCCTCCCTCCTTAAAGTTTAAATGTATATTAATATTGCACTAAGTGCTACGGTCATACTATTTATCCACTTAACATCCTTTCAAAGGAGGCTTGGGCTTGTAATTGAAATAGGCATAAGAAGTCATCAGGAGCCAGTGGGGCAAAGGCACAAATAATAATAAATGACTAAATACTATTTAACATGCAATTAATTAAATATCAACATGGTCTGTTGATGGTAGAAAAATGACAAGACTTTCTGCTTTTCTGAAGGTCTAGCTCATGTCCACCCTTGCTATTAGGGATATTTGCCAAAGATCATTGAAAGAAACTTTTGATCATCTGAGGTGGGAATTAATCATTTGTCGTCGAGCTCTCCATTAGAGACTCACATAGTTTAATGCAGCAAAAATTTATTGAAAACCCTATTGTGCTCTTAGTGGATGACTTAGCAGTGAGAAAAAAAAGTCCAGTTCTGTTCTCGATAAGGGTACAGTCTAGTGGGGGATGATGCACATCCATCAATCACACAGATCAATAGGGGAGTTAGATTTGATCAGTTAGGTCAGGGAGGCTTCCTGGAAGAAGCAAAATTTGATTCAAGATCGGAAGGATGAGCAGGAGTCTGCTAGGTGAAGAAGAGAAGCTGAGGCATTGCTTCTGTGCATTTGTATGAACGGTTAGGGGAGTGGAAACCTTCAGATCCAAGAGACAAGAAAAGGAGAATGTCAGCCCAACCCCATCTGTCTCTATCAGAAGGTTTCTAAACGGCCATGTTCACTCCATTCTAAGTCACCCTTAGTTGTAAATTGCAATCACAATGGAATAATAGTTTTCAAGTAAAAAGAGACGTACCATAGTAGATAAATGTTGATATTGACTATAATATGCACCCCAATTTCAGAAACGTTAAATATATATTTTTTTAAAAAAGCCTCTCTTAAAAGCAAGGACATAAGGTATCAAAATTCAAAGTCAGTCTTGAAATGATTATTGCTATTATTGTCATCGTTTTTATACTGAAGTCTCTTGTGGTCACTGCTACCAGCTGGGAGAGTTTTCATTGGCCATCTCTGCTGCCCAGGCACGTGCTTCCCCACCATGTTGATAGGATTTCTTGCTTCCTGCTCAAACCTCCCCTCTTTCCTCCCAGCTCCTTGATTCCCAATCCCTTGAGTTCACATTTGATTTCTCGCATGGTACAGTTTAGCCAACATGAGCTCACTGCCAACCATCTCAACCTAACTGTCTGAAATGTATCTAGTAAGGTATATTACAAAACAAGGGCAGCGATCTCTCTCGGTGCAGTGAGCATGCCCTGAGATAGCTTGGAATTCTAGACAGGGGTGAGAATATCAGGAGGAGAAACTGTGCCACTCCTTTGCAGAAGGGAGCTGGGGCCTTGCTGCTTTCTCAGGAGGTAGCATTGGAATGGCTTCTAGAAAGATGGACTTGGCCCTGGGACGGTGAAAATTGCTCTCTCTCTGTGACCTCTGGGGCTCAGCCAAGGCAGGGATGGATAAAGAGCTAACCTGCCCCACTTGCCAGCCAAAAATAGTGCTGTGTCACAGAGCTTTTGGTAATTAAACCTTCCCTCTGCAGAAAGCTGTGGCTTGGACTGGAAAGGTACCATGGATGTGTTAAGGTAATTCACTCCCAACACTGACATCCTTTGCTCAGCATCAGAAGCAGGCTGGAAAACCGAGTGCAACGAGATGAAGGTTGACATTCATAACCAGGGCATGGTATGTAAGTAGCAAGAAAAAGGAACATGTGCCAACAAAGTTTCTTCTAGATTAAGTAGTTCTTTGTTTTTACTCTGAGTCATATGGACTTTTTTTTCTTTTTGGTCAATCAGCTTAGTTTAGCAACTTTTTGTTTCTGATTATAAAAATGGCTTCATTTTTGCTGTAGAAAGTTGGAAACATAAAAGAAAGAAGCAATAAGAAAGTAAAAACATATCCATCATCTTATCATTCACAGACGGCCGTTAGGAACATTCTGTGCCCACTTTTTTCTCAATGCAGTGTACAACTTTTATAAAATTATGATCAGGGCCAGATGCGGTGACTCATGCCTGTAATCCCACCAATTTGGGAGAACAAGGTGGGCGGATCATGAGGTCAGGATTTTGAGACCAGCCTGGCCAATATGGTGAAACTCCGTCTCTACTAAAAATATAAAAATTAGCAGGGCATGGTGGCACACACCTGTAGTCCCAGCTACTCAGGAGATTGAGTCAGGAGAATCGCTTGAACCTGGGAGACGGAGGTTGCAGTGAGCCAAGACTGTGCCAGTGCACTCTGGCCTGGGCAACAGAGCAAGACTCTGTCTCAAAAAATAAATAAATAAATAAATAAAAATAAAATAATGATCAGAGAATATATACAGTTTTCTGTCTTACCTTTTAAATGTACACACAATGTACTCCCAGTGATATTGTTTCTGATGGGGTCATTAAATATTACTTGAAAACCAGACTGTTTTTAGCTTATCAACCTCCTGAGGACCAGGGCTGAGTGGGGTGAGATGTCTGGGAGAACACATGTCCATGTCAGTAGGAAAGTACTCTGGTCTGGAGTGTTCTTCAGACAGACTTCATGGTCCCAGGAGAAACTGACATGCTGTCTGGGAAACCAGAGATGTTCTGGTCATTTTGGGAGGCAGAGAAGGAGTGGGAAGTTCACTGGGGAGAGCAGAGAAAAGAGCATGGGCTCGTAAGTAAAGTGTTCCTGGCTTGGATTCTGTCTCTGGCACTAATCAGTTGCCTGATCATGGTTAGCCTACCTAATCCTTTAAACCTCAGTTTTCTCATTTATAAAGTGGGACTAATGGTATTATGTATTTCACTGGGTTATTGGAAGATAGTACCTGACTCAGAGTAAGTACTCAATGAATGTTAGCTATCATTAGTATATTATTTTTATTAATCTCCTCAGCAAAGACTGGGTCAGCTGATTCCATTGGATGAGGATAGTGGGTAGATGGGTTCACTCTTTAAGATAATCTTTAAAAGGAAGTAAAAATGTTGGTGAGTTTTAGTATTAGTATGTTCTCTCAGAGAGAAGGTATATTTAAGGTTTAGGGAAGTCAAAAGAATGAAATCTTAAGGCTCCTTCCATTTCATTTTCCAGGCCATGAATTGAGGACACTTCAGTGCCTGATAGGAGATCTGGGTTCAGACCAATGAGCAGATCCAGTCTCAGCCCAGGCATCTTCCTAAGCAGGCTTGATGGGGCAGCTGCAGCTTTCAGTATTTGAATAAATCATCAAAGGGTTTGTTACATCAGCCAAGCTTTTGAGAGTCCAAAATTTAAAAGCTGAGATAAAATCTTATCTTGGTGTGTCTTTATGGAAGGATCTCCAGGTACCTGAGGTTAAGGTCTGGCTCAAGCCAGGACCTAGGGAGCAGCATACGGTAATTGGAGAGACCTGGGTTTGAATCCCAGCTCTGCACGTTGTTAGTTATATGACCTTGGGCAAGATTCACAACCTTAGCCTTTCTTTACCTTCTCACCCTAATCGGGGGTAAACATTTGTACCTTTTGAGATTGTTGCAAGGATTAAAAGAGGCAAAATCTATGACAATGCCTAACTCCATGCTGGACTTAATATAGATTCTCAATAAATGTTGACACCATCTTCCATCCCCCATATCCTACAAGATAAAACAAGACAGAATAAGCAAATGCTTAGGTTTCTTCATCTGTAAATAAGTAATTGGAACAAGAAAATTAAAGGCAGAAGCTCACTCAGCCTCTAGGGTCTGGGAGATGTCTTCTTCTTGTTTGAGTTTTAGTCTGTACTTTCTAAAAACCAGTAGTGGGCCTCTGGCATTTCCTGGCACATCTTAGCAGATAGGTATTGAATATATACCATGTGCCACTGAACTGCACCTTTTGTATGGGTGATCTCATACAGTGCTTTCATTTCATGGAGGAGAAAAACTGAGGCTCAGAGACATGAAGAAACTCATCCAAAGTTTCTTAGCTGATAAGTGGTGGAGCTGGGATTGGTACCTAGGTCCCTCTGTCTCTGAGCCCATGTTCATAACTACTGCAAACACAGGTCTCTAACCATATAGGACTTCTACTCCTTGCTGGGAAAGATAAGTACAAAACAGACAGGAATGGCCTTTTCAGCTACTAAATTGTAAGCCCCCTGAGCCCAAAGACTGTGTGTTCCCCTCTCTATCCCCTCCCAGGCATGCAGCTAATAGCAGCTAATAGGAAACCCTGGAGACACCTACTGGGAATCTAAGAATCTGGGTTAGGATTCCTTTAAAATGCAGATGTCCTGTGAAAAGTGAGCACTTGATTTCTTATATACCTAGGTTCACTAGATACTTATCTTTGACACGGGAAAGTAGGACTTTCAGATACCTGGGTGGCTGGCGGCAGCGAAAGGCACTGAAAATCCAGAGAGGAAGAGCTCTTCCCTCTCTTTATTTTCTCACAAAGGGAAAGGAGTAAAAGGCAGAGGAAGTGGGGCTGAGATGAGGAAGACAGTACCACAGGGTTCGTAAGATGTACACATCAGAATTCCTGCCTTGCAGGCCCTGGGCATTGGCTGGGCAAGGTTTGGTGGTCTGCAGGGCACAGAAAGAATCTGTGCCTCCAAGGATTCATAGAAAATCACCACTTCCGCTGTCGTTATCTTTTATTTATTATTCTCTGTGATCTGTTGGTCTTTGATTCCCTTTGTACTTTTGATTCTTTTGTGATTCTCCCTTTCGGTTTGGCCCTGGTTTTTACCTTGATCTCATCTATATTGACCACACCTCAATGCAGGCCTCCTCCCTCCCTGCCTGGGCTCCCTCAGTGGCCCCATCTACATCCCTTCCTCCAGTTTTGTTCATTACTGCTGCCAGATTCACCTCCCTCTACGTCTACCTGTTTTTGAACCTTGTCATTCCCATCCTGCTCTGAGCTTTTGCTCTCTATTTCCTCTGCCTGATGTATCCTCTCCCCTTTCCTCTTCCAACCAAAAGAAAGTCTACCTATAGTCTTCCAAACTCAGCACACATCCTTCTCCTTTGGGAACCTGTTCCCAATGATTCCATCAATTTCTCTGTCTTCTTCTTCTTCTTTTGTTTTTTGTTTTTTTGAGACAGGATCTCAGTCTGTCACTGAGGCTGGAGTGCAGTGGTGCGATCTCGGCTCACTGCAGCCTCCACCTCCCGGGTTCAAGCAATTCTCCCACCTCAGCCTCCCAAGTAGCGGGGATTACAGGGCTGCCACCATGACCGGCCAGTTTTTGCATTTTTAGTAGAGACAGAGTTTCACCATATTGGCCAGGCTGGTCTCCGACTCCTGCCATCAGGTGATCTATCTGCCTCGGCCTCCCAAAGTGCTGGGATTATAGGCATGAGCCACCGCGCCTGACCTCTGTCTTCTCAATTCTGGTAGCACTGGTGTGTCCCTACATCAGTTGGTCATGTGCCTCCTCCCCTCTGCTTGGGGCATTATCTACCTCTTGGACATGACTTCTCACCTGTTTGCTTTCCTCCCCGTCTGTGTTAGGAGTTCTTTAAATTTAATGTTTCTGCTTCATTTATTGAGTATCTGCTACATGCAAGCACCCTATTGAGGGTTGAGAAACAAAGAGGAATTATTAGGTTTGCTCCTCAATAAATAATTGAGGTGAGACCCTTAGAAATGTGTGTCCATTGGCCTGCTCCAATTCTAGACAGTTTTTTCACCAACTCCAGGGGAGGGCAAGCCAAGCATGCCTCTGGCTCTTGCATTCCACATGTCTCTTATTAAAAACAGATGGCCCAGGACTGCTTCGGCCATTGCAGCAGTTGACAGGCCTGTTCCTGGGCAGGCTCTCCTCATGAATTCTAGAATCCTTTAGCTGCGTTAGTAACAATTCCTCCTGCAGTGCAATAAGGGGATAGTGTCTGTGGGCTGGGCACTTTCCATGAACGAGAAAGGCCTGAATTCAACCCAGGTGCCGCCCAGACTTGTCACTTGGAGCTTGGCCTCAGGCAAGGTCAAAATGGGAAGCTAACTTGAGAGGAAGAGGTCCCTTTTGCCACTTCTGCATTCCTGAAGCTCACAACAACCAGCTTCTTTGTCCTCATTTTTCTTAGGACCAAATGCATTCATTTAACAAACATGTGTGGCTGAGTGTGGTGGCTCATACCCGTAAACTCAGCTCTTTGGGAGGCCAAGGTAGGAGGATCACTTGAGGTCAGGAGTTAGAGACCAGCCTGGGCAACATGGCAAGACTTCATCTCTATTTTAAAATATTGCTGAGCACAATGATCTCTGTTTTCCCAGTGCCTGCCTGGCTCAGGGCCTGGCACCGAGGTAAATGTGATTGCTGCTCTAAATAAGCTTATCTCTAAGAAATGAAATGAATGTAAACTATCGAAAGCAAGGAAGGCAAATATGGGCATGCATATATCCACTTCTTAATTTTGTGTCCACGGCAGATATTGCTAATTAATCATAGAACTCATTCACTTTGAATCTGGATTAAAGTGAAGATTCAGCCTTGGGATCCTTCTCAAAACATTGCTCCAGCAGCCACTATCACTGATTTGGACTTTGCCCATGAGATGAAATCTGATTGTGATCCTTTTTTTGGTGTATGTGTGTTTAAAGTGGTCCAAATGCCACTGGAATTGGGGAGCAGGGGCTCAAAACAGCGAGTATATTGAGTTACCGTGTCTGTCCAGAGCAGACTAGGAGACTCCACTCATCGGAGTGTCCAAAAGTAACACTGCTATTACGGAAGCCCTGTACCATTGCTTCATGCTTCTTCTCGCTTTCATGGCTCCTTTCTGTCTGACCTTTGTGGACTCCTCTTCCTCCTCATACCCCTCAGAAGTGGCTGTTTTGCAAGGTTAAACTCTTATCCTTCCCAAATTCTTTTTTCTTGTCTGTTTTCTCAGTTGGAGAGCTCATTTCTTCCCTCAGCTTTTACTAGCTTTTTCAAGTAGTTAACTCTCAAATCTGTATCTTCAGAGAAGTCTTTTTCCAAGGTCTAAACTCCTCCCTTTGGCACTGAAGCACTTCCACCATCTGACCCTATTTATCTTTCCAGTCCCCTCTCCAGTCCCAGCTCCTTGCCTACAGAACTTCTGCTGTGAGCACGAGGTCTTCTTCCATCCTGTGTCCAAGATGTGGGGTACCCATGGGGAGTCCTGCTCCCATGCCTTGACACATGCCCCTGCCCTGCCCCTCTTCTCTGTTTTGTCTGTCATAGCCACTCTATGAGTCCCCGCTTCACTGCCATTTCACTGAGAAAGCCCCTTCTGACTTCTTTATGATTTCAGAAGATAACAAGTGCCATGAGCCGAGGATCTTACTATCTTACACTTTGAGTCACTCAACAAACAGTTATTGACTGCCTCCTCTAAGTCCCAACGTGTATGACGTGAACCTGCCCTCAGAGAGCCTGGGGTCTGTTTACATTTCTGTCATTAGTTACTCTTGTTTATAGGTCATGTCTCTGCCACTAGAGCAAATGCCTTGTGGTCAAGAGCTGAGTCCCAGTCACTGTATCCCCTCAGTCCTGTGGGTATGCCAGATGCTCAACACATCCCGAGTTGAGTGAAAGGCAGCTTCTTTCCCTGTCTTGTTTGCTGGTGACTCTTTTGAGTATGTGATTCTTGGGGGAGGCTCACAAAGCGTTGCCCAGCTGACAGGGGAAGGAGCAACCTGTGGAGACTAAAGGAGGGAGAAGTCCCTGCTCTATGCTTGACCCCAGAACAGCAGGAGCTGGGATGGAAATGGATGCCTTAAATGGAAAGCAGCCCTGGCTAAGATGCATTAAGAACATGAGTCTAGGGGAGGGATAGCATTAGGAGAAATACCTAATGTAGATGATGGGTTGATGGGTGCAGCAAACCACCATGGCACGTGTATACTTATGTAACAAACCTGCATATTCTGCACATGGATCCCAGAACTTAACGTATTAAAAAAAAAATGGTTGCAGCCCTTGTGCTTAATGATTGTGAGACCTTGAGCAAGTTACTTAATCTCTCTGTGACCTGGTGTTCTCACCTGCAAAATGGGTCTTAAAACAATGTCAACTTTATAGAGAGGTTGTGAGGTTTAACTAAGAAAATGAGTTAAAATGAATATAAAACATTTAAAATAATTCTTGGTACAAGCATTGGCTATTACTTAGATTTTCCTGGCAGTGGGATTTACTGGTGATTTTCATATTCATCATTGTAGCTTTCTGTAGACAAAACATATATTATTTAGCTCATCTGGAAAATATATTGAAAAACTATTTCTTTACCTTCTTTTAATATCTTTTTAATTATTTTTTAAGAGACAGGGAAAGAGTCTGGTTGGTAAAGGGGTTATAGTTAACTCTGGTAACCTCTGCCCCATGTACTGTGTGGGTATTTCCTGGTGTGATTGCTGTGGGGAGGTAACCTTCAGCTCCCCCTCTTCTGCCTGTCCCCATCACTGGTCCCCCTCCAGTGCCAACAGTCAGATGCTTACAGTGGAGGTGTCTACCTTTCGGAATGGTGCAATGATTGACGCCCAGTGAGCCTTGCGCAGAGAACAGGGAATGAAATCACCCAGCAGTTCCTCTGCAAAGAGCATGTGATCCTTAGTGCAATCACAGGCAAGTGACCTGTTTCCCCAGAACTCAGCGGAAAGTTCTGAGAACTGGAAGGCCATTTGCAGAACCCAGGAGAGAAGGGAGGGAAGGCAAGGCTGGGTTTGCAAAAGCAGGAGCAAGGTCTGCACTTTTTATGAAGTGTTTTACGGTGGAGCTGTAATTGGAACCCTGGTATTTAGCAAGAGTTATGAGGTGTGATGGTCTTAGCACTGCGAGTCCTTTGGCGGCATATGTGATACTGGCATGAAACAGGCCAAGCGTCATGAACTGGGTTGCTCGGGTTCAGCATGCTGCTTAAATCAGCTTATTTATTGTTTTTAAAAGGACTATATTTTTTTACTCTTGGGGCATTCAAAACTCCACTTAGAGACAAACCAAAAACATTTCTCAGTTATGTGCTCACTGTTCGAATCAGAGCTGCTAAGCCTAATTGGTTGGTCCAATTCTCTTACTACCTTCTGGAGATTAAAAGCTTCTCTAGCTCGCTTCCAAATCAGAGTGGATGGAAATGGATCCAATCCAGGTGCCCAGGGCTCCAGAAGCCCTTCCTGTTACAGAGAGGATGAGTGAGCAGGCCGAAGATTGTGCTTTTCATTGCTCCAGGATAATTTCCTAGTCCTTGAAGCTGAGAAAGCAAGCAGGAAGGGTCTCCCATTCTTTTCAAAATTCAGAATGAGCACATTGTCTGAAGAAGGAGGTTGGCCTTCTTTTTGTCTTTCACTCTGTGAGGGATGGCAGCCAGGACCCAGCCTTTTGGAACCACAGAGCCATGTCAGAAGCAACAACTGGTTGAAGTAGAACAAAGGATCTTAACTAGGGGCTGTGGGAAAAGGTCTTCAGAAGTCTGAAATTGTAAGGAAAGTTTGTATGTGCATTTTCAGGGGGAGAGTTCCATAATCCCATCAAGCATGCACTCACAGAATTTGACCTATGCACTGTGTAGTGAGAGCTTGCTACTATTCATAGCATATACCAAGCTTGCTCCTGCGTCAGGCCTTTGCACTTGCTGTTCCTTCTCAGAATACTTTTTCCCAAGATCCACGTGGTCACTGTAACTTTCTTCAAGCCACTGTTTAAATGTCACTTCCCGACCACCTTATATTAAATATCCCACTCACCAGTACATTGCTTCATTGTTCTTTACAGTGCTTATTCCATATGACATTGTTTGTTATTACCTCCCTCTTTCAGTATGTAAGCCTCTATGGTATTTACTGCTGTATCTGTAGCATATAGAACAATGCCAAGCCCATAAAAGACGCTCAGTAAATATCTGTTGAATGGGTAAATGCATGAACAAATTAATAACTTTGATTATATTTAGGTCTCAGATGTAAAAAAAAAAGTTTTAATGATGGGAAAAAAGGATCTGAGTTCTCAGTGGCGCCACTTCTCAGCCATGTGTCTTGGGTTCCAGACATTTCATCTGCTATGAAATGATCACCTGACCAGAAGTCTTAAAGGGATTTCACAATGCTTGTACATCATTAATAATTTCTGTTTTTGAATACACCAGATTTGTGAGTGTGTGTGTGCCTGTGTGTGTGTGTCTGGGTAAAAATGTGTGTGTGTGCCTGTGTGTGTGTGCCTGTGCACATCCTGGTGCACAGATACTATTATTATTATTCTGGTGCATAGATAATAGATTATCTCCATTTGAAAATGGGGGTGCTAATACTACTGCTACCGGTGGGCTAGGGAGGTCCCCAAATTCCCAGGGGACCTCTATCCTGATTGGTGTCCAGACTCTTGACACCTGAGCGAGAAGGAATTCAAGGACTAGTCTGGCAAATAGTGAAAGTATGGAGACTTATTGCAAGTGAAAAGTATACACTCAAGAAAGGGGAGTGTGTGTGTACTCAAGAAAGTCATGCCCACTGGGGTTTGGGGCTTCTAACTTTATGAGTTTCTTTAACCAAGGAGTGGAATATTCATGAAGATTCCTGGAAACAGGTGAAGATTTCTCAGAACTGTGGTGCCACCCATTTTTACACCAAATATGGTTGTTTCTGAAACTGTCATGGTGCTGGTGGTGGGTGTGTGATTTGGTATGTTAATGAGCGTATAATGAGGTCCTAGGTGAAACCTAGGTCAAATCCAGTGCCATGCTGGGTCCAGTCGGTCTTAGCCAGCTTGGCCCACATCCTGTTTTTCAGGGTCTTTTATCAGCCCCTAGCCTGTGCTGCTATTTCAACAGTTTCCTTTTTGCTAGTTTTGTGAAACTGCTTCTATTCTCTTGCAACCACCCATTATTACTCCTGTCTCACTACTGACACACCAGTGTGGTTTTTGTGACTTGTCTGAACCGTCACGATATATCAGAGCAGGACAGTGATAGAAGTCCCACTTGCCAACACCAGTTCCACTCTATAACCATTAGTGTCCTATTCTGGAAAAGATGTCCTGGGTAGGAGTTGAATATAGTGGTCAAGACCAACTTGGGGCTAGTATTTTCTGATACATGAACTTGAGTGTGAATGGGATATAATTGCCTCTGTTACTGAATGAGTAGGGTTAAGGTTTAGAAAAGAGATGGTGCATTCTTCTCTAATCTTTTTAAGTTTCATTTTATTATATAATTTTATTTTTTCGAGACAAAGTCTCACTCTGTCGCGCCCAGGCTGGAGTGCAGGGGAGTGATCACTGCCTACTGCAGCCTCAACCTCCAGGGCTCAAGCTATCCTTCCACCTCGGCTTCCCAAAGTGCTGGGATTACAGGCATGAGCCACCACACCCAGCCGCTTTTCTCTAATCTTACACGAGGCAACAAAAGGTACCATACCTAGAAATTATTATGCTATGGCTCCTTTTGAACCAAGGCAAAACAACAACAACAACAAAACACTCATTTGAGAAGTACATTACATCTGAGAGAAATAAACTCTGGTCTCTTCTAGACAAACTGCTTTGATTTTCAAGCATATACCTCAGAATCATTTTGGGCAGAAAGTTACCGTTTGTCAGTATCTGTTATCGGGTGAGCTTGGAGGTAAATCTTCACACAGAGCTTATTACATCCTCAGTAACTTCCTTTATAAATGACAGCTTCTTAGACTCATCTTTTAAAAGTGAATATTTTTTCTCATTAAAACAAATACTGTCTTCTTCCCAACATCTTAGATGGCTGATTCACCATTTCTCAAAAGTAGTTTTAATTGTACAGCATGATACAGGTACATGCATTATTTTAAAAGTAAAACCCTACCAAAAACCCTACGAAAATATATAAGAATCTCCCTTTACACACCTGTCTCAAAAACCCTCATCCATTCCCAGAGGTAATCCTTGCCTATCCTTTTTTAACTTTTCTTTCCAAACATTATAAATGTACACATGAACATGCAATTTTCAACATCTTAGATACATCTTAGATATTTTTCCATGGTAGTTCATATAGCAATGCACCATTCTTTTTAGCAGGTACATATACTTTCATTGCATCAAAATATATCAGAATTTATTAAGCACTCCTCTATTGATGACATTTAAGTTACTACTCAGTTTTTTACTTTTATAAACACTTCTGCAAAGAATCGACATCTTTGTGAACATATATCCACATTTCTCAAGATAGATGTTAAGAAAAATATTTTGGGATGTGGAAAGGTATTGCATATCTTAAATTTTGATAGAAACTGCCAAACTTCCCCCCAACATCCAATACTGGTTTGGACTCCCATGTTAAATTTACCTGTCCTTGGCAATCACAGATGTTGTCAACTTTTTAAAGATGTTTTGGCAATTTGATGTGCAAAAATTGGTATTTTCACTTGCTCTGCCCTGATTACTAAGGTAGTTGAGAGTGTTTTTTGCATGCTGCTTCTGATGCTCTATACCTTATTAGGTTTTTAACAGGGTTTCAAATATTTTCGTGAATAGGACTATTTCAGAAATGCTTTTTCCCCAGGGTTGCTGTGCAGCTGCTAGTTAAAATATGCCTTCATTTATTTGTATTGGTAGGTAGCAAATACTTAAATACTTGTTGGTAAGGTGTCCCAACCCAAGTTCACTTTCCTCAGTCTTAAGTCTCATTACCCCCACTTCTCCCCTCTACCTCTCTGTCCTGGGACCTCCCTAGGAGGCAGCAATTAAAAGGTTAGTATGTAGCACTTTGGGGCAAACCTGAACCTTCCAGAGGCTGCTCTAATGCAGTTCCAGCCTCTATTCAGAGAGTTTGGCATATTGATATACCATTTAAAAATTATTTTGACAATTCCCTCCCCCACTGTCAACCAAAGGTACTGAATCTGTGTTTTATGTAAGTTCCTGGAGTCTGAGAGATTCACAGTAACATGCTGCTGGTTTGCTTCTTGAACTTCTTTGTTTGTCAATTTTCCAGGATTATGCTTACATAATTTCCTTTTGACCTTAGCCTCCACACCATAATCCCGGAGGGCACACTGGGGGAATAAGATGATCCTTATGTAACTTGTTACGTAAGAGTCCGGAGAAGCTGGGTCTCACTTCAGTGTCTGCACCGTTTTCTAAGAAAGTTCATTTTGACAGTTTTCTGTTGTCTCTTTCAATCAATAAATTCTTTTTTTTTTTTTATTATACTTTAAGTTCTAGGGTACATGTGCATAACGTGCAGGTTTGTTACATATGTATACTTGTGCCATGTTGGTGTGCTGCACCCATGAACTCGTCAGCACCCATCAATTCATCATTTATATCAGGTATAACTCGGGGGGAGGGATTGCATTGGGGAGTTATACCTCAATCAATAAATTCTTTTAAAAAGCATTCCCTTTACTTCTGAGATACCAAAGGGGAGGGGGGAACCAGGACAATACTGATTGCTTCTTTGTAGCTGGCACCTAACAGAAGTGATTCTGTCTAATTTACGCTACAATCTTCTTCCTTTGTATGGATAAGGAAACTGAAGCTCTCAGGGACTAAAGTGAGTTGCTGAGGATCATACAGCTAGAGAGGGGTAGAAGTAGACTTTAAAGCAAGACACAGGTTCTTCCTACAGAATGTGTGTGTGATTCAGAATTGTGCAGGATAGCTCTGTTTCATGTCCTATTCTTTTGAAGTGATAAACGTTGTCCACTGACTATACTAGAGCAGATAGGGAGCTCAGATCATTCCACGGACTTCAAGTTCCTTGGAGGCCAGACTGCAGACAACTCTTTTATCTCTGTGCCAGGGATGCCCTGTCCTGGCTCCAGCTGTGCCCAGATGGACTAGAGGCCTTTGTGGCCCATATTTTGGAATTCTTCCTGTCACCCTATGCTCTTCACCTCTGGCTTGGCACTGAGTTGGGGCAGACACCAAAGGAACAGGTCTCGTGTAACATCTTTTCCTGACGTGAGCTGGGTCCCGTTGCTTCTTTTCTCTGCTCAGAGAAGTGATGCATGAGCAGGGAGCTGATGTCAGTGTGTCTGCATGGCTGGTATTACAAAGCCTCAAGGAAAAAAGCTTAACAAGAAAGCCTGAGAAATTGGGGTTTTGGTCATTTAAAGTTTAGAGTCATTGAGGGATGAAACCAAGAGGGCTTTGTCATTAAATATATTTTTGATAATTCTCTCTTATTTTTAATTCTAACATTGAAAAAGCAATAAATGCACATAGAAAAACATTTAAACAGTGCTAAGGAGAATGCAGTGATCTGTGAGTCACCCTCTCATTTGAGATACCATTTTCTTAGTTCTCCCCAGATGCTACCACTCTCAGCAGTATTCTGTGATCTTTCCAGAAATATTACTTGTAATCTTTGTATATACAATTATATGTGTATATATTTGTGCTTATCAATCTTTTATCTATCCAATATCCATCCCTCCATCCATCCATCTGCCCATGCAACTTATGCTCAACTCTCATGGTTGAAAATCATTCAAAAATGCTTGAATCCATTCTCTCATTTGATGTGGTGTGTTGAGACCAGTGGACCCCTGACAGAGGGTCCTTTGAGTCGCCAGGATCCCTATCTGAGACCCAGTCCTTATGATAAGGTCCTCCAGCTGATAAAGGTGTAACATTGAGCCACACACTAACGAAAGATCTCCCTGAGAGATTTTGTTTCCATACCCTGTACTGCATGTTTCCTTCTGGAGTCTGTCCCCTTCAAAGCAGAATATAAGAAGATGCCCTGTGGAATGGATAGTTCCAGTTAAGTTTGATTTTGTGAAATCTCTTCTTCAGCAAAATCTGTCCTGTCTTACTCCTTGACACAGAATGGTCTCAACCCACAATCTTGTTCACCACATTGAGATTCCCTGATTACATGTTTCTTGCTGAATGACTAAATATCCCAACAGAGGGAGGTCAAGTTTCTCCCCAGCAAAAATTTTTCCGAGTTAAATGGCAAGAATGAAGAGCTGACAAATGGCTATGACATCACTCTTGGTCATAACTTCCCCAGATTACTGCATGAGAAGCCAGTACTCTACTGGGTCTTACCATGGGATAGTCATAAGTAGAAAACAGGATGATCCCCAAAGAATCGCCCTTTAGAGAGCAATTCAAAGACAGGAAAATCACCTGTTGGTTGTGTTCCTGATTCTAGCCAGATCTTCTAGAGAGCTCTAGATGCTGACCCCTTCATCTTGAAAAGCTCAGTGGAGATCTGGGTCCTAGCCTCTGCCACTTACTAGTTATGTGGTCTTGATCAGGTGTGTCTTAGTGGGTAAAGTAATTATGTCTATTTCAAAGGATTATTTTGTTTTACTTGCAAGTGATGGAAGCCTAACTTAGTCTGACTTAAGTGAACTAAAGAATATATCAGCTTATTAACCAAAGAGTCTAGAGATAACTTTAGGCGTATCTGGATCTAGGAGCTAAAATCTTATTATTAGATCTCATTCTCTTTCCTTATCTCCTTGTCCTCGAACAAAGGCAGGTCATTCCCTTATAAGCTCCTGGCAGCTCTGAACACATCCTAACAGCTAAGAAACCTCAACAAATAAGAGCTCCTCCTTCCCACTTTTTCTAGCCAAAGTCTTAGGACTATATCTCACTGGACCAACTTGGTCCACATGATCACCCACAAATCTATGTGGTTATGAGGATGGAGTATTCTGATTCACCAGTCCTGAGATGGGCATGGGTCAGTTCCATCCAAACCATAGGGATGGGAGTAAGAAGGGGTATTGCCCTGAGAAGTCAAGAGGATAGAACCAAAAGAGTAGCAAGCAGACACTAGCGAGGCAAAAAACAACAGATTTGCTATGTAGGGTCTAAAAGAAGGGGATCAACAAGTGTTTTCTGTAAAGGGTCAGATAAATATTTTAGGGTTTCTGTTGCAATTACTCAACTCTGCTCTTGGAGTGCAAAAGTAACCATAGACAATAGGTAAACAATAGGCTTCACTGTGTTCTAATAAAACCTTGTTTATAAAAATAGGCTGTAGACTGGATTTGGCACATGGCTGTAGTTTGCCAACTCATGGTCTATGCAGATACTACAAGCTTCTTGTCCTACATATTCTAGAGACCTCAACAAATGAGATCTGGCACAGCAAAGCACTTGACAAATGTTAGCTATTATTATATTGCTATTATTTATGCTATACTAAGGATAATAACAATGATAATATTGATGGTAATTATAATACTAATTAGATAATAAGAGGAATGTTGAGTCATAAGTCAGCAGTGTATTCCAGGACTGTTTCTACACTGTTAGTGGAACTTCCCGTCCACCTACACATAGAGCTGGAAGGCAGGGCAGAGGCATCCAACTCAAACATCTCATTTTATAGATGAGTCTTAGGCTCAGATAAGAGGCAGCACATGCACACGTTCACACAGCAAGCTGGGGCAATTTTGGAGTTTGTAGCTGTTTATTCTACAACCTTGAAGGACTGTACCCTATAGGTAGAGTCTATAGTACACCTACTGGTACCTATGTTATACCATGGTACATCTGGTGCATTTGAACATGTGGGTGTAGTTAGATAGATACTCCTTGAGTTTTGGATCCATACTGAGTGGTGTGGTGATAGTGTTGGTAATATTCCTGAGCTGGTGGAAAGACCTGATTTGGGACTAGCATGTGTTATATGACTCATGAGAACTCCCTGCTGCTGAGATGACTCAGATGTCTGTTTTACACAAAGATTACCAAACACCTCTCGCCACGTTTGAAAACAATGAATAGTTACTCATTGCCTTTCTGACTACCCTCTGTGTCACTATTTCTATTCGCTTAGCATGCTGGCAGCCATTTAAACAGCTAGTCTTCAGTTTGGCTGCATGTTGGTAGGAGGAGTCCCCTCTAATCCCCCATCAACATGGATACAGAGAGGCCTGTGGGCACTTTTCTCTCTACTCAGTGTAGACCCATTCATAAAATTCTTCATGATTCTGGCAAAACCCTCCCTGCATTTTGGCTAACCAGCAGCTCTGCAGTAATTTGGGAGGCGGAAATTTTACAACTACAACTCTTTAGCTCTTTTTTTCCTCAAATTTGTTTCCAACTTTCATCACTCAGGGTTATTTACATAAATCAATGCAAATAAATATTTTTCTTGAGTTAAAAAATGTTATGGAATCTGCTGGTCCCAAGTACTACAGAGACCTCAGTAAACTGAATGGAAAATTTGGGATTTGGTTTACTGTTCTTCTAAGCCAAGGGTTAGCAGACTTTTCTGTAAAGGTCCAGAGAGTAAATATTTTAGGCTTTATGGGCCATATGGAAAGCCATGAGTTGCTGACCTCTGCTGTGAGTGCTAGTAAGTTATACATATAAAATCGGAGGATGGAGTATTTGAATTGACTGCCTGGTTACTTGAGCATAGTCCCACAAACTAGAGTCTTGGAGTTGGGCCAATGTAGGTTTAGCTATGTGATTCTGATGCTTACTACGTCATTCTAGGCACATTGGTGGCCTTAGTTCCTAGTCTATAAAATGAGGATAATAATAGCACTCTGTCTGTTTGTTCCTTCCTCCTACTTGCTTATAGAGTTATTGTTAGGATCAAACAAAGGAAATCACTTATCTCGGAACTAGTATGTTCCATAAATGTTGAGAGTATAATCAGTACTGTTATCAATAACAAAGCCCATTGGGTGAAAGCACCTATTCAAGAGTATACAATTAATGAATTGATTGGGTCACCTTCAAAGGGGTCTAGATAGAGATCATCAAGAAACCTTTTTTCCTTCTTTTTTTGATTTTATTTTTCATTTTAGTTGCGGGGTACATGTGCAGGATGTGCAAGTTTATTACACAGGTAAACCTGTGCCATAGCGGTTTGTTGCACCAATCAACCCATCACCTAAGTATTAATAAGCCCAGCATGCATTAGCTATTTTTCCTAATGCTCTACCCCCACCCACCCCACCCCCTGAGGGGCCTCGTGTGTGTTGTTCCCCTCCCTGTGTCCATGTGCTCTCATTGTTCAGCTCCTGCTTATAAGTGAGAATGTGTGGTGTTTGGTTTTCTGTTCCTGCATTAGTTTGACGAGGATAATGGCTTCCAGCTCAATTCATGCCCCTCTGAAGGACCTGATCTTATTCCTTTTTATGGCTGCGTAGTATTCCATGGTGTATTTGTACCACATAAGAAACCTTTTTTCAGCATCTTCTGTGGGAGAATGTCTGAAGAGACTGGATCAGATTTTTAAAAACATTTTTTAATTTAATTTTTAAACATTTTATTTATTTAATTTTTTCAAGACTGGGTTATGAGACTGCCTAATTTTTGTGTTTTTGGTGGAGACAGGGTTTCACCATGTTGCTTGGGCTGGTCTTGAACTCCTGGCCTCAAGTGTTCCACCCACCTTGGCCTCCCAAAGTGCTGGGATTATAGGTATGAGCCACCGCACCTGGGTGAGACTGGATCAGATTTTGCTTTGCATTGTTGTGAGGACCCTCGTAGTAACTCATGATAGACTGTCTTCCTTTCTCCAAAAAATGAAGCCTCACATTATTCAAAGGAAAATCTCTAAAAATCCTTTCCTGAGCACTTCTTTCAGCTACAGAGTTCAGCTGAATGCCATGCCCAGGGTCTGGATCATCAACATAGTCTGAGAGCCAGTGATGAGGAGTGATTACAGGCCAGAGGAGTACTGGGACCTCTGCTAATTTGTTCCCAGTGACTTCATCACAGCTGGCTTTGGTTGTGCAACTATGGTTGCTATGGCTGAAGTTTGAAAGAACTTGGCCTGAAGCTGCCTCTATGGCCAGTATCTTGGGGGAAATATAGCTTTCAATAAATACGTTTTATGGGTATTTGTGAAGATTTAGCAGCTATGAGGTTGAGGTTGGGTATGTTGATGAGACTGGAGAAGGAGAAGTTTGCTTGAGAGTGGCAAAATAAAACAATAAAAAACAATACACACACTTCCCTGCCATCAATGCACACACTCTTAACTACTTTGGACAATTGAAGGCTATGTCTATGATGCTGTAAATAAAGAAATATTGAAGAATGTTATTCTCATCTTAAAGTATCAGGTTCTTGCAGCTGCCATATTGTAATGAAAAGGAGTTGGTTTTGGATGAAGACAGACCAAGGTGTGATTCCCAGCTGTCTACTCCTAGCCTCCTAGCTACCTGACAATGGGAAAGTTACTTAACTTTGTTTTCGCATCTGTAAAATGACTAACAGTCACTTCTCATATTGTACGAAATGTCTGTCTTAAGGGATGTTGCAAAACAAAACAAAACAAAACAAACAAAACAAAACAAAACTGCTCTCCAGCCAGACTCTACAAGCTGTGAGTCCAACTCACCAAATCTCCATATCCTGCCCTGCAAAGCAGACTAGTAAAGAAAAGGCTGAAGTCACGTCTCAGCATTTGAGCACATACTGAGTCATTACTCTAGAGAGTTCTAATCTTGGGGCTACTGATGATAAGGGTCCATGCAGAGAAGACAGTGAAGGAAGCCCTCCTCCACCCCCTGTAATCTGCTAGTGAGTCATCAATTATTCTTAAAGCACCGTCTCTGCCTGCTCTTAGGAAGGTGATATGACACATCACTTGCTTTTGTTTTCACACCTGTCCCCTGGGAACCTTTGCTCAAAGCGTAAATTATGTGACATCTTTAGTAACAACGTGATTCGCTCTGTTAAATCACTCCCTGCCTACTTGTAGCCTGGTGAATAAATTTTCATTCCTTTTTTGAAGATTTTACTTAAGCATATGAAGAAAGCTCCCATCTGTACAATGATGGAACCAAAAGTGACGGGGGCTGCTAACTTAATGAGAGCCAGGCAGGTATGCACATGAAATCAGGAAACAGTTTACTTTCCTCTTAACACTCTTTTCAGAAAGACAGCAGTGGAAGCCTGATGATAAACAGTAATTGACACTTGGCATTGGTGGCAAGGATGCAATAAGGGATGGTGGGGACTGTGGCAGACTGGAAAATCCATGCCTATCTAAAGGACAATCACTTCTCAGTTCTATCTGATTGTTGCCACTCAGGGATCTAGGTTTCATAATTATAAGTGGACAAAACCCTTTAGTAACTTTCAGTAATAAGACTGAAACAAAGTGCATTGAAATTTACTTGAGAAAAACTTAAATGAGCAGTGGCTCGTACCTGTAATCCCAGCACTTTGGGAGGCCAAGGTAGGTAGAGGCCAGGAGTTCAAGATCAGACTGGACAACATGGCAAAACCCTGTCTCTACTCAAAAAAAAAAAGAAAAAAATTAGCTGGCATGGTGGTGCACGCCTGTCATCCCAGCTACTTGGGAGGCTGAGGCATGAGAATTGCTTGAACCTGGGAGGCAGAGGTTGTAGTAAACTGAAATCATGCCACTGCACTCCAGCTTGGGCAACAGAGCAAGACACTGTCTCAAGGGAAAAAAAAAGAGAAAGAAAAGCTTACATGATTAACAATATGTTACTATAAATTAAAGGGTTTTAGAATAAATTTCCAACTCTTCATCATTAACATTGTTAAAGTTACTGCTTTTTTAGCTTAGCAATAAAGAAAAGGAATCCTTACCTTAAGGTGAGTAAACTCTGTGACGTCTGTTATTTTTAGTGTAACAATATAGATAAAGGTTATGTTTCTTTTTGCTTTCGGTTTTTGCTTTTTTTTTTTTTTTTTCTGAGGCAGAGTCTCATTCTGTCACTCAAGCTGGAGTGCAGTGGCGCCATCTCGGCTCACTGCTGCCTCCACCTCCCAGGTTCAAGTGATTCTCCTGCCTCAGCCTCCCCAGTAGCTGGGATTACAGGCATGCGCCACCACATCTGGCTAATTTTTTGTATTTTTTTTAGTAGAGATGGAGTTTCACCATTTTGGCTAGGCTGGTCTCAAACTCCTGACCTCAGGTGATCCACCCACCTTGACCTCCCAAAGTGCTGGGATTCCAGGCATGAGCCACTGTGCCCCCTCACTGCACCTTGCCAAAGGTTATGTTTTTTGAGTAGCTGCAAAAGAGACCTGTTTGGGGAGTGAATACTTGATCAGCTGTGTGCGGATGGGGAATGAGACCACTCCAGGGAGCACAAAGCCCTGTGAACAAAGCCCTGTGGACCAGTCTGTCGCCACAAGCTACCAGAGTGAGAATACACATTCTTCTCTTTAGAATAAATTCTCCTGGTGAGAACATTACCTTTCAGGGGTGACTGGATAGCTCAGTTCATCACTTGTAAATTTAGCAGATCAAACTAGTTGAGAAGCGCTTGGGCAGTCAGTAAGCTGACTGGACTGCTGGGATCAACAGGGACTGGATGTTTAGTTCACTTTCGATAACCACAGATTTAGCAGCTCATTCGAAGGAATCAAAGTAAGGAACTGCACAAGTCCTCTGGGAGGCCTTGAAATGCTTCCATGGGCGATGGAAGCCATTTAGAGGCATGGTGTTGCTGAACCTTTTGAATACATGATCGGCTAAAGAGAGAAAGATGTTACTTAGGTCTACATTTCTCTAGGGCAGGACGAAGTGAGGAAGGGAGGAGCAGAACACTTCAGCCTACATCTCAGGAAGGGAGGTTTGAGAAGCGGTGTCTGGCTGAGCATGCTGCTTCTCTGAGCAGATTTCTAGAAGCAGCAGAGGCGTGGGTATGGATAGGAGACTCTCTGTGTCTATCACCTGCTGCTGAGGGTTTTTGTAAAAAATAAATGAGATAGTGTAGAAAACACTTACCATAAGGTCTGGTACTATATTAGTTTCTCATTGTTGCAGTAACAACTGATCCCAAATCAAGAGGCTTAAAACAAGACAACTTATTATCGTATAGTTCTGGAGGCCAGAAGTCTGAGTTGGGTCTCACTGGGCTAAAATCAAGGTGTCAGCAGGGCTGCATTCCTTTCTGGAGGCTCAGATGAGGAGTCTGTTTCCTTGTCTTTGCCAGTTTCTAGAAGCTTCTCACATGCTTTGGCTCATGGCCCTTTCCTTTATCTTTAAAGCCAGCAACATTGGGCTGTGTCTTTGTCGTGCTGCCATCCTCCAATTCTTTTTTTCCTGCCTCCCCTTTTCACGCATAAGAACCCCTGTGATTCCACTGGTCCCACCCAGAGAATCCAGGCACATCTCCCTGTCTTGAGGTCAGCTGATTTACAACCTTCTTTGTACCTGCAGCCTTAGAGCCCCTTTGCCATATAATCTGACACATCCACAGATTCTGGGGATTAGGACATGGACATTTGTGGAGGCATTATTCTGCCTATCACTGGTACAGAATAAAAAGTCAATAAATGGTTCTATTCATTACCAGTACTCCCTAGACTTTCTCTACTGTGAAGTTACCTATGCCCTTCAGTTTTTCAAAGGCAGTGCTAAAGCCTCAGCTCTGGTAGAATCTGATGAGCTGGAGGGTGAGAGCAAGAAAGGCAGTCTTTGATGAGCTTAGGGGAGTGGGGAAGTAGCCAGCCCTTACCTGGAAGGTTGTGTGCAGGTCTAGGAGACACATGCAAGTAATTAGCTTGAGGTGCTTTAACCATGATAGTAACAAACTTGGAGAAGAGAAAACCCTGAGCAGAAACTTCATATGCCTCAAAGGTTGGTAGATTGAGAAGGAATTCAGCTTCATTTTCTGTTAAGTGTCATGATTAAGTGTGTGCACCTTGTTCAGGCTGAGCTGGGTTGCCATCCAGCTCATCTACTTACCAACTGCCTGACTTGGAGCAAATGTGCTCCTCTCTTTGACCTCCAGTTTTTCATCTATAAAGAAGAACTAATAATAGTAGCTATCTTGTAAGAGTGTTATAGGGAGTCAATGAAATAACATATGTAAAGCATCCAGTACATTGTCTGATGGTAACTGTTGTTATTAGGTAGCTCCACAGGGTAGAAAAATAACCTGAGGATAGAAGCTACAGGGAGACAGTTATAGGCTCACCATAAAGGAAGGACTTTCTAATAGTCAAAGCTATCCAACAGCAGGATGGTTAGAGTAGAAGTGATAAGCTGCCCTGCACTGCAACTATTCAGGCATTGACCAGACATTGGTATGTGGATTGGCTGCAACAGTGTCATCTGGGTGCTTTTGCAAAAGTCTGGAGGTCTAGGCCCCATCCAGACGTGCTGAATTGGAATATTCAGGAATGGGGCTTGGAGATCTGTTTTGTGTTCTGTTTTGTTTGTTTTTGTTTAATATACTGTTTTTTAAAGAGCAGTGTTAGGTTTACAGCAAAATTGAGTAGAAAGTACAGAGAGTTCCCATATATCCGTGCTCACATTCAGGTGCAGCCTCCCTCACTGTCAACATCCCCCACCAGAGTGGTACATTAATCACAACCAATGAACTTACATTGACATCTCATTATCATGCAGAATGCTTAGTTTACATACGGGTTGGCTCTTGGTGTTGTACGTTCATGGGTTTGAACAAATGTATGATGACATGTATTTACTATTATAGTAACATACAAAGTATTTTCATTGCCTTAAAAAATCCTCCGTGCTTCACCTATTCATCACCATGCCCCTCCATAGTTTTGCCTTTTCCAGAACGTCATATAGTTGGAATCATACAGTATGCAGCCTTTTCAAATTGGCTTCTTCACACTTAGTAATATGCATTTATTTTTCCTCCATGTCTTTTTGTGAATAGATAGTTCACTTCTTTTCAGTGCTGAATAATATTGCATTGTCTGCATGTACCGTGGTTTATCCATTTGCCTACTGAAGGATGTCTCAGTTGATTCCAAGTTTTGGGAATTATAAATAAAGCTGCTATAAATATCCCTGTGCAGTGTTTTGTGTGGACATAAGTTTTGGAGATCTGTATTTTTAACAAGTGAACCAGAGACAGAGTTGGGGCCACTAGACCAGATAATCATTTGTCCAGAGGCTTAGAGGGGACAGGAAGCCTCTGTAATCCAGAAATTCTAGGATTCCATGACTGTTGCATATAGCTCTTGGAGCAGGCTCTGGTTTGGACTCGGTGTTACCTTTCTTCTCTCTGGAATCCTCCCCATCCCACGACAGCAAAATCACTTTTTTGGCCAAATGTTCAGTTTCAATGTGTATTGCTAGCATAAAATTGCCTAATATAAAGAGCAAGTTTTCTCAGACTGGAGGGAGAGTGGGCTGACCGGTTCTTCCAAGTCCAGGACTGACAGGGATCAAATCCTAGCTCTACCATCTATTACCTTTGTGACACTGAGCAAGTAACTTAACCATTCGATGACTTCGTTATTCCTTCAGTAAAAGTTGCTGATACTAGTACCTATCTCCTGAGGTTATTGTGAGAATTAAATAAGTTCATACATAAGAAGACTTAGAAAAATACCTGGTATGAAGTTAGTTTTGAGTAGATGTTAGCTGCTGTCATCATTATTGTCATCATCATTATTCTTGTTATTAACAGTTACCAGACATTAGGGTCCTTCTGGTGGGGAGTCCTTCCTAGTGAAGGACCAGAGTTGGAGTGAACCCTTGAGGTTATTTCACAGCAGCAAGTGCTGGCTAAGTCAGTGGGAATAGGATGGTTCCTGTGTGCCCTGGTTGCCTGAAGGGAGGAGTCAGTTGAGTGGATGACATTTTCTCATGATGGTACATCTGGGGCCATGGCACCAGCAGCATGGATTGTCCAAGGCAGACAACAAGGCCATAGCTTCCCAGAGCTCACTTGCCCTTTCTCTCGTTTAGCAGCACCTCCTGTCTCTATCTTCTCTCCCCACATGCTAGAATGCAAGTCTCATAAGTAGCTACCTAGTGCCTTGGTGTCGGTGGTAGTTCTGACGTGTCCATTGCTCTGCAAATACCTCTCGAAAGAGTATGCCCATAAAACACTGGATTCAAAGGCAAAGGACAGCACAGGTTTAACTTTGCTGCAGACCCACAGCACAGGTTTAACTCTGCTATTTCTAAGCTTCATGAGCTTGGGCAAGTTTCAGAATCTTCTGGGGCTTCTGTCTTTTCATTTCCAAGATAGAATAATCCTTCCCTCTCAGGAATGTCATTAACTCTTGATGAATGCAAAAATGCCTTTTAAACGACACAAATGTTATTATTAGCTTATTTGTTAGAAAGTTAAACTGATGAAATGTTGGTTATTGTTTACAATTGAAAGATGAACACAAGAAGAACCTGCTTGGGTTCCTGTTATGGAAGACAAGAAAGGAAATATATGAGTTCTTTGCTGTTATGGGCATGGAAGAGTAAAAAGAAGATGAAGGCCACAAACTTCTTCTTTGGCCAGTCAGGTCACTCTTTTATAACCTGGACTACCTTAAGGCCCTGCTGTTTTGCCTCATCTGAAGGAGATGGTTACATGTTCCCAAAGTATAAGGTGTTCTTTGGGCAAAATTAGTACCTGTTCTTTTGCTGGGAAATCCACCAGTATGAATCAGCCATTTAGGGCCAAAGATAGATACACTGTATGTATTTACTTCTAACACGATAATTTAATTTGACTATTTTTCTACTTTTAACTCAAGTATAGCACTCAGACAAAAAAGCACACAAATCTTACATGAATGGTGTGATTCATTTCCACAAACTGAACACTCATATGAAATAAGCATCTGGATTAAAAAGGAAAAAAAGGAGAATAAAATTGCTAGCATTCAAGAAACGCTGCGGAGGCCTCAGAATTTCAACAGTTGACTTCAAGACTGATCCTGGCAATGGTATGCAGTTGGCAAAGTTTACGTCATTTATGTTTTGACATCTCCTTTTGTTTGGCTTCCAGATACAGTTCTGTCCAGGACCTATATTGAGGGGTTCCTCCAGACAATTCTATTTTGGGGAATGGATTGAGAATCTCCTTTACACTAAGGTGTCAGTGAATGGGTTGCTTTTTCCATACGTTTCTGGCTTAAATCTGGGTCTTTGGGTGGAATCCAAAGGGATAGTTCTCTCAAGGAGAAAATTTGGGTCTCTGGGAGCCAGAAGTGGGTAACTTTGAAGGTCTTCAGGGAACCTTTGAGGAAGCCCTTAAAATCATCTCACAAAAGCATTGTGTGGCATTTTGAATGCCTGCCATGGTAAATCTTGCAATTTGCAAGGTCATGATAGTGACTTGCCTTCTTGCTTGGGATTGATGCTACATTGTGTGGTTGACTGCTCAGTCTGGAAGGAAGAAAAAAGAGACAGGCTGCACTGAAGAAAAGCAATCGTAAAGTGTGATCAAAAGACCCAACCTGGCTAAGGTATACAGCACCTCACCCAGTTTCTGCCTAGTGCCTAAAGGCGCTGCAGCTAATTGAACCACCTCTTAGTCAACATCCTAGTCACTCCTGTCTGGCAGACTGATAGGAAAGGCTCAGTTTGAGAAGCTTCAGAGGCTAGAAGAACCTCCCAGGCCTGAGGGCCAAATCTTGAGCTCTTTTAACCTCAAGATCAGGGTTCCAGTGGCTCTTGGAAGGGGAATGAGTACTCGTGCTTTCTGGCAGTAGGACCACATTTTGGAGGGTCCAATTTAGAGATACTGATGCTTAGTGGTTGAGTCCTAAGAGATTCTTCAGGGACCAGTACATCTTCCCAGGTCCTCATCAGTTTCCCCAAAGGCCTTATTGAGTGAACCTAGAGTGGTTCCTCATTCCATCTTCCCTCAAGAGTGCTGGGAGCACTGAGACTACCATACCTTGGTCAGGGCAGCTGGATCACAACCACCAGCAGAAAAGAATCAGCCCTGCTGTGATGCTGCCCATTTCTGCTACACACTGTTTTTCTCAATGCAGGTGTTCCCTGCTTGTTTTTTTCTTTCTTTCTTTCTTTCTTTTTTTTTTTTTTTTGAGATAGAGTTTCACCCTTGTTGCCCAGACTGGAGTGCAATGGTGTGATCTCGGCTTGCTGCAACCTCCACCTCCTGGGTTCAAGCGATTCTCCTGCCTCAGCCTCCTGAGTAGCTGGGATTACAGGCTCCTGCCACCATGCCCAGCTAATTTTTTATATTTTTAGTAGAGACAGGGTTTCACTATGTTGGCCAGGCTGGTCTGAAACTCCTGACCTCAGGCGATCTACCTGCCTCAGCCTTCCGAAGTGCTGGGATTATAGGCGTGAACCACTGCACCCGGCCTCCCTGTTTTTCACAGGATGGGACTTCCCCACTTGAAACCATTTCTTATCTTCCTTCTCTCATTTCTCTCCTCTTCTCAGATTTGTTAGCCTTCTGGACCACTACCTCTTATAATGGAGTGTCACAAAGAACCTGTGACAAGAACATATTTTTAACATAATCATCCATTCCTTCATTCCTTCATGCAACATACACTAATTTAGCATACACTATGTGCCAGGAGGATGCTAGGCATGGTGGAGACAGAGTCAAATAAGACACAGTTTGTCCTCAAAGAGTTTATGTTCTAGTGGGGAAAATATGCGAGTAAACTGTGAAAAATGCCTTGAGAGCATGGGCGACATGGTAAACTGCATCTACAAAGCAAACTTGGGAGTCAAGTCATCAAAGGCTCCTGAGGGAAGTCATGCCCAGAGTTACTTGGAAGGAATAAAAGTCAGTCTAAGAAGGCTGGTTTGGAGAGTGGGTGGAGGATGTTTTAGCTAGCAGAGATGGTTTGCTTCAAGGCAAGCTGGCTTATTCATCTGGAAAGGGGCCAAGTTGCCCCTGGTTCAAAAGCCAGAGTGCATGCCACGTGAATCTTCCTCGTCTTATTGATGTTGTGTGAAGTTATCACATGTATTTTTGTGTTGTTCCATGAACCAGAGATGGGTAGCCATTACTTCAGAATTGATAGGCCTTTGGGGACTGGGCTGGCCAGTGTGTTCCTGAGCCACGGCATAATCTTTATTTTTAGAAGAGGTTCCCAATTTGAGATGATCAAACACCCCACCCCAGTCTCTCATTGGGCCCTGGAGGCTAATTGTTCCTTGGTGTCTTATTTCTGTTTGGGGTGGTGAGTCTATCTGGAAATAAGCAAATTTGTTGGGTCAAAGCTGCCTAAGTCTCTGCCTGGGGAAGGATTTCATAGAAGTCCAGAGGCCATATCCTTAAGGTTGTACTCCTGATGTTCTTTGAGAGGTTATTCAGTCATTCCATCGTAGGGAGGCTGATGGCAGTGGGATCTTCCCAGACCCTCACCCACTCTGGACCCTCTGAGACTTTCTGTTTGTAAAAGGCACAAGCACCAATGTATGGGCAAGGAGATTTACTAAAACTCAACAGTGAGTAAACTCTCTTACTGGTCATTTTGCATCATATGAGGGATTTCAGACAAAGAGAGGATATTAAAATTGAGTATCTACTATATATCAGATACTCTCTCAGTGCTTTCATAGATATTATCTCATCGGAGCTCTATAATGATGCAATGAGTTGCATGGTTTGTCCAAAAGACTAAATGTCTTGTCTCAGCCACTGCCAGAAAAGGGACATTTTAACCAAGAATCAATGGCCATGTAATTATGTGATTGCATTCCACCAACTTGCCTTCTGACAGTTACTCAACAGAGCTGATGTTTCAACATTTGTTTCTGAGCCAAACAAATACAATTTTTATTCATCCCTTGAAAACTTTGTCTCCTGCTACTTTGTCTTTGCAGTTTGTGTGTAGACACCTGAAGTCTCAACTGGCTGTATACCTGCCATTCATGGCATTAGCTGGCTTGGGCCATTGCACTTAGGAAGCGATATGGAAAAAGAGGCTCTTCTCCTTCGATTTCTTGTCTTGTCTTTTCTGAGTGCCACCTCACCAGTTCCACAGATGTTGACTGTGCCTGATGTAGGTGGTCTCTCAATGGCTTAGTGGTGAGTTTAGCACTTGGCCAGTCCCAATGCCAGTTTACCTGTTTGACTGTTCCCAAGGCATTGACCTGCCCACATTAGAAATCTAGACCTGAGAATAGGTGAAGGATGGATGAGGAATTAGAAGATGCTCACGTCTGAATTGTGTGCTGAATTTCATCCCAACCCAGCTTTATTGGCCCTAGAAAACAATGCTTCCGTAGCAGACATAAGAAAGGTTAAAAGGAATGCAAAAGGTTGTTGTTATGGTTGCTGTTGGTTTGTCTCTCATCTCTGCCTTTCCCTGTGAGGGTTGTGGTGTAGCTACTGGGCTATCTCATGGTAAATGAAATGACTTGTCTTCATGGTCAGCTCTAGGCTTATTCCATCGTGGGTACCTAGAATGGAATCCACATCTCTGGAACTGAATGCTATTACTATCCTTTTCCCTCCCTGGAGAATTAGAGAATCACAGAATTTTATAATGTTAAAGAATTTCCAATTTGACCCACTTATTTTATAGATTAAGAGAATGGGACCTAAAAAATAAAAATGGGCCAAAATTGATACTTAAACCTTATTGATATCTTACATTAAGAATATGTTTTTACCATCTCATAGCAGTTTAGCCTACTGTCTGTTGATCACGGAAGGTAACGTTACATCCATTTTATCCTCATACTTTTCCCCTGACACACCCATTTAGCAGCAGTCCTGGAATTAGAACACAGACTTCCTGACTTCCAGTCCTATCCTGGCCCAATACCATCATGATTCAGGATAGCTATAAACTGTATTCTTTAACCAGCCCCTCAAATGGACTGAAAGAAGCTATAGAAAAGAGGTTTGTGAAGTCTGGAATGCCTCACCAGCAGGACCAGAAAGTAATTCTGTGATTTTGCAAATGAACACTGTGAAGACACAATGAATAGAGGAAGGGACTGAAGGAGACTTTGGAGGCTGTGACCCTTTAAGTTTCATTTGCAGGATCTGTGACAACACAGTATCTGTCGGAAAGAGACTGACATCTTGGTTGGTAAGCATCTTTGACACAGTTAAGGCAAGTCTTACAGGATCTAGGAAGGGTGGAGGGACTTGCAGGCTGTTGGAAATGTCAGGAAGTCTTAGGGTTTCAGGCCCTTTTACAGCAGGGGTGGCATTCTTCAGGGAGCTGGGGAAAATCCTGGATGTGGGACAATCAAAGCTGAAATCTCTACCTCCTGGTTCTTGGTGCTTGAGTTGACACCACTGGTATTTCCATCTTTTTTATCCAAATACAACAACTGTCTTAGGCGAGAGGCCCTGCTACGAGCACTGTTTTTGTTCTTGATACTAGGGTGACCTAGTGTCTTCCAGTAGGGCAATTTCTGGACATCATTGTCTCCCTAGTACCTCCCCAGATCCCGAAGCCTGGGGCCAGAGAGGGGAGATTAGATGTCAGCAGTGGAAAGACAGGTGGGTGAAGCCCATTGCAAACCTCACATCCTCCAGGAGAAACACACCAGTTGCTTTTAGGCTCCCTGTGGAGTATTCTGTTGCCACCTCATCGAATCAGTGAAGGTGGAAAAGAGAGTTTGGTGCCAGCTAAGGCGACACTGAAGTGTGCAGCAGGAAATCTGAATCCAACACCACATCTAATGAGCCTATTATTAGAGGCTCTTGGCAAAGCAAGGGAAATTGAATGCTAATGAAAAGCAGGTTCTGAGAATAGTTTAAAACTTAGTGTTAGCCCCATTACACGTTCCCTTCTGAGTCACAGAGGATGATTTGCACGATAAGCTGAGCTTGCCTTGAAACAGGACTCACGTGGATTTGCATGAGAAAGAACTGGGCAGCGATTGCAAAATTAACAGCTGTTTAAATAATTCAATGGAGAGGCTAAGGCTGAAGGAAATTATAGGCTCATTGTTAAAAGTTTTTAATTATCCTCCAACAGCTGTCCCACCACAGGGCCTTACTTTGTTGGGCAGTGGAGGCCATTCGAGAGATCGGTCTGAGTTGGCACACTGGAACTTCCAACATTAAGGCATTGCATTGCTAATATTCCTCCATTCAGGAGGCACTCAGGTAGAAACACAGATGGCAGGCAGTGTCAGAGAGCATTAGCCTCAATGGATTTGGTGGACCCAAATCCCACCTGGGTTTTATTGCTTTGTTCTGTGTGCACAGCCACAGGACGTAGGAAGGGACTATTAGTAAAAGGGTAAGTGTGCACACTGGACATCTTACTGTGTATCCGATGGACTTCCCAGACCAGATTTGGCACTTTCTGCTCATTGCCATGGGAGCAAATCTGCTGGCTGCTGTGACCTTAGGCTTTCCACCTGTATCCAACTCACCTCTTCCTGGTAACCGTTTCTCTTAGGGGGAGCTGGGATAGTCATTTAAACCCTCATAATATTCATGATGGTGATAGGACCCAGCATTACTTATTACATATTCATTTGAATCCATGTAAAAATAAACATGTGGACCCCAGGGTGTGCATCTGGGTGGGAGCTTTGGGATCTAGGTAGTAAGATAGATTTCCATATTGTGTATGTTCCATTTATTTGGTAAGCTCTAGACAAATTGCATAAAATACTTGAGGAGACTCTCCCCTCATTTCTTCTAGGTTTCTATTCAAGTGTCCCTTCATCATAGACACCTTCCCTGGACACTTGATACAAAATCACACTGCCTCCCCACACACTACTATCCTTCTCCTTCACCCTTGATATGGTTTGGCTGTGTTCCCACCCAAATCTCATCTTGAATTGTAGCTCCCATAATCCCCATGTGTTGTGGAAGGTACTCCGTGGGAGATACCTGAATCACGGTGGCAGTTACCCTCGTGCTGTTTTCATGATAGTGAGTGAGTTATCACAATATCTGGTGGTTTTATAAGGGGCTTTTCCCCCTTTTTCTTGGCACTTCTCCTTGCTGCCACAATGTGAAGAAGGACACGTTTTCTTCCCCTTCCACCATGATTGTTAAGTTTCCTGAGGCTTCCCAAGCCATGCTGAACTGTGAGTCAATTAAACCTCTTTCGTTTGTAAATTTCACAGTCTCGGGTATGTCTTTATTAGCAGAGTGAGAATGAACTAATACAACCCCCCTCCCAGCACTTCTCACTACTTAAAATATATTTATCTATGTATTTGTTCTCTCACTGAAGTGCACACTCCATGATATCAAGGGCTCTTTTTGTTTATTGCAATATCTTTAACATTGACAACAATATGGGGCCTGTAATACGGGCCCACTAGAAATTTGTGGAATAAATGCAAGAATGGTCAGAATCTGACTGAAGTGGCATGCTGCCGGTCTGTCTGCAGAAGGGCTTTATTCCCAGGGGCAAGCAAGGGGCCATTTTAGAGCTGCTTTTCAATTCTCAATTTCTCTTGGCAAACATTGATTAAGCTCTCAGTACTAGGTGTTAAAGATCACAGTCTTGCCCTCCTGGGGTTCATAGACTGGTGGAGAATGTAGGCATTTAAATGAAATCCTTCCTTCAAGAGCTGACTCAGGTCTTGGCCCCTTTTGGAACCCCTTCTTGAACATCCCTTCCTCTTCCCTGAACCTGAGTTAGGCATTGTTCTTATGATTTCCCGTAGACTCCTTTGCAAGCTTACTCAGGGCCTGTACATAAAGCAGACAATTACAGTACAATGTGCTTTATGTTTTCTCTCTGAATAAAGGCTCTTTAAGAGTAAAGATTGTACCATACCCATTACTGAGTATAATATCTGACACATAGAGAACACTCAATAAATATAAGTTATCCCTGTTAGTGTCACTGTTACCAGGTGTGTTTGCAATCAGCATTTATATAGCTGTTTGTGTGAACACATTTTTAAAAACTTACATCTTATTCTAAAGGTGTATAGGCTTAGAAGCAGCTCTATATTATATAATAATCTATATACATTATGTAATCATGCTATATTACGTGATAATTCCCATGTCAGTCTCTGTATTCTGGGAGATGTAGTGATTAGTTAGACCAATTAGAATAGTTGGAAATTTTAGATTAGTCCGAATTTTTACAAAGAGTTCTTGGGGGACTCTCTGTGTTTCCAGCTGCAAGATGAGTCCCTGAATTACCTTTAAAATTATTTTCTATGTGCAAACATCAAGAACTCTTACAAGTCTTCCATATCTGTTTAATTCCAAGAGGGCAACTCACGGAAATTCTCTCAATAAATATTTGTGGGTTTACAGTATTTTGATGTAGTCACTTTGATGTGGCTATTTTGATTCAGGACTTCAGGAACATTTTGTTATGGCCTAAAAAACAAACCATTAAAGAGGCAGCAATATTGTACAACAAAGAAATGTGTGGCACAGGCATCCAACCATGTTGCCGGGTTGGGTGTGTATGCTAACCTAATGTTTGTGTGTTTTCACTTTGACATGGCTGTTCTGATGCCTGACACTTCCATTACATTGTATGGATCTTGCCAGAATGGTTGCTTTAAATACTTCCTAGTTTTACTTGAATACCAGCCATGTGCCTGATTCTCATTTCAGTGGCAGGAGGGATTCAAATGAAGCAGAAGGCAAGGAGATTAATGATCTCCAGGGGACTGGAGAGTTTGGCCAAGAGCTGGCTAAGGAAATACATTCACCATTTCAGGACACATACTACCTCCATTCTTTGTTCGACATTTCCTGCTTTAGAGCTTCATATTACTGGCTGGAGACATGTTTAAAAATGGAAAAAGATCCCCCTGTAAACATAGAAATATGGTCTATCCATGTTAAAAAGATCATTTTGATCATTTCCCCATGCTGTGTTGTAAAGTGAATTTCTGTCTGTTTCACTTGGCGATAGGAGGAAGTGATATTTGTTGCTCACTGATCAGAAAGGCCCTCACTCACCTGCTGTGGGCAGTCATACCCTATTTTCTTTTTCAGACGGTCTGAGGGATTGTTAGTGCACACATATGTCAGGAAACCAGAAGTTGCCTCAGAAATTCACTAGATAGAAGCTTATATTTTGACTAATATTCTCATCTGATCATGCAACGTTATTCCTAATTTTAAAACATTTGGGTGGCGAGTGTATTAGGCAGCCTGTTATGAAAAAGCAAGTAGTTGTATTTGGGTTCCAGGTCTTAACTCTGAGACTGGAAGCTTAGGTCTTGGTATCTTGCTGGAATGGTAGGGCAAGTGGGTAAGCCCCCTGAACAAAATGTCATCCTTGTCATGAAGTTGATGGGTGTTATGTGTCTCTTCTTGTGTACACTGGAGAAAGGTACTATGCTAGCCTATTTTTGTTTAATTTTTATGAAGTAGGCATCAGGATTTTCTTTCTACACCCCACACAACTAGCAAGAGTTGGAGTCAGGATTTGAAGCCAAGGCCCTCTGGCTCCAAAACCCACACTATTCCCATTATAACCAGTTATTTCAAAACAGTGGTCTGCAGCGTGGTGTTGGTTCCAAAGGAAATTTTCTCCAGACTATGACAAGACTATCTGGATAAGGGCAACACCTCCCTGTCTTGAAGGCACTGTCATCTGTTCAGAGACACTTCTCTTTCTAGGTGTGAAGGGCTTATTTTTTTTTTTTCTTTTATCAAATGATGGTGATTGTAAACAGCAGCTAAAAAATGTCCTAAGATATGAAAGTGAAAAACTGGCCTCCCTATGGCAATCCCCAAGCTTACATCTGGAATATTATTGGCCAGGGAAATGACAAAGCTGAGGACGGAGAAGTATGCCCATTACCCCAGCAAGGGCTCCTTTGGGCAGACTCCCAGGATGGCTTAGGCTTACCTGGGGTTTACCCAGAAAAGGGCTTGGCTGCAACCATAGCTGGAGGTGATCAAAATACTTCTTAAAACCATACTTCTAGGTTCTAAGTGGTATTAGCTCTTGGCCAGTTTAGCAGTCTTGATAATGTAGGTGACCTTTTAAAAGCCACAATAGGTTGATTTTTTTTTTTTTTTTTTACTATATAAACTATCTTTTCCAAAAAAGAGGTAAAGCTTGGATGATCAACCTTTGTGAGTTTCACATGTCAGGATGGGGAAGGCTTGAGCTTGGAGACATTTTAATGTTGATGTAACTCAAGTATGACTCACCTTTTTGCTGTTGCTACAAGAACAAAATAGCTCAGGTTTTGGAGCCAGACCTATCTGGATTTGGATCTCTATTTATTTTAGCCTTTGCAACCTTGGTCAAGACTCAAGTAAAGGCTCTGTAACATGGTAACTTCCTTCCCTAAGTTACCATGGGGGGCAACTCTTTGGAAGACCCTACCATTGCATGTGGTATTCCTTTCCTTTACTGGGAGGATCCACATCAGTTCTCAGTGTGTCCTACTGTCCTGCTTATAGGTGACCCTGAGTCCCACTTACTTTTACTTTCCTGCAGATGGTTCCAGATTCCAACTGTGCCTGGAGAGGTTCCTCCTCATCTAGCCCCTGAAACTGTATAGAGGAGGTGCCAGTCTCTCTAATCTCTGCCTTCACTTCTGTTCCAGTGCCAACAATATGCCCAAGCAGGTGGAAGTGCGAATGCACGACAGTCACCTCAGCTCGGAGGAACCCAAGCACCGGCACCTGGGCCTGCGCCTGTGTGACAAGCTGGGGAAGAATCTCCTGCTCACCCTGACGGTGTTTGGTAGGTACCTGCACCACCCCACACCCAGTCCCCTCTTCTCTGGGACTCTCCTGGCTTTGTGGGGCAGCTGGTCTCAGCAGCCAGCCGTTCTACCAGAAAGGAAGCCACATGGTTTGCCTAGGGCCCTATCTGCCCAGGCTTCAGTGATATAATTTTCCTCCTTACCTCCTCTAGCCATTCGTTCTCCTTTGGATTCTAGTAGTTCTTAAATTTTTTGGAAGTAAGTATCTTGTGAGAGTGTTGGCATGTAGATTCCTATACTCATGGAGACTTTGCTTTGGGCCATCTGAAATGAGGCCCTGCAGTCTACATATTAGCAAACCTTCTAGGCAGTTCCAAAGCAGTGGTCCATGGACCATGTTTAGAGAACCACCTGCATCAAGATAAGCCCAAGTATTGCACAAAACTCTACTAAAATGGCTCCCAAGGTCTGAGCTTCTCCAGACACATCATTAATTTAGGTAATTTGGGCACATTGGCTAATGAGGTCAGTGTGGAAGATGTTTGCCCCAATGCCTTAATCTGATCCAGCTCCATCTAGCAAGTCCTCCTCCTCTGCTTCAGGCCTCACCCAGGTGATGGTTGTTCTCGGGCTGTTGATACAATCTTGGTCTTAAGTTTCCCAGGGAGGTTTATTGAAAATGGGGTAAGATACAGTTTCTTGTAATGACAACCACACCATTTCCTTTTTCAATCCCTCCCTTGTTCTTCAGCTCTCACTTAGATTACACAGAGAAGCAATGAACAACTTGTCCTTCCCACCCATCCACCCACCGGCACACACCCACCTGAACCCCTCTATTCCATGGCCTTTCCTTTGAGACAGATGCCTTGGTTGCCGGTGGCCCAGGATCAGGACTGGGAGCTCGCCACAGCTAAGTTCACTTAATAAGAAACCACAGGCATAGTTAGGTTTTCCAAAGGTTACCCACCATGTAACCACATCTAATTCATCACAGGACTTGAAGAAGTTGGAGAGTATGATTTTCACCTGCAGAAGAAAAAGAATCAGGCTTGCAGCCACATTACTCCCTCTACATCCATGGAATTAACACCGTAGCCTGCATTCCTGGAACTCCCTCCCTCTGTTATGGCCAGTGGTACTGACCCAACTTGTGGTTTCTGCAAGAGTCATTCATGTTGGCCACCCATTTGCAGAGATGTAAAATTTTTCTTCTGAGATCTGAGTCTGTAAAGTGAAAGATCCCTGCCAGCATCTCTGCCTAAATTGTTTCCTCCAAAATTAAATATTTCAGACTCCATTGTTGAGCTCCCATAAGATCAGCAATCTAAAAACTATGTAAAAGGACACAGGAGTCAAGGACAAGCCTTGAGAGTGAGCCATGGGGAAATTATTGGAAGCCAAAGAAAATAGATAGGAAGAAAAAAATAGAATTCACACTAGCTTGGTCAATTAAATGTTCTTTTCATCTGGCCTCCAGTTACAATGAGAAGACACACATTAAATGCCATGCCATGTGGTCAAGCTTGGGCTGGGCGAGGAAGCAATATCTGTCCTTGTGGGTTATTTCTTTCTTTCTTTCTTTCTTTTTTTTTTTGAGATGGAGTCTCACTCTTTTTGCCCAGGCTGGAGTGCAATGGTGCCATCTCAGCTCACTGCAACCTCTGCCTCCCGGGTTCAAGCGATTCTCCTGCCTCAGTCTCCTGAGTAGCTGAGATTACAGGTTTCTGCCACCATGCCCAGCTACATTTTTGTATTTTTAGTAGAGACGGGGTTTCACTGTTTTGGCCAGACTGGTCTCAAACTCCTGCCCTCAGGTGATTCACTCACCTTGGCCTCCCAAAGTGCTGGGATTATAGGCATAAGCCACTGTGCCCAGCCCCTTATGGTTTATTTCTGTGGACAATTTCTGGCTCCAAGTAGACAAATAGCCTCAAAGAAGTTGGAGTCAAGTTGCCAGTGTGTACTTTCATAAAGCCTTGAGAAGGTTCTCCTTGCCTCTTTGGGTGCTGACTTTTTTAGAATAGTTGGAGGGATAGAAAGTCCTCTCGCTAGTCAACAAAATCAGCTTCACTTATCTAATGTTGTTTTTGTTACACTTTGTTCATCATCTAATACTGCAGAAGAATGAGAAAGGTCAATGTTGCTGAAATAAGTGTCTAGAGTTAGTCATTTGATGAGGGCAAAAAGTGAATTCAGATTGTTTTCCCCTTCCTTTTAGGTGTCATCCTGGGAGCAGTGTGTGGAGGGCTTCTTCGCTTGGCATCTCCCATCCACCCTGATGTGGTTATGTTAATAGCCTTCCCAGGGGATATTCTCATGAGGATGCTAAAAATGCTCATTCTCCCTCTAATCATCTCCAGCTTAATCACAGGTAAGATGACCTCACTAGTGCCTGGCTAACATGGGTCATACTCCTGCCCCAGTTTTTGGATTGACTAGAATCTCAGTTTGGTTGAGGGAATGTGATCGTCTGTGTCATTTCACTTCAGAGCTTTGGTTTTCCTGTCTCTGAAATAGGGATAATCAACCCTAAAGAAATAAAAGCTTGCCATCGATTAGTCAGTCTATTTGTCTTTCTCTCCAGCAAAAAAAAAAAGGAAAAGGAAACACAGCCACATGTTACAAGTGATGATACCTCCAGTGGTTTTAATTTTTTTTTTTTTTTTTTTTTTTGAGATGGAGAGTCTCCCTCTGTTGTCCAGGCTGGAGTGCAGTGGTGCAATCTCGGCTCACTGCAACCTCTACCTCCTGGGTTCAAGCGATTCTCCTGCCTCAACCTCCTGAGTAGCTGGGGCTACAGGCATGTGCCACCATGCCTGGCTAATTTTTGTATTTTTAGTAGAGATAGGGTTTCACCATATTGGCCAAGCTAGTCTCGAACTCCTGACCTCATGATCCACCAGCCTCCAAAGTGCTGGGATTATAGGCATGAGCCACCATACCTGGCCTTAATTTTTAATGTCTACTTTTCTCACCTTTCTAAATTATATTTTATTCAGATACTGATAAAGGTAATAAATGGAAAAGGAAACTTTCTACTATTTTAATCGGGAATAGAGGGAGGTTAGCATTAAAAATAAATGAAATGCTAGGTATGAAAGTCCTCTGAGTTTTTCAGAACAAAGGTACTCCTAATATGTGGCATCATGTTCACTTACTTTTGACTAAAATAATTAATTACTGTATTTGAAAGAATTTGGTCCTCCTCTGTGGGCTTATACTGATATTTTCCTCCTTACCAAACAATATTGCTGAAACAGGGTGTACATTGGTGCCCTTTGGAGACTAAGCTCTGAGTTGAGGGCAGGAAGCCAAGCTTTGGTCCAAATTTGGGTACCAGCCAGCTAAGTGATCTGGAGAAGTTATCCCCTTGGACTGGCAAGGCTCTGATCACTCCAGGAGATTCAGGGGCTGAGCTGGGTTGTCAGACAGCCTCAGCTGGTTGACCAGTGACCCCAGTACCCGAAATGCTGGAACTCAGGATCAGGCACTTAGGGGCTTAGTGGGATCTTATCATTCCACGCTAGACTGAGTGAAAGGGTGCATTTACCATGAATGCTCCTCTCTAAACCAGATAGGATGTTCTCTAAGCCTGTTAACAGAGCATACGTTGGCCAGCTTGGTGGAGAAACCTAGCTCCCATTGGCTAGAATTAGACTTTAGGTTGTAAAGAGAAGTAGGTCATACGTAGGTCAGCTTAATTTAGAGCAGCTCACATCACTAACTTCCTCCCCCACAGCAAAAAGGACTGACCCCCAAAAAGGGGTTCAATCTCTCTTTCTGGTAAAAGCAGGAACTGAAACTAGGAAGTGGACACATTGAAGGAACAATTGGAAAAAAACCCAGTGGGGCTGGAGTTTTTGTTAATTTGCTTGGAATTTCCTCTGACCTCCCTAGGTATAGATGAAGTGCCCACCATTGGCAGGGTGCTTCACAGGGTGTTCCCTAATCCCTGCATGAGGCTGGGAACGTGGATCTTCATGCTTTACCTCGGAGAAATGAGAGGACTGGGCAAAATCTTTATTCTCAGACTCTCCATGTCAGTTACTAGTAATATATTCAAAAGACATTTTGAGCGTGGGACAGAGCTACTAACTTTTTAGTCTTCCAAGTGAGGACATTAAAACATAAATAAATAAACAAGTTAAAAACTAGCATGTACCAGCACCATCGCATTGCTTCATAAAAGAAAGGATAGGTTAAGACCAAAAAAAAAAGTGGAAAGAACATAATCTCAGAATTAAAAATGGGTTGTCTTCAACTTTATTTTAACTCATTATTGCAGACTGATAAAAAAGTTGTCACAGACCATTTGTAAACTCTAAACAGGAGAATCTCCAACTCTCCCAGTTCTGTAAAATCTTGAAAATCTCCCTGGAAAATAGAATGATAAATTATGGGATTGACCAAATATTCAGTCCAGTCGGCCCTACATATCTGCGAGTCCCTCATGTGCGGATTGAAAATATTTGAGAAAAAAAACTAATAAAAAATACAAAATAATGCAAGTTTAAAAATATAGTATAACAATTACGTACATAGCATTTACATTGTATTAGGTATTGTAAATAATTTAGAGGTGGTTTAAAGTAGACAGGAGGATGTGCGTAGGTTATATACAAATATTACACCATTTTACAGAAGGGACTTGAGGACCTGCAGATTTTGGTATCTGTTGGGAGTCCCAGAACCAATTCCCTCATCGATACTGAGGGAAGACTACAGTAGGGGATTTAATCAACCATTAACACATTTGAGTAATATGAAGCCAATGTCGTAGAAATATAGACACAGGTCATTAGCACAAATGTAATAGAATTAATCCTTCTGCATTTCTTTTCAATCCAGGGTTGTCAGGCCTGGATGCTAAGGCTAGTGGCCGCTTGGGCACAAGAGCCATGGTGTATTACATGTCCACAACCATCATCGCCGCAGTGCTGGGGGTCATTCTGGTCTTGGCTATCCATCCAGGGAATCCCAAGCTCAAGAAGCAGCTGGGGCCTGGGAAGAAGAATGATGAAGTGTCCAGCCTGGATGCCTTCCTGGACCTTATTCGAAATCTCTTCCCTGAAAACCTTGTCCAAGCCTGCTTTCAACAGGTAATCCAGAGTTCAGATGTTCTCTCTTCTCCAGTCCTCTAAGTTATCAAGGCGATAACTTAAGAGTCTATTTTGCCGGGCATGGTGGCTCAAGCCTGTAATCCCAGCACTTTGGGAGGCCAAGATGGGCGGATCATGAGGTCAGGAGATCGAGACCATCCTGGCTAACATGGTGAAACCCCGTCTCTACTAAAAAAATACAAAAAACTAGCCTGGCATGGTGGCGGGTGCCTGTAGTCCCAGCTACTCGGGAGGCTGAGGCAGGAGAATGGCGTAAACCCAGGAGGCAGAGCTTGCGGTGAGCTGAGATCCGGCCACTGCACTCCAGCCTGGGCGATAGAGCGAGACTCCATCTCAAAAAAAAAAAAAAAAGAGTCTATTTTAACAGATCAACTCTGGTAGAAATTTTCTTAATATATAATTATCTCTCTCTAGGCCCAGGGATTCTATGAGGTGGTTTAGGGCAGGATCTTGGGATTGGAGTCTCCTGGTTTTAACTTTTTTAAACCTCCTTTTTTTTTCCAGCTCACTTCATATCTTTTTGCTCTGGGATTGTCCTCCTTTTCTCTCTCTCTCTCTCTCTTTCCTTATATCTATCTCTTCCTTTTCTTTTTGTGCATGAGGCTGGAAAATGTGTCTTTGAGTTATCCATGGGCATATTTTTATTAGCCTTGCCCACAACCTTCTAGAGTACACAGGGGTTCTTAAACTTGGCAGTAAAGCCAAACCACCAATGGCACTTTTAAGAAAATACAAATACCGTACACAATCAGAATCTCCAAGGGATGAATCTGGAGCTTGGGTATTTTTTTAAATTATGGAAGTAATACATGCAGATTATGAAAGATTTAGAAAGTATAGAAGTACATAAAGTAAAAGTTAGAAGCTTCTACTTTCCCTTCTCTAGAGCTACTTCTGTTGAGAATGTTGTTTCCTCCCCTATATTTTTCTTTTGCCACATATGCAAGTGTGCATAATCTTTAAAAGAATTCAACCCTGGCCAGATGTGGTGGCTCATGCCTATAATCCCAGCACTTCGGGAGGCCGAGGCAGGGGGATCATTTGAGGTTAGGAGTTCAAAACCAGCCTGGTCAACGTGGTGAAACCCTATCTCTACCAAAAATGCAAAAATTAGCTGGGTGTGGTGGCGTATGCCTGTTATCCCAGCTACTCAGGAGGCTGAGGCAAGAGAATTCCTAGAGCCTGGGAGGCAGAGGTTGCAGTGAACAGAGCCACTGCACTCCAGCCTGGGAGACAGAGTGGCATACTGTCTCAAAACAAACAAACAAACAAAACAAGAATTTAACCCAACGGTACTCCATTGTTCATAAAACGTTACATTTCACTTTTTCATTGAACAATGTTTTAAAGTCATCTCTTCTTTTTTTCATGATTGCATAATATTTTTAAAGGATAAATTCCTAGAAGTAAAAATGCCCTATCAGGAGTTTTATATTTTGAGTTTGCTGGCTGTTGCAAAATGGCACTACAAAAGTATGTAGCAGTGGGTACAGATTCCTTAGCAATGTGTACTCTTGCTTGCTGCATACACACCTATACATTTTTTTAAACTTGAGATTTTTTAAAAACAGGTGATTCTGCTGAGTGGAACCACTGAGTTAGCTGAGTAGGCACCATCCACTACCCTGTTTTCTAGCCCCAAGGCCTGCTTAGGCTAGAACACACTCCACACACGCCAGTTCCCATGAACCTGGGTAGAAACTAACCTAAAACCAAGCAGTCTCCTTCAGCCATTTCCAAGCACAGAAGAATGAGCTTAGGAAACAGGTAGCTTAGAAGAAAAGTATGTATTCCTAGCTGTCTCCAAAATGTAGTCCTTAACCATTGCTGAACCCAGATTACTCTGGGTTGGGATATGTTCCCTAGTTTTAGATACCATTTTAGTGGTACATGTAGCATGAACCTATATTAAAGGAAACCACTCCAGGCCAGGGAAGTTGGATGCAGAAATAAATAGAAATAAGCTGGAGGAGAAGGTTGTTTACTGGGCCCCATCTGTATAGCATGTTTGCTCCTCAGCCAGCCTGCTCAGAAAGATGAATTGACTTGCTTTAGAGTGAGACACACAATTGGGTGCTGTCCATTCTTAACGTTTTGGAGAGAGTGTTCTGGGATCGCAGCTGCAGGAGGCTGAGCTGGTAGTAGACTAGGGGAGAGTAGACTATGGGAGGGCCTGGGAAGGACAGATTTGGACTCAGTTCTGTGCCTGATCATGCCATGCTCTGTGAAAAAAGGAAGGCAGGACCAAGAAGCAGGCAGGCTCCTGGAGCTATTGCTCTGGTCTTGGAGTGAACTTTTGTGGAGCTGGCCACACTCACACTCAGTGAGCGTTATGGTGGATGGGCAGTCTTTGCATGCAGCTGCCCGTGGCAAGAGGTGCTGTCTGCCACTCTGGAATAAAGACATGAGCCATTCCCTTCCCTATCCTGGCCCTGACCCCAACTCTCCTTTGCCAAAATTCATATGAGGACTGAGCCTTGGTCCCCCAGTAGGCTCAGGATCAAGGTCCCTTTGGGTTAGGACAACCTGAAGAAGAATGGTGTAGAATCCACCTCAGGGAGAGAATGGGAACAGATTCCTTAGGCCTGGGAGGAAGGCACTGAAGAGGACTTGAGAACAGGAAACTCTTTTAAAGGGACATGGCATTTCCAGAGAGAAAGGGTGCATGAGAGACATCTGTGTCCATGAGTACAGCTAGAAGTGATTTAAAATAACCTGTCTTGAGTGGAGGAGGCTCCCTGACCAGAGTTAGAAACAGAGATGTAAAGAGGAAGATGAGCTCCCCCCAGAGAGGAGACTGCCTGCTCCCAGGTGACAGGGCCTGGTTTGCCCAAGCCAGGTGTCTGTGTCTTTGTGAGCAGGGAGGTCTCCTGCTTGCTCTTTGGGGCTTACTCTGAACTAAAGTGAGATTTCCAAGAGAGTAACTGGCTGTAAGATATGGCCTTACAATATTAAACCCAGAATCACCTGTTTTTAAAAAATCTCAAGTTTAAATTCTGAAGGAAAAGAACATGGGTTCTTTTCCTCCAGAAAATTCAGTGATTTGTGTATGTTCACTCGGCCAATACTTGTGAGCAGGATGGGCTGCCAGGCTCTCTGCTTTGCACAAGGATGCCATGGGGGAGGAGAGAGATGAGCACCCTGCCCCAAGGAGCTCACTTACATTAAAGGGGAGGGAGGTAGACCAAAATAAACATCAGGGAAACACAGAAGAGACTTAAACATTGAGACAGGTGTTCTCTGAGGGCTAGAGGCAGGATGATAGGCTGGTGGTAACTAGGGGAGATGTTTGAGCTGAGAGGATAGGGGATCAGAATGAGTTAGGCCTACAAAGAGCTGGGGAAAGACGCTTCTCAGTAGAGGCACACATATGCAGAGGCTGAAAAGTACTTATAATGTTCAGAGAAGAAAAAGGAGGTTGTGTGAGGCCAGTGTTGGGGGTACAGAGACTGGAGGAAGGTGAACTCAGCTCAGGCGTGACTTGGTGGGCCAGGGGAAGCTAAGGATATAGACAGGGCTATAGATGGCCACACTTATCTATAGACTGTATGTAGACAAGAAGAAAGCTGAGTAGGTAAGTTTACGGTTTTGCAGGTTTTACAGTGAGACATGATGGTGGCTTAGGGTCAGGGAGGCTGGAGTTGGCACCTGCTGTGCTTTGGATGTCTGTCCCTTCCAAAATTCATGGTGAAATTTAGTTGCCATTATAACAATATTGATAAGTGGACCCTTTGGGAGGTGATTAGGCCGTGAGGTCTCTGCTCTCATGGATGGGATTAATGCTGCTATAAAAGAATGCGTTTGGCTCCTTTGTGCCTCTCTTTGCCTTTCTACCTTCTTCCATGTAATGATGCAGCAAGAAGGCTCTTGCCTGATGATGATACCTTCATTGTATACTTCCCAGTCTCCAGAATGGTGAAAAAATAAATTTCTGTTTATTATAAATTATCCAGTCTTAGGTATTCTGTCGTAGCAGCACAAAACAGACTAAAACAGCAAATACATGAAGTTGTGCAACCAAACAGGTTCTGTGAATCAGCAACTCAGGCAGAGAACTAGGCCTGTGTTCAATGTTCCTATCTCCTCAGCTTCAACTTACACTACTGGCCTCTGCTATTTGGAATCTGGATTTCTGGAGTCAAGCATAACTCATCTTGAATCCTGCCTCAGCAACTAACTAGCAAGCTACCCTTGAGTTGAGGGGCTACTGTTGACCAAAGACGTAATGGATGTAAAACAGGTAGCAGCTGGCCTCCTGCCTGATCCTGACAGCCACCATTCATTTAGATCCATGAGTATTTCTCTTTTAAACCAAATTTAGGCTTCTTTAGCGTTCTTAGGATAGGTCGACAGTTGACTTTGGTCCCCTTTTCTTTCCTGGGAGCATGACTCTGCTGTTCACGGAAGCTTCTCTTGTGATCCTTCCTGCATTCACTCTTCACACCAATGTTGCCCAGGCGAAGGGGCCACATTGAGGGGAGAAGTGGGCTGCCTGTTCTTCCCTCACACAGCTGGCCCTAGGCTTCTTCTCTCCCTGAACGAGTACATGTGGCCAGGCTAGAACAGAGAGCACTCTCCTCTCCTCAGAGAACACTGACCTCCCTTCCCTTCCATTTCGGATAACTGGCAGTTCAGCTTTGCTTCCTATGGAGCCCAGCACAGTAGGATTGGATCCCCATAGCTTAACGTACAGCACAGGCTGTGGAAATAACTCAATGGAGATGAGGTCATCTGAGTTGAAGTCCCAGTTCTGCCCATAACTCCATGACGTTCAACAAGTCACTTGACTTTCCCATGCATCTTCTTCCGTATCTATTCAGGGTTCAGCCATCTGTTACCTACTACATGCCAGCACTGACATTCTAGGATTCTGCATTGAGTTCTATTTTAATGCCCCTGGAGGTGGTGTTTTTTAGCCTCAGATGTGGATTTTTATAGCACTCTGCATGTAGGGTGCCTGGCACCTTTAAAAATAGGACCACTGCCATGGATGTCGAGGAATAGCGGGAGAAGTTCCTTGTGAGTCATCTGACAGAGATGCTTGGGGAACGTTGAGCAAGGCTTGGCATCACTGCTCAGAAGGAGTGGCTGTCTTCCCACCTTGAATTTGGATCTGAAATATGAGCAAATGCTCCTGCCATGGTGGCTGCTGGCAGCTGGCACTCTTGGTGCCCAGATGGAGATTTCCAGCCGAGCCTGGCTCTAGAAGGAGCCCAAACTGAGGCAGCCTGTGATGCCCCTATCCAGTGGGGACCAGGTTGGGGGGAAAACAGGTGGATCATGAGTTGCTGATCTGACCCCTGCCAAGGCTTCCTATTCTTAACCAGAGCCAGGGCCCATCACAACTGGAAGGACCATCTAACTAGGTCTCACAATTGGGAAGAGCATCCAAGTTAGACATTTCATACTGTTTCTGAGCTACAATCATAGGAGTGAAAGAAGACATTTATCCCCCAAGTTTAAGACTGTGTCCTATTATTGACCGCAGTACTTGTAGTACATTTGCAAATTATTTTTATACATTCTATACTTATGAAATCGTGTCATTTGCAGCAACATGGATGAGACTGGAGGTCGTTATGACAAATATTGCATTTCTCGTTTATATGTGGGAGCTAAAATATTTGAACACATGGAAAAATAGTGGAAAAATAGATAACAGAGGCTAGGAAGGGTGAGTGTGGGGGAAAGGGAAAGGATGAAGAGAAGTAGCTTAAAGGGTACAAACATACAGAAAGATAGAAGGAATTCATTCAATGTTTGATAGCAGAGTTGGATGACTGTACTTAAAAAAATGCATTGTACTCAGATGATAGACACCTTAAATGCCCTGATTTGGTCATCACACATTGTATATACATGTAAAAAATTTCTCATGTACCCCATAAATTTGCACAAATAAAAAATTCTGTAATTATCTGTGATTAGGACAATTGTATCTCACTGTGTATAATAACACACCGCTTTGTAAATAGACATAGAAAATATTCTCCAGTTTTCATAACCTTGCTTTGGCATTTCTTAATTATTGTTAACCTGTTGGGAACCTTAAAATATATGAGTAGCCAGGCTTTTTTTTTCACCTCATAGGCCAAACCTGAACTTTATGCCTTTTTTCCCTCCCTCTATTAGATTCAAACAGTGACAAAGAAAGTCCTGGTTGCACCACCGCCAGACGAGGAGGCCAACGCAACCAGCGCTGTTGTGTCTCTGTTGAATGAGACTGTGACCGAGGTGCCGGAGGAGACTAAGATGATTATCAAGAAGGGCTTGGAGTTCAAGGACGGGATGAATGTCTTAGGTAGGCCAGCTGGTGGTCTGGGATTCTGCTTCCCTGTCTATGGCTGGGCTCTCCTGCACTCCATTTTCAGAAAACTGATGACTTGGCTGTCCTCTAGGTGGAGCAGGAGGCTCTCTCTGGGGAGCAATTTGAGGGTCACTGGGACTGAGAGCTGAGCGATTTAAGGAAGAGGGAGAAGGGCAGAGGAGACCATGAGGGGACAGGGCAGCCAGAAGCTGGGTATGGGAAACAAAGGAGGGAGCTCACCATCATTGGGCACATTCCCTGATTCTCTGTGTGGTGTTAGAAAGTCACCTTCTCTGACTCTCTATGTTGTTAAGTGACACATCCATTGCTTTCATTTCTTAAGCATTTTTTAAAAGCTGCTGCCAAGTACTGGTGCTGTGCTAGGTGCGGAGGCTGGACCACCGCAGCTCTCATAGTCTGCAAACAAATGCAATGCTACCAGGACTGTGAAGTGTTGGAGTAGGTACCAGAGGAGCTTTACAGATTATCTTGTTTTACTTTCTGGGATCCCAGTGAGCTCTTTCTCCTAGCCTGGTGCCTTCTTAGCATGCCATCCTAGAGGTTTTTGGGGCTCTGCAGTTGGGCAGACCTGGGTTTGGATCCAGTATGGGCCACTTACTGGTTATCTGACCCTGGGCAAGTTACTCCATTTCTCTGAGCCACATTTGTAAAATGGAAATGGGATTGACATCTGTTTAGTAGATTATTGTGAGGATGAAATGTGATTGTGCATATAGGGCACAGTAGCACATGCCATGTGCTCTCTCCATATGAGCTCTGATCATTATTCAAAGTGGGTGGAGAGCTGAGGAGTTCAGTAAGAAAATACCTCCATGAGGGACAGAGGTTTCTTACCATGTGAGCGGCTCTAGTCTGCCCAGTTTGCTCCCCTCCCACTCAGTGGGTCCACTCCCTTCCATAACCTCCATCCACCATTAGAATGGTGTACCCTAGACAGGAAATAGGGGCATTTTGCCAAAACCTGGGAGAAATGGTGAATCTGGATGGATGAAGTATGTTTATTTATCTAAGCACAATTTCTAAAGGTTTGGATGACAGCTGCTTAGAGGTGAATGAGCTCAGTAGTCCTTTCACATTGTCATCTAAAAGATCACATGGCCTTGTCTCCTTAGTCAGGTTGTCAGATAAAATACAGAATGTCCAGATAAATTTGAATTTTTGATAAGAGGCAAATAGTTTTTTAGTGTGTGTCACAAATATTGCATGGGACATAATAATACTAAAAAAAAAGTATTCATTACTTACCTGAAATTCAAAAAGTAATTGAGTGTCATGTTTGTTTGTTTGTTCCAAATTTGGTAAGCCTACTTCTTAGCCATCCAGAATGGTACAGAGAAAGAGGAGAGAGAGGGAGCAGAATTGCATAGTCACCAAGAAGCAGAAGCGGATCTTTTTTTTCGGCATGGTAGGAAGCAGGTTGGGTGAGTGAGAGTGAGGGAAGAGATGAGCTGAATAGGTTGCTGGGCAATGGAAGATCAATAAACATTGTTGAACAACCAGTGGGAGGTGAGAGGTAGAAGGAGCGAGGAGAAGGAAGGAGAGTTCCTCTAGGGAGGTTTTGCAAATATCCCCAGCACCACTGAGCAGCTCTTCTCCCTCACTGTCCAGCTATCTATGTCCCTTTTAGGACCTTCCTAACTCCCCCGTGGTCCCTTCTGGTGGGTCATAATTTAAAACACCCAACCCCCTTTTGTCAAAGTGTTCTGCGGTCTTCTCCGTACTCTGGAGGAGCTTGAGGCCATGAACAGTGGGGCCAGGGCTTTGGAGTGAATCATTCAAAGACTTTCCTGGTTGTTTCCAGAGTCTTGGTGGATTCTGGGAAGTCACAGGACCTTTGGCTCTACTGGGGAGTTTCAACACAACTCACTACTCTGTAACCCCAGCGGCCAAGTCCAAGAGGGTTTTGTTCAGATGGAACACCCCCGTTCCAGTGAGCAATTTCAATTAGGCAATGTTTACAGAGAAAAACTACAAGCTGAATATGGTTTCCATCCAAGTGCAGATCAAGGCTCTGGAAAGCCAAGGGAAGTTAGACTGTTGAGAAACTTCCCATTTACAAATCATGGCTGAAATAAGGTTCTTTCCACAGTCTTCTGAGGGTGGAGATAGTGGTTTTTTTTATTTTTTATTTTTGCTGTCTTTCTGTTTTTTGGCTTTGGAAAGTCCCGAGGATTAAGCACTTGCAATAAGTGAAGATACAACCCCAGTTCTTGCCTCCCACTTCTTTAAGGAACCACTTCTCTCCTAAAAAACCTCCAGAAATAATTCTGGGCTCCACCCTCTCCCAACTGCTTAAATCAACTCCAACTCTTCCTTTAAAAATCTCTCTCTCATAGATATGGCCAGTTTCTGCTGACACTGAATGGAGCTTTTTTTATTCCAGTTCTTTGGGACCTTGATACCTCAGGCATTTTTTTCTTAATTTCAAATGAAATTAACCAAGTAATATGAGCTATTCTCAACCAGAATATTCAGATTGATTCTCTTTCACCGCCCACCTAGCAGACTCCTCTCCATGGGCTTGAGAGAAGGACTTGGGAATGGCTTGAAATTGACTTTGTACATTGCTGCAGGACTAGTTCCCTCTGTCCTGGATCTAATCTTCCCTAAGCCTTTGTCTTTCCAGGCCAGTAACTCACTTGTGAAGTCATTTGTCAAGCTTTCTAGCTGAGAGCAAAAAGAGGAGATACTAAATGTGAAGGATTAGCAACCCCAAGTGCAAGTGATGGATTCTTTCTGCTGAAGATAGAAAGGATCCAGCAAAGGGTAGTTAGACAATCTGGGTTGATATGTGTTTGGTGTAAAGAGGTTAATGGGTTAGATGACTAGGGAAAGGGTAAAGTCAAAGGTTCAGAGAGAAGGAATTTCCTTCTAAGAGAATCAAATTATGATGCTAAAATTTACTGAGTATGGGTTAAGACTTTAGGCATAACTGGATACCATAGGAAACTGGATATAATAGGGAGGGACTGGAAATTAGGACTGCCAAATTGAGCAGGTTAGGTGTGGAGAAGAGGAAAGAGAAGAAGGCTCATATTTCAGAGTCAGAGAACAAGTCAGGTGGGCAAGCAAAGTCCTGTAGCCAAGGACATAGCAACATTGATTTATAGAACATGTAAGTAGTAAGAATTGAGACCTTAAGACTGGCAATACTAGATCAGGGGTCAGAGGTCAGAGAGCACATAGGGATTGGCAATTAGAAATCCAGACAGCCCCCAGGCACTACTGGAAACACCTGTAAGCCGCACAGTGTACCCCAGTCCCTGGATGCATTGGAGTGAGACTCCAGGCCTGAGCATGAAATACCAAGGGAGAGAATGGAAGGGACCAACAGGAGTGGTAGGAAGAACAAAGCCAGGCCTAGCCTTGGAGGAACTAAAGTGTAGGGCAGATTCCCAGGACCTCAGGCACAGGGGATGAGGTGAAACCAACACAGAAGTAAGACTCATGGTTGGGTATTGGAGTTGGTCCAAGATCTAGTGCAATGTGATGCTGACGTGAAGAGGGCAGAGATGAAGCTCCTTAAATCTTTCCTGGGGTTAGGATTGACCCCGGAGGCTGATGTGAGGCTGGACTTAGATACGAGTCAAGAATGTCAAGTGAAGGAAGAAGAGAGTGGAGAGACTAGAAACTAGCAAAATCTGACAGTGAATCTATATTCTGTCTTTATGATCCTGAAAAAGCAAATAAAATAAAAAAGAAAGCATTCTAACCACTTCAATCATGAAAAGAATTGTGACAAATTCATAAATAACAGATTACATTTTTTAAAAACTGGATAAAATGGAGTTTCGGATTTCTTATTGTTTTCCCTTTGATTTTTCAGTATTTTTTTCTCCCTGTCATTTTATGTATGTAGTAATAAAAAGTAATTTTACATTTAGGATTTTGTAAGAGTAAAACATACCAGCCATGCGTTGATTTGGGATAATACCAAAACAAGCTAGATGTAACTCTAGCAAAGAATTTATTGGCTAATTGGTCTCTGCTATTCCAATATTGGCTCCAAAGTTTGCATGATAATCCCCAAGTCCCAACAAGCCTTTACTCATTAATCTGTGTAATAATGGAATCTGCTTACATATGACTTCATAAGTGAGTGGAGGGAGAAGAGAACACCTTTTAGTTTGGAATGAAAATGAATACATTTTCCTGAACCTAACACTGCTTACAGTTTAACTTGCTCATGTGGAAAATGTTCAAGAAATCCATAATTATCCAGGGGAAAGTTACATTCAGTATGAAATATAATGCTTTTTTTCTTTTAATGTCTAATTCATAGGGTAACCAGCAGTGAGAACATGGCTCCATACATTTGGGAATGGTAAAGAATGAGGAGAAAAAATACATTCTTTGTAATTTGTCCTTCTGTGTAATGTGATTCACCCAACAGGTCTGATAGGATTTTTTATTGCTTTTGGCATCGCTATGGGGAAGATGGGAGATCAGGCCAAGCTGATGGTGGATTTCTTCAACATTTTGAATGAGATTGTAATGAAGTTAGTGATCATGATCATGTGGTAAGTGGCCTTGTTCTTACTTCTTCTTAGCCGTGGGTTGAGAAAGCCTTGGGGTCCCCAGAGGATACTGGAGCTCTCCCTGCAGGAACAAGTTGGCATAGGCTGATCAAAGGTCTTTCCAGAAAGACCTTGAGAAAGGGATGAAAATATCTTTTTTGGAGCTTCCCCTAGAACAAGGGTAGACAAATTATGCCCCTTGGGCCAAATCTAACCTACTGTCTCTTTTGTATGGCCAGCGAGTTGAGAATGGGTTGTATATTTTTATGTAACTGTCTTAGTTGGGTTGCTATAACAAAGTACCAAAGACTGGGGGGCTTAGAAACAACAGAAATTTCTTTCTTATGGTTCTGGAGGCTGGAAGTTCAAGATCAGGGTGCCAATATGGTTGGGTCTGATAAGGGGCCTTTTCCAAGTTGCAGACCAACTTCTCATTGTATCCACAGTTAGAAAGATATTTATTTATTTTTATTTGAATTTTATTTCATTGTAATTTTATTGAGACATGGTCTCACTTTGTCACCCAGACTGGAGTGCAGTGGTATGATCATGGCTTGCCGCAGCCTCAACCTCCCTCATGGCTTACCGCAGTCTCAACTTCCCTCATTGCAGCTCAAGTGATCCTCCCACCTCAGCCCCTCAAGTAGCTGGAACTACAGGTGCACACTACCATGCCCAGCTAGTTTTTGAAAATTTTTTGTAGAGACGAGGGTTTCACTATATTACCCAGGCTGATCTCAAACTTCTGGGCTCAAGTGATCTTCCCACCTAGGCCTCCCAAAGTGCTGGGATTATAGGCATGAGCCACTTCGCTCAGCATGAAAAGAGATTCAGAAAGCTCTCTGGGCTCTCTTTTACAAAGTCATTGTCTTTCCATCTGTTATAACAAAATACCTTAGACTGGGTAATTTATAAACAATAGGAATTTATTGCTCACCCTTCTGGAGGCTGGCAAGTTCAAGATCAAGGTACTAGCAGATTTAGTATCTGTTGAGGGCCTATTCCTTGTAGTTGGCACCTTTGTGTGTGTCCTCACAGGAAGAGGAAAACAGGCTCCCTCACGCATCTTTTATTAAGAGCACTAATTCCATTGAAGAGGGCAGAGCCCTCATCACCTAATCACCTCCCAGATGGTTCACCTCTTAACACCACTGCCCTGGGAATTAAGTTTCAAATATGAATTTGGGGGACATATGAATTCAACATGTGAATTGCAGTTTTTGCCATTACTTTCAATGGCAAAAACCACAATTACTTTTGCACCAACTTAATAATTAACTTGCCTAAGATTATTATAGCTGGGTAGAGGAAGAGCTATAGTTCATATTGGTATCAAAATCCTTGATACCTAAGCAGGTAGGTTTTTTGGTTTGAATCATCTAAACAATATTGTTTCCCCTTTATTTCACGTGTGTTTATAGTCAGTGACTCTGAAATCTAGGGGAGCCTAGGAGAGCACGAGGATCTACTCTCTCATCATGGAAGCTCTGTCATCTTCAATCATAGGAAACTTTTGGTGTCCCATATCCATCAGACAGAAAGCTTTTTACTTGCATTTGTTTCAGATCCCTAGGATGGTCCTGTATGTCTGCCTAGAAAAAAATAAAACCACTCTTAGACCAAGTCATACCTGTGTTCTCTTTTCCACAGGAATTCTGGGTTACCTATTCCCCATCTTTGCATGTTCCAGGCCTACCCACCTTCTTTGCCAAACCTCTTCTGATCCTTTTCCACTTTTCTGTAGGTGCCTTTCATGGAAATTCCAGCTGCTTTTTCTCTTCTTCTTTTTCTTGTCTCCCACCCCACCTCACAAGGACAAAAATCTGTTCTTATTTTTTATCTCCATAGAACCAAACATGGTGATGTGCCTGTAGTCAATTGTTACTAAAACTTTAGGAATGAATGGGATAGCTGAAAACTCCAAGATTTCAGATCAAGAAGATGTTCCTCACTATTTCATGAACCATATTTAGCAGACCTGGCTTGTTCAGATCATTGTTTTACGGTGCTTTTAAAACACAGAAAGGATGCTAGTGAAATAACATGTTCTCTTTTATGATTGTACTGATCCTTCAGCTTCTCAGGCAATGCTGGATTTCTGGATATTTCTTTTGTATGAAGATTTGGTAATATGGCGGTGTTGTAAAACATATATAGAGAGAGAGAGAGAGAGAGAGAGAGAGAGAGAGATATGGAGAGAGACAGAGAGAGAGAGAGACAAAGTCTTGCCCTGTCGCCAGGCCGTAGTGCAATGGTGTGATCTCAGCTCACTGCAACCTCCGCCTCCTGGGTTCAAGTGATTCTCCAGCCTCAGCCTTCCAAGTAGCTGGGATTACAGGTGCACGCCACCATGCCCGGCTAGTTTTTTTTAATCTTTATTAGAGACAGGGTTTCGCCATGTTGGCCAGGCTGGTCTCGAACTCCTGACCCTATGATCCGCCCACCTCGGCCTCCCAAAGTGCTGGGATTACAGGTGTGAGCCACCGCTCCCAGAGGTAAAATGTATTTTTTAAGTCCTTCAGATTCATCTGAGTCTGTTGAGAGTTTAGTACATAATACACAATGCAGAATAAGTCTCTTGATTAAACATTAGGATTTTCCATTGTTTCCTAGAATTTCTAGCAGATTACGCATCCTTACTCCAAATATGCAGCCCGTATTTCTGTAATATGATGCCAATAACATGGGCAATGTGTGTGTCCTTCCTACGTCCATACCAATGTGATTTCCACTAAACTCTTGCAGGAAAGAGAATCTTCTAGGAACATCAGATGAGTCAGTGGGATGAAGTGTAGCCTCCCTCCTCCCCAGAGATGGAGGGTGGTGGTATGAATTAAGAAGTTTCCCATTTGTTGAAACCAGAACTCCTAAATACTTATTATCATCTTGGGAGGTAAAAAGTGGTTGTGAGGCAGGAGTAAGACCCTAGTATGATTTCTGACAGCTGTTTGGTTACTTCATCTAGGCTCATAGTCAGGACGGTGTCACGTGACATGAGATGCCAAATCTACACATTTCTTTAATTCTTTCACTGCCTCATCAGCATCAGTATTTGCTAATGATGTGTGTAAAAAGGTTCTGGATAAAACAGTTAACTACTCTTTAACTGACCCCTCAAAGCTTAAAAATTCAGAATTCTTTTGTATTCTTTTCTATGTAGCAGTTATAATAGTAATAATAGCAAAATGTAACATTGAAAAGATTATAATTGTTTTTATTATTAAATTATAAATTAGAATTACTAACTTCTTGTTATATGCTCAGTACTATTTCAATTACAGTACATGTACTAACCCATTTATTACTGAGGAAACAATTATTATTAAATAACTTAAATTTACCAAATTCCTGCTAAATACTTAATATTACTCCAATTATTTTACATGCAGTAGCTCATTTATTCTTCACAATAGTACTGAACAAAAATATGTGCTTTTGTTAACCCATTTACCAAATGAGAAAACTAAGCACAGAGGGTGACTTGCCCAGTATTATGGAGCTGTACAGAAGTAATACCTACATCAATTTCTTTTTTACTTCAGACTGGATTGAATCCAGGATGCTCCTATTGCAAGCTGTGTGACTTTAGGCAAGTTAGACCCATTCTAAGCCCCGATATTCTGATCTGTAAAATGGGATGATTCTAGAATCCATGCCATAGGTTGCTGTGAGAATTAAGACTGTGACCAACAGTCATGAAGTACCTTTTTGGTGCTGGGAACTGTCTAAGCACTTTACATGGATTAGTGTTATAGTAATAGCTGTTTGCTGTTACCAATATTATCATCAATTCAGTCCATATCCTTTGTATCTCTGTGTTCATGAATTCTTTAAGAAACTTGAAAACCCCTTAATTTTTGTATGATTTTCATATCCTCATTTTCTTATGAGGTTATTTAAAACATTTTTTTCAAAATTTGAAAAACTTAAACAGAAAGTAAAATGTTTCATAATCTTATCCCTATAAAAACGTAAGTGAGAAGTAAAATCTCTACCTACTCTTCCAATTCCTTCTTCCAATAAACCACCATCCATCCACACTGTTAAAGAAAAAACTATTCAATGACACTTGTTAAAACAGAGTAAGGCAGATTTTATTCAGGATCGTTGCAATGAGCACAGGGACCACAACAGCAATGGGATTTTGGAATGGGGGAGAGAGATTGGGCTCACTTGCAAGTACAACATGGGCAAGTGGGAATTTATAGGCATGGAGCAAGGTGGGGGCAGTGGATGGTCTAGGGTAAGGAGTATTTTGGCTAAACCAACCCCACAGGATTCTAGCTGAAGGCCACAGGGTGACCAGACATCATCTGGGGGAGGATGAAGAACCTGATCAGATTTGAGGGTGATCAGATTTTGAGGACGGAGGTTCTTGCTAACCTGACTTAGATGAGTTTTTTGCTAAACCGGAATTTATAAGGTTTAGCAAAGAGCCCAGAAGAGGCCAGAAGAAGGTTCAGAAGCCTAACTAAAATTTGGTCACACAAAGAATCTTTGTCAATCCATCTATTTTTTTTCATTCAATAAATATTCTATTCTGTGCAGGCAATGATTTTAGGTACTGGTGATATAATGGTGAATAAGACAGAGAAAGGTTCCGGCCCTCGTGGGGCTTACACCCTAGGGAAGGGAGAGAGGGAAAGTCAAAAGGGAGCAAATGGGAGCAGATTGTCTTTGTAGCACTTATTACTAATTCCAATAGTCATTAAGTGCCATGCAATAGCGAGAGATAGTGATGGGGGTAGAAGCGATGGGCCACATGGTGCTGTCTGGGAAGGTGACCTTTAATGAAGAGCTGCAGAGTGAGCCAAGCAACCTAGTAAAGAACTGAGGGGAGAATGTTCCAGGGGGAAGAAGTGGCAGGGAAAGGCTTTTGAGGATCAGAACAAAGGTCTAGAGAAGCTGCAGTGTGGTTGGTGAAAGGGGACAAAAGGGGTACAGTTGGAGAGGTAGGCAGCAGGCAGATCCTCCAGGGTCCTGCAGGACACTTTGATGGGTTGGAATTTCATTTACTTGCAAAAGGAAGTCCCTTAATCATAAGCCTGGAGGCTGTACAAACTGTTTTTCACTCTGTCTTGATGAAAAGTTCTAATCACAAATGGTAACTTTGAACAAAAATCACTCTTTGGGTAGCTGGAACACCTATCCCTAAATGGATTGGGAAAGATGAAGATTTGTAATACTTTCTGAGCATGGACAGCACCTTTCAGCTACTCTTGGAATGTGTGTTTAGCTCTATTGACAAGCTATTGGAAACGTGTGGGACAGCACCAGAGGGCCTTCACAGCAGGACTGAGAAAGTCCCTCAGCTTACCTCCTTTCCCATCATCAGTGTCTGCCCCGTCATCTGTCCCAGGCCTGTAAGTCCCAAATGAATTATTCCAGTGGGTTAAGACCTCAAAGATCCTGAAGAAATTGCTAAGGTAAATGGTTTCCAAAAGGTCATGAAGTAATATCTGCATTTCATCAGTTGCAGTTAAGATTTTTGTTTCTTGAAATACTGGTTTTCAAACAGATCAGCATTACCTGGGGAGCTTGTTTAAAATATAAATGCCCCAAGGCCAGCTTCAGGACATTCTGACTCCGTAGGTGTGTGGTAAGCCCAGGGAATCGCATTGTTAACAGGAAGGCGGTGGTTTCTGACACCCGGACACCGACTGAATTCTAGGTAACTTGCCTGCTGTAAATGAGTGTGTTTGTGGAGTCCTGTGAGGGGCATCTTGGTGGGACCCTTAGGCTGGCAAGGGCTTTGAGACAAAGTAGGTGGAGGCTAGAATGGATACAGCAGTAAGAAAAAGACTCCACAGGCCAGTCCTGGATGAATCTGTGACCCTGAAAACAGAGAACAGGAACAGCCTAAGAGCAGCATGGGAGCCATTCCCTCTCCCCAGCTCTCTAGCCATGTCCCTCTCATTTGGAAACTGGACCAACAATCACAGGGCATTATTTGGCTTCAGAACTCCCCATGCAGCCCTCAGCCTCTTTATGCACTTTGGTTTGTGGTTTTGATTGCTGGCTTCATCTCAGAAGCTTTGAGTGGTGGCCTTGGGTGCTGGGCATTTGCCCATCCTTTTCCATGGCATGTTATTTTCAGTTAGGTAATTCATTGATATGGAAACCCAGGAACCCAGAAGCCTCAGTTTTAGAGTGAAGGCCTAAGTTGTTTGTTTTAAAAATGGGCGCAGTTGGTTGGCCACACCTGTAATCCTAGTGCTCTAGGAGGCTGAGGCAGGAAGATTGCTTGAGGCTAGGAATTTGAGACCAGCTGAGCAAAACAGTGAGACCTCCTACAAAAATAAAAGTAAACAAAAATTAGCTGAGAATGGTGGCATACACCTGTAGTCCTAGCTACTCAGGAGGCTGAGGTGGGAGGATTGCTTCAGCCCAGGAGGTCGAGGTTACAGCAAGCAATGATTATGCCACTGAGCTCCAGCCTGGCTAACAGAGTAATACTCTGTCTCAAAATATAAAAAATAAAAAATAAATAAAATAAAAATAGGCACAAGAAAGTAATGGCCCTAAAAGACTTCATAGAACAAAGGTTCTTACCTTCTTCTACTTAGTGCTTATACTATTCCCAGAGATCAAAGTGTTTGGATTAGCAAGGGCTTCTGCTTGCCATATTTATAAACCCTAACACTTCACTTTCTGGCCTTTGACTAACACTCTCCATTTACAATGGGGGCTCATGCTTTTCCCAACTGGCTAAGTGCCCCAGAGGTAAACTGTTACCTCTCTCTGTCCATCTGTCAGTGGCCCAAATACATTCTCCAGGATACTCTATAGCTAGTCTTTTTTTGGCAAAGAGCCTTGAAAGCATTTTCTCTCCATTCTACAAATTGCTTGTCCCAGGAGAGAAGGAAAATTGAATGGCACCCAAAACAGCTTATAGTAGTGTTTTTCTGGACATCTTTAAAGGGTGCTTGGTGCTTGGGAAAGAACTGATCTCTTGGTTTATGAAGATAAATGCTTTTTTGCTTTATAGGAGGGTTCATTCTGCTTATTTACAGTCTCAGTGAACGAAGTGCTGGTCCCCGAGACTACCTTGATAATTTATGAGATGTTGTGACTATGGACACACCAGCAGAATATAAAATGGTGGGAGAGCCCAGGGTTTAATGACATGGGCACAGGTTTGTCTCAGACTCCCTAATGTCTAGGGAAGCAGTCCTCAGACTTGACCAGCCTGGACCCCACAGAAAGGAGAAATAGGAGCTTCAGGCTAGATTCTCATATGGGAAGAGAACAGCTATGCTAATGTTTAATTGTGTCAGTTACAAATCAGTTCCTTCAAGATTAGGTTCCTCTTGAGAGAATATGTTGCTATAAAATCATCTTGCAATTGGGTATCCCATGAGATGTTCTAGAAAGCATCACTAACTCAGGCTTAATAAGCATGAGTGATGAGAGGACATGGGGTACATGTGTGAAAACAGAACCCACGAGGAATTCCTTTGTCAGGAGTCAGAGAATTAATGGTACTGACAGAGATGCGACAGGGCTTTTTTGCAGCACACATACAGGCATGCTCAAAAATTTAATCCCCATAGCATCTCCATGAGATTGGAGTTAGCCGCTCTGAGCCTTGACATCCATATCTGTAAAATGGGAATAAGCCACTAACCATGGTCACATATTAATAGCTAATAAGTGGCGAGATGAGCTCCATGTCTTATGTAGTATTCATATATATGTGTGTCATCTACTCTTCACATTTTTTCTTTAATTCAAGAAAGTGTTTGCTCCAGGCACAATTACAAGTCTGTATAGATCTTACAATTACAGCAGCCTTTCCTGACTCCCTGACCCCTGCTGGAAGCCTTTATTTAGGGACTTCATTTTCCCCATAGTCTTTCTCTCAAGTATGTTCATAATTTTTATTAAGGTAACAACCTTCCCACAAATATTTTCATATCAGCCAGAAACTGTCACAGGCTGAACCAATTCATGCCCTAGCAACACCATTCTGGATACTAAAGGATTTTACCAAATATGGGAAGAATATATTCAGGTTGAGAGACAAAATAGCTTTCCCAAGAGTGAGGACCAAAGTAGTTTCCAAACTCTCTATAAAATAATAATAAGATAGAACTATAGCATCAGTTTATATAGGATAAATTGGCATATGGTGAATTGCTTATCTTCAAAGAGCTGTGATTGTTCACTAAAGAGAAGTGGCTTGTCTTGGTTGGGAAAATCCCCCAGTTGGGAGTTTCAGAGACCTGAAATTGTTCTCTTACTTCCTGGTTTCCTGATCTTGGGCTGATTATTTAGCTTTTCTCAACCTCAGTTTCTTTATTTGCCACGTAGCAATAATGACACCTAGATTTTTGGGTTGTGGTAAGCATTAAGTGAGGGAATGAGTGTGCAGCTGTCACCATAGTGCTTAAAACAAAATGAAAGTAGTTAGCATTTTTGTTAGAGTAAGTATGGAAAAAATACTTTCAGACTTGGAAGTCGTAAAACCACTTTTCTCTAAATGTACATTTTGGCTCAGATGGTTTCCTTGTTCTTTCTTTCTCGCTCTCATTTTAATATATTCCCTATCTTCCAAGGTAAAAATAATGCAAATTTACAAATTCCAGTTTATAGTTTTCTAAAAAGCTCAAATTCCCAAATTTCTAGGAAGGAACTGAGGAACACAAATCAAACAAGGTTCCCAGAGACACACCTGAGTCTCTCAACTTTGAACTTGATGGTAAAGCTAAAAGATGATAATGCATGTCTCCTTTATCCCTAGAACTCACCTTAGCGACAAAATTTGCCTTTGGACTTTTCATCAGAGCAGGTGCCACCAGATCCACAAAACAGATTTTGATTAAGGGAGTTGGTCCAAAATAGAAAATAACATCAATGGAATCTCATCACCTTTTCTCAGCAAAAGTCTTTTTTTGTACAGAAGAGCCACGTGTTTTCCTCAGGGTGCAGTACAGAGGAGGCCCAGGTTCTGAATGCCATAATGATCTCTTCAATGCTGTTTTTCTCTTTTGTGTTTTTCAGGTACTCTCCCCTGGGTATCGCCTGCCTGATCTGTGGGAAGATCATTGCAATCAAGGACTTAGAAGTGGTTGCTAGGCAACTGGGGATGTACATGGTAACAGTGATCATAGGCCTCATCATCCACGGGGGCATCTTTCTCCCCTTGATTTACTTTGTAGTGACCAGGAAAAACCCCTTCTCCTTTTTTGCTGGCATTTTCCAAGCTTGGATCACTGCCCTGGGCACCGCTTCCAGGTAGAGAACAAAAGAAATCACCTTTCTCTTTGCTCACTCTTTTGCCTTCTTTGCCACTTCTCCTTTCTCAAAACCCTCCCATCACAAAGTTCAATAAGAACACTTGGCACACATTACTAAGATCTTTTGGAAAAGGCGAATGCTTTGAATTTTTGTCTCCTTCTAGGAACTTCTGAGCCTTCTGGTGAACATTTTTGCTGGTTTGCAACTATATTGGAAATATGATCTCACATTAAATTTTTCACATAAATGCATGCTATTTGTTTGCATGCCTAATTTGCCACTTATATCATTAGTGGCATTAGTTTTAGATGTTTTCTAAAGGGAGTTTAACAGGATGTTTTTCAATTAACATTTCACCTGTGATTTGGAAAATGCTATCACAAAATACTACTCTTTGAAGATTTTCGTAAATAAATTTTCAAAAGTAGAAGCAGCAGCTTTTACAAAGTAAACGGTATGTTAGGTGAGACTTTTTCTAACAAACAAAGTTCAGCCAAGTCTTTGACCTCGACATGAACCTCTAATGGATTATTCTTCCCCAGAGTTAACTTGGCATTGATGAAGAATCAGTTCCCCCTTTATTACCTAGTTCCAGTGCCTAGAAAGCCAAAGAGGACCCCAGAGATATGCAGAGAAAAATCATTTTTTGGACTATCATCTTGGACTGAATCTAACAAAAACAACCCAAAAAATGAACAAGAAGAAATACATAAGAAATGCCTTACAATTGGGCTGGGTGCAGTGGCTCACGCTTGTAATCCCAGCACTTTGGGAGGCCTTGGCAGGCGGATCACTTGAAGTCAGGAGTTCAAGACCAGTCTGGCTAGCATGGTGAAACCCCATCTCTACTAAAAATACAAAAATTAGCCAGGTGCGGTGGGGAGTGCCTGTAGTCCCAGCTATTCGGGAGTCTGTGGCAGGAGAATTGCTTAAACCTAGGAGGCGGAGGTTGCAGTAAGCTGAGATTGCATCACTGCACTCTAGTCTGGGTGACAAAGTGAGACTCCATCTGAAAAAGAAAAGAAAAGAAAAGAAAAAAAGAAAGGAAGAAAGAAAGAAAGAAATGCCTTACAATTGAGAATTTTTAAGACTAATGTTTTACTTTCAGCTTGCAGTCATTATTTTATGTCTGCACATATGTCCTTGGGTCACAAAACTAAGACTGAATCATCAAACAGGGAGGCAAGCAAATTCTGAAACCCATAGCTCATCATCAGGTCCTTGTTGCAGAACCTGTGCCCATGTACTGCTAGTGAGGTGCCACTCCATGACACAGCAGGGCCTGTTGCTCCACAGCTGCTGAGCAGGCAGTCAGGTTTCCCTTAAGCGACCTAACAGACCAATAATGCCTGGGAAACCAAATTAAATTTCCACCTTGCAAATCAATGAGGATTCAGTGCTAGTAGAAAATGGGGTTTCAGACCAAGCTGGAATATACACAATCTTAAGGATCTGCACCCAGTTTCCGCAGATAAAGGAAAACACTTCAAAATTTCCTTCTTGGTTTTATAAATTTCCCATGACTAAATATCTCTATCCATACAGATGTCCACTTGAAGAAAAAGAGGAAAAAGAAAAAAAACCCACCTGGTTTAATTTTATTTTTGTTTTCTGGTTATAAGCCTGGTATCTCATACTTTATCTCATACCTGGCTCATAACCAGAAAAGAAAAATAAAATAAAATTTCTGCGGCTCATTGTGAAAAAGTTCAGGCAGTGAATACAATACTTTTGAAGAAGAAAATGAGCTTTGCCAATTATTCTATCATACAGTGATAGCTGGTCATAACCTTTTAATTAGTCTTTAGTTATATATCTTTCAAGTTCTTACTATGTATATATATGCTGTTTTATAAATAGCTGTTTTTTTACTAGTCAACATATCATAAAAGTTATATCTATTGCAATAGACTTTACTACCAGTTTTTAAACTGCATAATAATGCACTGTATGTAGTACAATGCAAACCCCACCCCGTCCTGGCCACAGTGATGTACATTTAAGGCATGTCTAGCAAACAGAGCTGTGACAAACATCCTTAAAAATACATCCCTGCAAGGTGGTATGATGATCCCCTCAGGATAAGTGGAATTTCAGAGTTAAATGGTATGCACTTTGACAGTTTTGAATCACGTTACCAGATTGCTATTCAGAAAAATTTATTATTTTATGTTCCCATTAACTGGGGTTTGAGGGTGTGCCCATCTCCGCTTACTTACCAGCTCTGGATATTACCAGTCACTTTAATGCTTTCCAGTCCTACTGGGTGAAAAGTAATCTCATGGGATATGCATATCTTTACTTCTCCTTCCCCTCCCCTTTCCCCTGCCTTGTGAATTGTTCATGAACTTGGTCATTTTCCTGTTGAGGTATTCGTCCCTCCCTGATTGATTTTCAAGCTCTCTTTTTGTATAAGCATATTAGCTCATGTGTCACAAGTTGCAAATAATCCTCCTCTTCACTTGACATTTGTCTTAAAAAGTTACTGTGCTTTTTGCCTCTAGAAGTTTTAAATTTGTACTTAGTCAAAGCTATCAATACTTTTCTTCAGAATTTAGAATTTAGATTTTGCTTAGGAATAGCTTCTCCAAGTTAATACAATATGACTTTTATTTTCTTCCAATACCTTTATGATTTAGATCTTTCAACTATTTCAAAAATATTAGTATTATTTTCTTTTGAATGACTAGGCCATTATTTCAGTAACTTTGTAAGACAAGGTGAATCTTAAGGGAATTTGCATGGCCCAAATTTGTATTTAAATCAGAGACAAATGCTCTGATTATCCAACCAAGGCTGCAAATATTAGACCGATTTCTTCCCCAACCCTGTATTTCATTTGAAAAAAAAAAAAAATGTGGTTTTAATCTTTAGTTAAAATGTGGTTTTTGCCTGGATGTGGACTTTCTTTGTTTAAAAGGCTGTGTGACATGAGTCATGTACCGAGAATTAACTGAAGGTTTCTTTGCCATCATGGTCACAGAGAAGAAGAAAAAAAAGCAAAACCCAGGAACAGCCCACAAAATATCTTTCCTGCCTCCTCGGCCCTTGTACAGAATAAAGATGTTGAGGGTAGTTGAATGACTTTTCTCAATGGTTCCAGAGGCTGATGTCAGGGAGGGAAGAGGGAGGGGGGTGGCCTGAGACCGACCTGTCTTCAGCCCTCCAACTTCAGTGCAGGCTGTTAAAACTAATATGTAAAAAACAAAAGAAGCATGTCAAATATCTGACAGTTATTGTTAGCAACATTTGAGGGCTATCATATGGTCATTGAGGCAGGAGCCAAAAAAGCAACGTCAGAATGTCAGCCCGTCCACATAGGAAAGCTTGAAATTAAAAATCTCAAGTCCTAGTTTGATTGGGTAGGTGGGTTTTTAAAGACACAAAGAAAGCCTGTCCAGTAGAGAAATAGAGGATATTTTTATACTTACATCATTTTTCCCAATCTACTTAATTGTCCAAAGACCATTTGATGACAGTTTGGAAAAATGAATGCAATAATAAATATAAATGTATTCCAGCAATCCCAGAAGTGTCCTTAGATTTGAGAATCCTTGCAATCGAGAATCCTGGCCACCAACCACAACTAAGCAGTCATCTCAGACCAGTCCTGGTGTCCTGGCAACCCTTCGAAAGGGCCCAGGAAAGGGTGGGGTAAGAGGAAGAAAGGGACACTGACTTCGCATTAAGACAGCAAGCCAGGTCTAATGGCATCTCCTGCATGCAAATGAGGCCAGGCTCCAACTTTGCCCTGAGTTTGCAAGATTTTAGTTATGAAATGTTCCCCAACAAACATTTCTTCTTCCTACCCAAGACCAAGAAGGAGGCATGAGACAGACCCCTGACTTGAAATCACAAAGAATGCTCTGGTAAGATAAATTTGGCTCTCCAAAGGTTGTTTTAGGAGCTTGTGGGCCAGTGGTTTGATAAGATGCACATCTGGGCATCCCTAGTTTTAGGGCTTCTGATTTGTTGGTTCTGGATAGGCCCTGGAATCTTCATTTCATTTAGCTACCCTGGAACAGATGGTCTTCTCCCACTCTCTGAGAAACCAAGACCTCTACAGGGATCTATGTCCAGCTTAGTCACTAATTCTGACCAGTAGAAGGAGGAAACTTTGACAAAAGCTGTAAGTGCAAGAGAGAAAACACCTCCAAATGTTGTCTGCATTGCAGGTTTTCTAATTCACTTTGCTAAAGTTTGAATAGAAAAAAATCAAGAGGATGGACCATGAAGCACTTCCATGGCAGTTTGAGTGTTTTGCATTGCTTTCTACATTACTTAAACTTTGCAGCAAATCCACTAACCCTCCCATGCACTTCTATCCACATGGAGATAATATTCTGGCCTTTAGCAATCCTTATTTTTTATTGGTCTCCGATTTTGAAGACATATGAACATGTCAGGAATTCTGGCCTTTGAGGCTGGGTCATGTGGTCATGAATCCACATCCCAGGCCTGGGAGGAGTGGGGGTGAAGTCACTTCATATTTAGTCTCTGATTTGCTATCGAACACATGCTTTCCTGCTCCATGTCATTGAAGTGACTGTAGAATTGGCTGATGAGCGTGTATCAGGGTGTTGGACTATCTGTGAGGTTCCCCAGTGAAGTGCTTCAGCTCATGCTGAAGGGTGCTGGACATGTTTATTGTTGTGGAAATTAGCAAGCCCAGCTCAGGGCAATTTCCTGGGGCTAAATGCGATCCATTCAGTCATTTTATTGGAAACAGCATTTCTAGCATGAAATTATGGGTTATCCAAAAATTCCTCATCCCATTTCACTGTTGATAGCTGATTCTTTTCTGACATAGATTTTTTTTTTTTTTTTTTTTTTTTGAGACAGAGTCTC
>NW_012115066.1:580598-641068 GCF_000951035.1 Colobus angolensis palliatus | reverse complement strand
GTTTCACTGTGTTAGCCAGGATGGTCTCGATCTCCTGACCTTGTGATCCGCCCGTCTCGGCCTCCCAAAGTGCCGGGATTGCAGGCTTGAGCCACCGCACCCGGCCAGATTTTTTTTTTTACAACCCAATTAATATGGGCAATCAGATGCACTTCAATATCAAATCTAAGATGGAAACAGTGGTCAAAAGAAAACATCTTCAAGTTCTGAGTATATCTCCAGAACCAGAACCAACGAAAATATTTTGCTGCTTATTAGCATCTCAGTAAGATTGAATTTCAGCCTCCAACTCACCAGTTTTTAATCTGGCTCCAGATACTGCTTTTTTGCATGTCACCTTGCTTGATTGACACAAAACAAGAAAAACTAAGGATGCAGTGGCGTTCCAGTTTGTGCATTGTCCTGCTTCTCTAAAGTGGACATAACCCTGTCTCTCTCTTTCTCTTTGTTCTCAGTGCTGGAACTTTACCTGTCACCTTCCGTTGCCTGGAAGAAAATCTGGGGATTGATAAACGTGTGACTAGATTCGTCCTTCCTGTTGGAGCAACCATTAACATGGATGGTACAGCCCTTTACGAAGCGGTGGCCGCCATCTTTATAGCCCAAATGAATGGTGTTGTCCTGGATGGAGGACAGATTGTGACTGTAAGGTGAGGAGGGTGGGGTAAAACACAAAAACAACTACCTGTTGTTCTACCCTGTTTCCCCTCCACACTAGCTCCATGTGACAGAGGCCACTTGAATTTCATTTCTGCTGGTGGAAGACAATGAAGGTAATAAAAGAAGAGGAATTATTGACAGCCTTCAAAAGGAAAAGATTGCGACAAGAAAGAAGACTCTCATTAATACCTCCTGTTTGTATTGCATATGTCAACTTGCTTTAGAAATTGGATATTATTTGATTTTTAGCAATCCTGTGATGTAGGCCGGGTAATTTCTTTGTCCATTTAATAGACGAAGAAACTCAGGCACCAAGAGGCATGGTAGTTTGTCCATGGCTACAGCATGGGTGTAAGTAAGGCCAACATCAGTAATGATTTGACAGGACTGTAACTGAGGCCAACATCAGCTGACTCTGGATCCATTTTTTGTTTCAGTAAAATATGCTCCGTTCAATATTCTATCACCAGAGGGTAACGGCAGAAATTACAAAATACTGGAAGAGATTCCTAAATATGACATATACTATTTTATTACAAGTAAATAGCACATAGTTTTGCTTTTACTAAAGCTGTTTTTATTTAAATGCATTCATCATTTTAAAAATTCAGAAAGAACATTTTCCTAAGAGATCATTAAAAATGTGTTGCCTCACCATAAACTTAAAAGATCACACCTACTAGCCAAACTAACACTTCACTTTCTTGCTTCTAGGTTGAGTCATTGAAAATATTGGTCTTCAACCCATTCAATGTTATATTGACATTATAGCATGAAATAAAGCTTTTTGCAATCATCATTTTAATATTATCACTCCCAACCCATCTAAATGCTTCAATTAAGCCAGAAGCCAATTTCTGCCCTAACTTATGTTATATCCCTACTCTCAGTCTCAATTTCCTCATCTATAAATAAGGAAGGTATTCATAATTTGGGGCTAAAAGCCCAGAGTGTTGCTTTGTTTGCCTTGAAATATATTGTAAAAGGTTAGAAATTCATCCTCTTATAAGACAGCTGCACTTCAGTTTCCTACAGTCTCCCCTGCCTACCCTATTACTTATGCCTGGTCTGCTGCACCTGTCACCGCAGCTTGGTCCTTTAAGACACTGCAGTTTGTCAATTTTGGACTCAACAATTTATAAGTTTTATTTCCCCTCTCAGACTCTATGTGATCAGAAAACATAGGGAGTAAGTGGGTCACATTCTGTGTGACAGATGTACTTGCAGTAGAAAGAGAATTCCAGATATTAGAATAGCCAAGGCCTGGGTGATTCATTTTAGGAAATGAATGAGGTAGACACTGGAATACACTTTCATCCTCCACGATGATAATCACTCCACTCTTTGGTTCCTCTGAGGTGGCAGACTCTTTCCATACATTGCTTTGAACATGCCCAGCAGTCCTGAAGAGAAGGGATAGTCATCATTCCCATTTTACAGAGGAGACATGTGAGGCTCAAAGAAATTATGTGACAGACCTAGGTCTCATGGTTATGGGTGGCAGAGGCAAAAGTCAAATTTCTATTCCACAGTTTACCTCTTCCAACCACAAGTCATTTCTTATTTCTGACTATGACTCAAAAACAGATATTAGAATAGTGTTTTTGTTGACTTTTTCCATTGGGCATTAGAAGGGGCAATATTTTTTGGGTTCATGCTAAGGTGCTAGCCTCTTTCTCCCACTTCAGTTTCTCCCCCAGGCAGCACTGTCAACCTCTATATTAGAAACTTTGGTAATAATCTGGTGTCTGGTTGATTCATGTTATTCAACAGTCCATTCTCTGGTAGGCCTTTAGTGGACTAGGGCCATTTTAGGAGATCTCTCCTAAGAGGCAGTGTTCATTGGGGTCTGATGTCTCTACATGCTCAGATTTTTAAAAAGTCCAAACTGACGGACCACCCAGTGTCTGTAGCAGTGCTGGAAAATTCCTCTAATCATGTCCTCTATGTGTTCTACGGGCTGATACTGCCATGGAATGGCCACTTCAGAGCCTGTGCTTGATCTGTCTAGCTTTGAGGTATTCAACCAGCTCAAGGACATTTTTGTTAAAACACAGCTTTCTCCTTTCTCCTTATAACCATTCCAGAAGATTTAGTGAATATCCCATACACATCTGAGTTCACTTTAGCAACTCAGCAAATAGAGAAAAGAAAAATTCACCATGTTTAATACACACACAATATGAAAACATGAAATAGCAATCACATTTATTTAATCAGCTAGCCGAAATGTCTTCCAGTGACTCTCTTGCTAAATTATCTCACCTTAGATAAGGAAACAGAGGCTCAGAGAATAGATCACACATGGCCATCTAGAGGAACAACTACAATTTAAGTTTCCAAATGCTGGCATATGCTTCCATTTATTTAACTTGTGATCCTAGAAACAGACCTAAAAAGTAGATTTTGGGTTCCGTATTTTACAGATGGAGAAAATGAGGCACAGTAAGATGAGGTAACTGGGCCAGGATCACACTGTTTATAAGAGGCAGAAATGGGATTTGAACCCAGACCACCTTACTCTGGGGTTTGTGTTTTTAACCAGTACACACACTGCCTCCACTATATTATACTGTTGGGTTGCAAAATAATAATTTATATATATATAATAAAATCTTCACAACCACCCTATGAATTATATACTACAAGGGAGCCTCAGTTTCCTCATCTGCATAATGGGAACAATAACAAATTCTAGGGTGGCTGAGAATATGGTGCCTGGCTCATAGTCTCTTATGAGTATGAACCAGGCACCAGTCAATAAATGTTAGCTTCTATTATTATTATTGATGTCTAATAAAACACACAACAGTCCTAGAATATTAAAGAAAAATGTGGCCATGACATCATGAGTACCGTGATGTTACTGACAATGGAAAACATATTTCAGGTCAGAAGATCAAGTCTTTCAAAATTATGTCCTAACAATTATCACAAGACTGCTAACCTCTCTTGCTTTAAAACTCAAAGACAAAAAGGGCTTCTTAAGAAAGTCTTTTGCCAGGCAAAAGTCATTTCTGCTCTCTCAACTCTTGGTCTTGATGGTAACCATATTTTCCATTAAGTTCCCACTATTAGATGGGAACTTACAGATGGGAGAACGGACCAGTGAGTGATTTAATTTATGCTTAAATTCTATAAATTTATCTACACAGGGTTTGTTTTATATTAACAGTGATACTACTGAGCATTTTCAGTTGACAAAAGATGAGTTTGACCATACACATTTAAATCTCTGGCCCCTGGGTGAGTTCAGTCAAATCCTCCTGAATTGTAGCCCCCACAAGGGCTACCTCTGGGGCACCCACCACGGGTGGATATACTTCATGCTTGCAGTTTATTTGGAGGAAAATAGCCAAATCTATCTTCATGCTGCACTTCTAAGTAAATTCTTCATTGCTCTCCTTTCACTGCATATAGGAAAATAGTGATTAGAAATTCTCAGCATTTTATTAATTCATAGAATTTTCAATGTAGGGAGGGATCAAGGCCATCAAGGACCAGCGTGGCATTGAAATCAAGTAGACCGTTGTTCAAATCCCAGCAGACTATGTTCAAGCTGTGTGACCTAAGTTTCTCCACCCATCCTATATATGTTTTCCTCACGGTGAAAGCAGGTGTTACCGTATATGTCCCTTGCAGGGTTACTGTGAGGTTCTGCTCTGATATTGTGTGTCTAGTATTTTAACAGCTTCCAGGAACCCTAGAGAAGTGAGCCAGGGGAGTGGAAGACCAGGCAAAGCAGAAAGCAATGAGGGATGCAGGTAAAATCACTGCCCAAGGAGCTCTTGCAGGGCTTAGAATTCCACAGACAGACACTGTGCCCACTGGAGGGTGAGGATATTATTAGGGTGGAGGACAAGAGGGGAAAGCAACTTCCAGGAAGAATTATCTTTACAAGACTTTGTCTCACACAACCAAAAGATAACCAGATAATGTTAGTGTTAACCACAGTTCAAGGGGATGTGCAAGAGTGACTCAGAGCAACTGATGCTGTAAATAAAACAGTCAAGGTCAAGACCGTTGGAACTTGGGGAGTTCCCCTTCCCTGGTGTTCTGTCTGTCTGGGAAATGGTTGAGAATTCCCTTCTTCCAGCTCTCGGGGTTTTAGGGAAGTTTTCATTGCAAAGCAGTTTGGTCCTGTCCAGATTTCTTGACAAGAAAAACAATTCACATTTACTGGGCGGGATGGGGTGGGGTGGGGATGGGCCAGAATGTGCCCGGCCCTTCTAAGTGCATTTTAATTTATTAGCTCCTGAAAGCTTCTGACCACCCCATGAAAGAGATACCATTACTGTCTCCTTTTTACAGACGAGGAAATCAAGGCACAGAGAGGTTAAGTTGCCTGTAGTCATGTGGTTATTAAGTGGCAGAACTGGAATTTGAACTCAGGTTGTTCAACTGCTGAACTTTCATGGCTGAGCACTCCATATTGTACCTCTTGTGACCCAGATAGATTCAAGGAAGTTGGAGTGCGCCAAGCCTTGACACCATGGAGTGGGAGGGGAAGGGTGTGGTTGGGGGGTCTGTAGATCACACCCAGGGGAAGTGTCTATGCAAGGATGGGCCTAAACCTGGGAAGGATGGCAATATGGGAAAAACAGCTCAAACCACAGGCTCTCCACGGGCCTTAATATCCCAAAGATAAGATTAAGTATATTCAGGTCCCTCCCAATGATAAGACCCCAGGATTCTGTGCTTGGTCGCACTCATGGCCCAGATTTAGTTGAAACAATTTGAGAGGCTGCCTCTCAGCTCATAAAATTTCTAGGATTTTATAACTACAAAGAAAGCAGTCCCCCTTACCTTTTGGTACCCACAAAAACAACTTGGGAATCCATATTTCCAAAGTACTCTTGATATGATATTTTGATATGACAGTTTGGTACAAATGGCATCCAGAAAAGAGGAAAAAGAGTCACTGCCCTTTGCCAGACCACAGAGACTTCCTGGTGTCAGGACAGGGCACTTGAACTCCAGATTAACCCTCTCCCAAAGACAAATTTCAAAATGGTGCTGGGTGTGGCCCTGGCATTGTTTGGAAAAAACTGATGAGATGCTTCAGAAAGAAAGCCTCCCTTTCTTTCAGTATCATTTCTTGGCATCCTCCTTCTGAATAATGTATTTTCCAGCCCATGGTGAGGCATCCAGGCGCGTGACGCTTAGTGTCATTTGGAATCTGTTGATTTGTTCCCCTGATGTCTAACTCAGTTGGGTCTGGATATTTGCTATTCTGAGTTCTCATGCTAACCTTGGCAATGGCCTTCTCAGGCCCTTGCCACGTAGTCCAAAAGCCTCTGGTGCTCACAGAGACATAAAAGCATAAGCAAAAATGAATGCAGTTGTGTTCCCATGGGAGGATTAAGGGCGATTTGTTTTTATCTTTAATATTTCCTTGCCTGCTTTTAGAGCCACGCTTACCTTATTTGAGCCCTGTGATATATTAGACTAATTGGATAGCATGATGGGAATAAGGCTCCAATCCATGAATTTATAAGCTTACATCATAGTTGAGCAGAACCCAAATAGGCCTTAATCCTTAATTCCTGGGTCTTAGTACTTTAGATTTCTCTATTCCTTGGTGGAGAGTATGGGGTGGGGGTTGGGGGGGGGTGGGGATTTTATGGCCTCAGGAAAATTAGAGCTTAGAATTGCCAGGGTTGGTTTTGCTAAGATTCTTTCCATTTCCATGACCTGGACTTCTCTGTTCTTATAGCCTCACAGCCACCCTGGCAAGCGTCGGCGCGGCCAGTATCCCCAGTGCTGGACTGGTCACCATGCTCCTCATTCTGACGGCCGTGGGCTTGCCAACAGAGGACATCAGCCTGCTGGTGGCTGTGGACTGGCTGCTGTAAGTGCCTGTGGATGGGGTTCTGCTGGGACTGTGAGTACTGCCTCCCAGGGATGGACAGGTGGCAAGACTGCAACCAAGATCTTAGCTAATCCCCATGGCAACTCCGTCACTCTTCCTTCCTCCTTCCCACTCACATTTACTGAGTACCTATTTGAGAATGAAAGAAGAAAAAGATTAAATATTTGAAGGCCTCACAGTCTAGTGGAGGAATCAGATAGATTATGACACAAGGTTAAAAGTACTGTAATAAGGAACCAGCTACTGATGCATTCAAAGAATCTCAGAACATTATATTGAATGAACAGAGCCAGACACAAAGGAATATGTACTGTATGATTCCATTTATATGAAGCTCTAAGAAAAGACAATGTAACACATATCAATAGAAAGAGATCAGTTGGGGCTGGGTGCAGTGGCTCACGCCTGTAATCCCAGCACTTTTGGAAGTCGAGGGAGGTGGATCATCTGACGTCAGGAATTCAAGACCAGCCTGGCCAACATGGTGAAACCCCATCTCTACTAAAAATACAAAAAAAATTAGCTGGGCATGGTGGCATGTGCCTAGAGTCCCAACTACTGGAGAGGCTGAGGCAGGAGAATGGCTTGAACCTGGGAGGCGGAGGTTGCAGCGAGCTGAGACTGTGCCACTGCCCTGTAGCCTAGGGGACAGAGTGAGACTCTGCTTAAACAAAAAAAGAAAGAACAAAGAGATCAGTGTTTTTTTAGGGCCAGGTATAGGGGAATAGAGATTAACTGGGAAGGAACACAAGGAAACCTTTGGGAGTGACAGAAATGTTCCGTATGCACAGGTGTTTACATTTGTCAAAACTCTTCAAACCATGCACTTAAAATGGGTACATTTTGTTGTATGTAAGTTACACTTCAATAAAGTGATTAAAACATAGCACACATATAAAAGCACAGTGATAAAGAGAAGCCTTCATCTCAGTCAAGAATGGAAGGACAGAGTGGAGAATATCAAGAAACATGAAAATGGTTACTGAATTTGAGTGTTCACTAGGTGAACTAGACTGAGCACTTTATATCTTCCTCTTTAACAGCCTTGAAAGTTCCATGTTATTATTCCCACTTTATAGATGAGGACACTGAGGTTTATAGAGGTAAAGGGACTTGGGAATGGACAGATATCCGATCCTCGGTCAGCCTGTCTCTGGAGCCTGACAAATTATTGTTTATGGTCACATTCAAGCTTCTAAAGGCAGTGGTAGCTGAGCTGAATCATAACCAATAGGTAAAAGTTTCTCAGGTGAATGTAGGGAGAGGAGGGACAGGACATTCCCGTCAAGGCCAGCCTTCACAGAGGCACTGAGGTTATAGCACTGTGAGGATGTACGAGTGGTCTGGTACTCTTGGAGGCAGTGGGTGGTGAAAGGTGAGCAAGATGGACATCCTCAAAGGCCGTGCAGAGAAACTTGAACTTGACCATGTATGGTAGTTCAGCTACCTTTCCCAGTGAAGGACATTTTCCTCATTTACAAAACTCACTGCCCATTCACAAAGGTGGGAAAGTCTAACCAGATGGTCCTCTAATAGGGGATTGCAATGGATCCCCTCTAAGTGCCCACTTGGGCTTTGATGTTCTATGAGATACACACCGATGCCTCCTGTCCAGCATTAGAGTTATATGACAGGGCCTCCGGCAATGCCAGTCTTCAATGTCAGAGGCACAGAGTGACACGTGCTGGCCCAGAGGCCCAAGGCCAAAGTGCCCACACTTATTTTTCAAACTGCCTCACTTGCCAGTAGCAAATTTTCTGACATTTATTGGCATTGATTTTAAGAGCCAGAAACCACATTTTTTTTTTTTCCAGATGGAGTCTTGCTCTGTTGCCCAGGATGGAGTGCAGTGGTATGATCTTGGCTCAGTGCAACTTCTGCCTCCTGGGTTCAAGCAATTCTCCTGCCTTAGCCTCCTAAGTAGCTGGGACTACAGGCATGTGCCACCACACCCGGCTAATTTTTGTATTTTGTAGAGACAGGGTTTCACTATGTTGGCCAGGCTGGACTCAAACTCCTGACCTCAAGTGATCAGCCCACCTCGGCCTCCCACAGTGCTGAGATTACAGGCATGAGCCATTGTGCCCAACCTCAGAAACCGCATTTTGTGGACTTGAGTTTGTTCCTCCTTCCTACCCCCACCCTTCCAAAGAGAGGAAAATGCAAGTGGCTGAAGGGAGGAAGGACATCTGGGAAGGCTAAAAAGAAGCCCGACCTCTCCATAAGATGTGCCTGCTGTTGGTGCAGACAACAGGACTTAGGTTAGAAGTAAGAAGCGCCCAGCACTTTGGGAGGCCTAGGCAGGCGGATCACCTGAGTTCAGGAGTTCAAGGCCAGCCTGACCAACATGGAGAAACCCTGTCTCTACCAAAAATGCAAAATAATTAGCCGGGTGTGGTGGCATATGCCTGTAATCCCACCTGCTCGGGAGGCTAAGGCAGGAGAATCGCTTGAACCTGGGAGGTGGAGGTTGCAGTGAGCTGAGATCGTGCCATTGCACTCCAGCCTGGGCAACAAGAGTGAAATTCCATCTGAAAACAAAACAAAACAAAACAGAAGTAAGAAGTGGCTCCCTGAACAGAATCAGTTCAACTTGGGAGGGCTGCAAGGAAGGCCATGGATCTTCTTGACTGGCTCCTTCATCATCAGAAAACACTCAGGAAAAACCTTTAGCGGAAGGTGAAGAGCAAACAAAATAGCCTCATCTCTGTCTCTGCCAGTCTCTCAGGTGGTGGTGGTGGTGTCCTTACCTGCCAGCTTGGTTGTTCTCTGTGTCCTATGTTTGGCCCCAAGGGACAGCCTTTCTCATGACATCTGTTCAGATAAGGCAGCTGAGAGTCAATGGTGGTGTATGGGTGGGAAGGATTGTGAGAGAAGGGGATGAAGGATACAAAGGAATGGGGTAGGCTGTTGGATGGAAGGGGGACCAAGGGGAAATGAAGACATTGGCAGTGGTCTAGAGACAGAGCACATAGTAGGAGCTCAATAAATATGTGCTACTCTTAACCACATAGTTGCTGTGTGATAATTTCTTCTCCTCCCACATGAGAAGAAAGATGAAGGAAGCCATTTAAGTTCTGCTGAATTTCCCTGTGACTTGTTGCTTACTTAAAACCTTGACTCTTTGCCTGTCAAGTCTTTTCAATGCGTGTTGTCATTGAGGGTCCCTTGCCTGCTGCAACAATATCACCTCACTTTTTTCTTGGGCTTATTTCCAAGGCTTTAAACCACCATTAGAGATTCATCTTTTTAAAAAATATTATTATAGAGGCTGCCCCCCTTTATAATACAAATGCCTTTGAGTGGAAAAAATGCACTAATATGATCAGGAATGAGGAAAAGGGGCTGATATTTGGTGGGTACTGCAATATCTTTACATCTGTCTCCATTTAATCATTAAGGTGCCCTATGATGTATTTCCAGGTGAGAAAACTGGGAATCAGAAGGGTTGAGTGTTTTACCTGATGCACAGCAGAGCTTGTATAGCCAGGTCAGGGCACTTCACCCAACTCCACACAGCCTCCTAATTTGTACTAAGCAGTTCTAGCAGTGGGGAGGAGGAACAGAGAGGCCCAGAGTTGGTAAAGTTGGAGAAGACACACTTATTAGGGCCTTCTATTGGGCTATGGTTTGAATATTTGTCCAGTCCAAAACTCATGTTGACATTTAATTGCCATTGTAGTAATATTAAGAGGTAGGACCTTTAAAAGGTGATTACATCATGAAGGCTTCACCCTCATGAGTGGGGATGGTGCATTATAAAAGGGCAAGTTCAGCCCCTTCTTGCCCTCTCTTTGCCTTTCTGCCTTCTGCTCTGTCATCATGCAGAAAGAAGGCCCTTGCCAGATGCCAGTGTCTTGACCTTGGACTTCCCAACCTCCAGAACTCTGAGGAAATAAATTTCTGTTCTTCACAAATTACCCAATCTCAAGTATTTTGTTATAGCAGCGCAGACTAAGACACACCTAAATCTGCATGCTAACCAGAGAAATATTTTTGACCTATTTTTTTCTTCTCTCAGCATGAAAATAACAAATAGACTCAATGAGGACAAATGGGGTACAATCAAGGTCTTAGCCACTCTTAGAATTCAAGTCCTCCAGCCCCAGTGGGTCTGCCATTGTGGGCCCTGTTCCTTCTTGGCAGTCATTTGTTCTCAAGCCTGTTGGATGTGAGTCACTTCATGAAACATTCAAAACCCTGCCTACTTCTGACCTAAATGTTAGCAAATGAAATAGGAGGGCCAGGTCCTCCCAGATCACCCCACGCAGGTGCTCACATGCTTATACTTGCAAAGGAAAGCAGAGCGTCCTAACTCCAGGGCTGAAGTGTGTCAGCAGGAGGGAGTTGGCTGAATTTAAAAAAAAAAAAAGGATGATACATTTGGATTAACTATATTGATGAAATCAAGTAAGAGAAAACCCTATCCTTGGCTGGAGATGGGAAGAAAGGAGCAAATGAAGAGCTGTTATCCAGTTCTAGGGCTCTGATCTCAAATGGAGGGAGGAGTGTGATGAAGGGAAAGAGAGTCTAAGAGGCAGGAGCCCTGGGTCTGAGAGCTCTGCACTTACTATCCATAGGACCTTGGGCAAGTGACTTTCTGAGCCTCAGCTACATTATGTGTGAAATGGAGCAATAACCTATCAGGCTGGAAGCAAGAGTCTAGGTTCAATGCCTTTGAGTGCCCTTCTAGTTTTAAGACCTAGAGTAGAATTCTGCTGGGGATGAATGTTTGTATACAAATAAACATGAGCATTTCTTTTAAGAGGAAAAGAAGAAGGAAGGGTAGAGGATCCTGGGAAAATATGTGTAGCTGTTTGCAGCTAGGTCGGATCTGCTTTGAATTAGTAATGGTGACACATTCTTTCTCACCAGCAAGAGGAGTTCTGGAAACTAGCTCTTGGTTATGGGCTCTGTGACTGTTGGGTGCTCATTAGTGTGTAAGTGGTGGTGGGGGCTAAGATGAGATGGGGTGCAACTGGCCATTCCCTAGATCAGTAGCCTGTGGAGGAAAAGCAGACAGAAAGAAAAGAGGGAATTTTCTTTCTCTTTAGCCAAGGTTTGTAAGCTTTCATAACTAGCAATTTTTCCATTTAAAACCAAACAAAGCCTACAGTGACATTTAATGTGTCACAGTGTTTGCCAACTGCTGGAGACCAGCCAGCCTTGTTACTGCCCTTTAAGCCCTGGATGGTTTTCAACAGGCAGGCTTAGCTGTTCTGTAAATGTCATGGTGAAAACCAAGATTCTGGAGTTCTGAAAAATGCTGAGTCCCAGAGCACTGGATGGGTGGGACTGTTTAAAACTAGAACCTTTCCCTGGGTCCAAGAAGCTCTTTGTGTCAGGAGCCCTTGGCAGATATTTATAAGAGACCTTGCTGACACCCCAATGTCTCTGACAGAGACAGGATGGAGTGATAAATGGGAGCCAATACCAGGAAGAGGTAATAAATAACTGGGTCTGGCTACAGGTAGGAAAAGGAAAATCAAAATAAAGTGAAATCCAAGTGGACCCTGTTCCTTGTGGGCCCTGTTCCTTCTTGGAACAGGGAATTGTGGCCCAATTCTCACGTAAGACTCTCCTGGTGAGATCTTTTCTGGGCTCACATGTGCTAAGTAGGGAATATAGTTGAGATGGCACTTAGAAGGAAGACCTCAAAGAGCCTCCACCCTCTAGAAGTGCTCTGAAGCTCCTCCCATTGGCATTCCTCTCTGGAGAGAATAGAGCATTCGTTCTCAAACTTGAGCATGCACCAAAATCTCCCAGAGATTTATCTGAGATGGGGCTGGAGAACTGGCATTTCTAACAAGTTCCCAGGTGATTCCGTTGGTGCAATCTCCAGGGACTCTCCCTTCCAGAAGCAATGAACTAGAGACAGGGAAGGAAAACAGGAGTTTCTGATTGTGGGTATATGAGCACCTCTACTTTTTTTTTGAGTAACGGTTGACAGTTCATGCATCCATTCAAAAAAATAGATTGAAAGGATGCAGGATGCAAATAGCTAATACTTAGTGAGTGTCCCTTAAGTGTTAGACATTGTTCTAAGCACTTTACATGGGCTCGTTTAAAAGTCACAGCAGATTATGAAGCAGCTAATAGTATTATCACTGTCTTACAGTTGAGAAAACAGGTTCAGAGAGAAGTAACTTATCCCAATTTAGTGGATATTAACTGGCTGACTTGGGGTTCAAACCCAGATGATCTAGATATCCTTGGGTGTTCCAGGCGAGCTCATCTTAGTTCTGCTGTTTTAAAAATTTAAGACACACACATGTATGCGCACGCACACACACACACACACAAACACTTAACTGACTGACTTACCCTCCACTCGTGGCTGGTGGAAAACAAAACTAATTCCTACATTAATCTTTTCTTTGAAGATTTTAGGGGCTTATGTCTGTCTTAGTCTTTTGCTTTGATTTCCCACTTCCACTAAATTCTCTTTTTTACACCTTATCTCCAGTCTACATCAATGTCACCAAGGAATGTGGCCCCTTTTCCACTAAGTCCTTTCCTCTCTCGCCAAAGTGTCTCTGACTTGAGGCAGCGTAATTGCAGATCAAGGCGGGATGGGGCAGGGCTGTAGTTCTGTGCAGCAAAATCATTTTTAATATATCACAAAATAAATGCATGTTCATAGAAAAGGGCAGGACAAAGTTCAAAAGAGTAATAAAATGAAAAAGAAGTCATCTCCCCTTCGCCTACTGTTGAATCTCAAGTGTTATTTCACTGTTAATAATTTCAGGTAGAACAGAAATAAAATAAAAACGTAATGTTAGGCATCTCCTTTTTAAAATAATCTTTTAGTATTCCCCACTCCTGGGAATTTCCCCCTGGGCCTCCTTGTTCTCCATCTTTGAATCTTTCCCTGGCTCTCTGGACACCCCTCTCCTTTTCATCTGTAAAGTAATTTGAGCTCTCTGTGCCTCTCTCCTCATCCTTTTAGATCATGGCCTGCACTCTGACTTTTTAGCACCAAAATATCCAACCAGATGTTTTACTAAACAAAAACCAATTATGTCTCTAGAGCTAATCTGCTTTCAAGTCTTAAACTCACAATCCATCCTCGTCCTGCCCTTTCCACATACCAGCCTCCCCATTCTCCCCTGCTCAGCCCGTGCCATAAGTAAATGAAACATAGTCTCAGTCCTCAGGAGCTTATAGTCTAGTAATGTGGTCAAGAAATCCCAATGGAGCATGCTAGGTGCAAAAAGAAATGGATAAGATGTAGTGGAGGAATAAAAGAGAGAATGCTCTGATCCTGTTTTCACTTGGACTAAAAATGGTAATATAAGGAGAAGCTTCTTTTGGGTCATATAAGCCTTTTATATAAAAGAGCCTTGGTGGAAGACCTCTTGGTTGACAAGCACTCAATACATGTTAGCAGTTATTATCTTCTCAACATGCTTGCAGGTGAGTATCACTCTCCATATGTTATCAATGAGAAAGCTGAGCAGGATAGGTTAAGAAATCTTTTCTGTTGGAGCTGGGATTGTTATCCAGGCTGGAATCCGGACTTCACGCTCTTAGCCAATGCTTACATGGATCTCCTTTTCTTCCCTAACCCCATGTGACTTTAGCCCTTCAATGCCCAGAGCTGTGCCAGCCTTCCTCAGGTTTGGGGCCTCAAGTGACCCCTCTGCCACACCCTGCCCCTAAAGACAGTCCCTTGGCATCATGCATCCTGAGAGGCAGGCGCTATGTTTTGTTTCTATCAATATTAAGTTGAACCATATGAAATTGCCAATATTTGACCTTTTTATATTGAAATAAATGGCAATTTCATATGGTTCAATCCAATGCAAGACACCAGATGAATTGTGGGTGACCCAGCTCCCTCAGCCCTGTTCTTCTCTGTGAACCAGGATTTCCAGACGATTTCACATTTCCCTGCTAGAGGATTTAGACTGAGAGATGAAGATGAGACAGAGTACCTTGGTACTTGTTTTTCTTCCAGTGACTCAGTGTGAAATAACTCAGTCAAGCCCCTCTCTCATTTTTGGTTCCTGGTGACCTCTAAAGCATAGCCGTGTCATCTGTAGAAAACCCACGAAATGGGCCAGGCACAGTGGCTCACGTCTGTCATCCCAGCACTTTGAGAGGCTGAGGTGGGTGGATCACGAGGTCAGGAGTTCAAGACCAGCCTGGCCAACATGGTGAAACCCTGTCTCTACTAAAAATACAAAAATTAGTTGGCCATGGTGGCACATGCCTGTAATCCCAGCTACTCAAGAGGCTAAGGCAGGAGAATTGCTTGAACCAGGATGGGGGAGGTGTGGTGGCAGTGAGCCAAGATGACACCACTGCACTCCAACCTGTGATACAGAGTGAGACTTCATTTCAAGAAAAAAAAAAAGAAAACCCATGAAATGCAAGATCAGCTTTCATCTTCATCCCCTTTTTTCAGTCCTGACACACAGCCTCTAGACCCAAAGATGGCGTCACACATTCTAAAAGTTGTTTTTTACCAAGCCTTAAAGCTCCTGAGGTCAACACGAAAGACAGGGTTTCCTGAGTGGTCAGGGATGATTGTGAGAGAAAATGAAACTCTTTGCCTGTGGAGAAACTTTCCACACATGAACCGCAAACTCCCATGTCCTGCTTTGGGCCCGAGTTAAACTTCCCCAGAGTTGGTCAGACATTCCCCTGGCAGCTTCAAGGGTGTTCTACCTTGCAGCATTTTCAGAAAAGAAGACCCACGTAGAGCAGCCATGACCTACCTCCTGGCTGGGCGTCCTGGGAATCTTCCCAGAATGCCTTGTGGCAGAGAAACCTGGCATGAGAGGGTTCTGTATTCTGGTTTAATCCATATTAACAGCTTTCTGTTTAACAGAACCCCTTTAACGTCCTGCCTTCTCACTTAGAAACCTATCTTCATAACCTTGCCTTTTACTCCTTCCCTTCTGTATTGATGTAATACAGTCCCTCCACCAAAGGAAATGGCCCTTATCTGCACTCTGGATTTCCGTCCTCTCAGATCTCTCTAGGAACCTAACTTCATCAATTATTCCCCCTTCTCTGTATCTTCAGTTACTTCTCCACCAACGTCTTCTCTTTTTGATTTAAACATGTTCAAATATTCTACCTCTTAAATTAAAAATTTGATCTCTTTTCCATTTCCATCTGCCATTTCCTCTCCTTCCTTTCTTATCAATCATCTTGAATAAGCTGATTATACACAATGTCTCCATTTCTTCACCTCACATTCAATTTTTCACCTGTAGTAAGCTGGCTTCTATCACTACCTCTGTATTGAAACTGCCCTTGCCAGGCCAATAGTGACCTCTTTGTTGTTAAAACCAAAATAGCTTTTTTATCTTTATTATTATTATTATTATTATTGATGGGGTCTCGCTCTGTTGCCCAGGCTAGAATGCAGTAGCGCTATCGCCCCTCACTGTAACCTTCATCTCCTGAGTGCAAGCGATTTTCCTGCCTCAGCCTCCAGAGCAGCTGGGATTACAGGTGCATGCCACCATGCCCAGCTAATTTTTTGCATTTTTAGTAGAGACGGGGTTTCGCCATGCTGGCCAGGCTGGTCTCAAACACCTGACCTCATGATCTGCCCACCTCAGCCTCCCAAAGAACCTTCTTACCCTCATGTCACCTGATCCCTAGATAATAATTAGCATTGTTTGCCACACCCTTATTTTGGAAGCGTACTTCCATTTACTTATGAAATGCCAAACTCTTCTAGTTTCCTTTCACTTTTGCAGGCTCTTATCTTTCCCATTCATTAAATGTTGGTTGACCTTAGTGTTCCAGCCTAGACTGTCTGCTTTTTTCACTCTGCATTCTCTCCAAGGATTAACTAAGCACCTCTGTGGCATCCTCAGTCGTCCCTATGTGATGAATCCTATTATCACCTGTATCTCAGCTGTGTCTCCTGACCGTCAGTCCATATTACCAGCCATCTGTGGGGCATCTGCTCATAACTGAGTCATATGCTTCACCCTCAACATGTCCAAACCAAAGCCAGAATCTTTTCCACTCCAACTCATCATACTCCCTACATATGCTTACATTGTCTACTGGTTGCCCAAACTAGAAACCTGAGAGGAATCTTTGACTCTTTTTTATTCCCTGTAACCAGTCTTCAAGTCCTGTAATTCTATCTCCTGAGTCTTGCTCAAATCCATCTTTTTCCAAATCCACCATATCCTCACTAACTGGATTTCACTCTTTCAGGCTTATCTTTTTTTAGTTTGTTCTTCACAATAGAACAAACATGATCTTTTCTTTCAATGGTTCTTCATTACACTTGGGATAAAGACTAACCCCTGAACTTGACTGATAAGGCCATACATGATTTGGTTAATTCTTATTTTCTGCGTCTCTCACTATACTTGTTAGCCATCTTGAATTCATCTAAGTATTCCTACCTCTTAGATTTCCTGCATATTACTTCTTTCCTCTCTCTAGCTCAATTTCTTGGACTTATCCTTAGGGCCAACTCAAGATATTTCTACTTAAAGCTTTTATTATGACCCGAGTGTGATAGTGTTCTACCTACATGACCCTGTAGCACTCTGTACTCATTTCTTTTTGAACATTTATCTCACTCTAGTGGAGGAGATAGACAAATAAACAGTACATGGGTTCTTGGGGAAAAGGGAGTTTAGGAAGGATTTTTGCTGCCTGGGCAATTGGCATAGTGCCCTTACACACTCTAAGAAGCTTATTAAACATCTGTTGAATAAATAAATTCACTAACAAAGAACTCAAAGTATTAGAGTTGATGTTTTCTTCTTCTTTCTACTTGGCTATTAACATGTGTAAGAAAGGGAACATTTTCATGCTCATGTATGTCTGTAACCTACAATGAGTACTTAAAGCATGTCTAGTATTTTTCTTATTCCACTTAATACAACCTCCTGTGAGGCTGGTATTAGCCTCATTCCCTATTTCATGCTGAAGTGAAAAGTGATTTCCTCAAGTGGGAATCAGAAGACCTGGGTTAGTGTTCTCACCCAAGGTCCAGGGTCCTTTGCATCTTGATTTTCCATCAAAAGAATAAAAGCATCAATCTGCTTTTATTGTTTTTAAAAAATTCATTCATTCATTCATTTTTGAGACAGACTCTTGCTCTGTTGCCCAGACTGGAGTGAGGTGGCACAATCTTGACTCACTGCAGCCTCCGCCTCCCAGGCCGAAACGATTCTCCTGCCTCAGCCTCCCAAGTAGCTGGGATTACAGGCATGCACCACCACGCCTGGCTAATTTTTGTATTTTTAGTACAGACTGGGTTTAGTAGAGACCGGGCTGGTCTTGCACTCCTGACCTCAAGTAATCCACCCACCTCAGCCTCCCAAAGTGCTGGAATTACAGGCATGAGCCACTGCATCCAGCCAGTCTGCTTTTATCCTTTACAACTCTGTCTTGCATCCATTCCTGTCCTAATGGCTATTTCATTGGCCAGAGTTCTTTTACAGATGCAGGGAGATCTGATGGCATGGAAGAGATGTGGCGGTAAAAAGAAAAAATGTGGGGAAAACTTACTCAGAAATCCTATTCCAAAAACTTGGCTACTTCAGTGGCTGCTTCTGGAGAGCAAGGATTTGGTGTCAAGGGTTGAAGAAGCAGTTGTTTGTAAACTTATATCAACCACTTGAGTGGAAATGGATTTGTTAAACTGCAAAAGTCATTAACCCTTTAGCATAGTATTTTGTGCTTTTGTTCAAAACATGTATGTGAGTGGAGTTCCCCAAAAAGGGTAGGACCCAGCACATAATGAGTGTCAACTATGGGCTAGGAACTGAACTTGTCTTCCCCAAATTCTATAAAGTATTAATAGTTATTTTGGCTACATGAGAAACATTATGGTTGAGCAAGTGTCTTAGTCCATTCAGACTGCATAACAAAATATTATAGACCAGGTGGCTTATAAACAACAAAAAATTATTTCTTACAGTTCTGTGGAGGCTTGGAAGTTCAAGATCAAGGCACTGGCAGATTCTGTGTCTGGTGAGGGTCTGCTTCCTCATAGATAGCTATCTTTTCACTCTAGCCTCACATGGTAGAAAGACCAACGAGTCTCTGTTGGGCCTCTTTTCTGAGGCCACCGATCCCATTCATGAAGGCTTCACCCATGTGACCTCATCACCTCCCAGTGGTCCCATCTCCAGATACAATCACCTTGGAGATTAGGTTTCATCATATGAATGTTGGGGGATGCAAACATTCAGATCACAGCAGTAAGTCATCCAGATTGCACAGTTGGTAAGTGGCTGAGCTAGATTCAAAACCAGGGTTGTGTGGTTCCAGGGCGCTTCTCAACATGTGGCAGATGCTGGATTCCGGAATAATACTGCTTGTGTTCACACTTGCTTTATGACTTTACTGGGATGTGAGACTTTGGGAAGCCACTAATCTATCCAGGCCTTAGTTCTGTCATCTAGTAAATATGAATAATAATCCCTCTTCAGAGTTATAGTGAGGGTTAAATAAGGTAGTATCTATAAAGTTTTTTTTTTTTTAATTTTATTTTTTGAGGCAGAGTCTCACTCTTGCACAGGCTGGAGTGCAGTGGCATCATCTTGGCTCACTGCAACCTCTGCCTCCCAGGTTCAAGCAATCCTCCCGTCTTAGCCTCCCGAGTATCTGGGATTATAGGCACACAGCATCATGCCTGGCTAATTTCGACTTTTCGTACTGTATTGTTAACCAGGCTTGTCTCAAATGCCTGATCTCAGGTGATCCACCCGCCTCGGCCTCCCAAAGTGCTGCGATTACAGGCATGAGCCACCATGCCCAGCCTATAAAGAATATTCTTACATATAGTAAGTGTGATATAAATTTAATTGTCATCATCATTATCACCACCACCACCACCATTACCTTTGGTCTCTTTCTTTGCCAATAATGCAAATTATTCTGGGCTATGAGATCAATGGGTACTCAGAGTATTGCTCTGGAAGACCTTAGCATTCTTTGAAATTTTGCAGTTGGTCAAAGGTATTGGATATGTAAACTAAAAAGTATCTGAGTCAGGTCTCAATCAATTTAGAAGCTTATTTTTCCAAGGTTAAAGACATGCCCAGAAGAAAAAAACATGGAATCACAGAAACAGTCTGTAGCTGGTACTTTTCTCCAAAGATGATTTTGAGGGCTTCCATATTTAAAAGGACAATGCAGTCTGGAGGGAAAACAGGGAAAGTTTGGTCATTTTACTGATTCCACATGTTGCCCCGGAAAAGAAGCTGGTAGGGGAATAGACAATTAGGTATTTGTCTTGTGCTCAGTAAATTGGCACTTTACGTAAGATAAGGTGAACATAGAGTAGCTACCTGTGGGGATATTTAACTATTAGCTATCTGCTTAGGACCAGAGGGAAAAGCAGTTTCTTGCATGATTCAACTTTCGGCTTTTTCTTTTTTTTTTTCCATTTGACATAGTAAATTGGGGGCTGGAGTTTTTACTTTCCTTTCACAGATATATGACTCAGGATACATTCCAAAAGGGACTGAAAGTATAGTGGAGTAGCTCCAAAGTAGACCACAACCATATAATGGACAAATAGGTCAGCTAGTTAGTTGGGAGTGTTGCCATAGGAATTGTGCTATAAATAGGGTTAATGTTTTCAGGGGGTGATAGTAACTTAACTAGCCATATTTGGATGAGCTACCTAGAAGTTGCCACAAATATATTTGAATTGACTTGATACAATTTATAATAATATTAAAATCATACATCATAGATTAAATATTTTTTTGGGTTCTTATTAAATGTCCAGAAGCATGTAAGCACTTTGTTACCTTATTTAATGTTCACAACAACCTTCTGTATTGGAGATTTTTATTATATTCATTTTATGAATGAGGCAACTAAGGCTCTCAAATATCAAGTATGATCAGGGTTGTCACACAGGCAAGGGACAAATTGGCATTCAAATCCAAATCAGGCTGCCTCTAAAGTCCGTGCTTTTTCTTAACTACTGTCATGTATTCCTTCCTAAAACCCACATACTGGGACTTCTTAGCCATCTGTTCCAAGTGCCCAATTTTGTGGATGACCTCAAGACCCAGTCTTTGTTCAGATGTAGACCCGATCACCCTGAGGCAGATTCTCCAAAGCAGAAGAGGCGCAAGAGCATTCTCAGATGGAGAGATGCCCACAAGAGTTTAAACTCCAGCTCTGATCACATTTTTTCCCACATTTTCTTCTTAGTTGAAATCAGAAAGACGACCAGCTTATACTTTGCAAACAACTGGCCTTGCAAGGGAGCCAGGCCTGACTCTTCCTAGTGCAGCTTCCTTATTATTCTCTAATAAGAAATAGATTTAATAATAGCAACTAGAATTTATTTAGAGTTTGTTCCAAGAACAAGTTAAAGTTTCCGCTTTTCCTGGAACTAATATTATTTGAATTGAAAGCTAGAATGTCCTGGACTAAGACTGTCTCAGCATCATCTTTATGTAAACTCCTTCATTTTAATTTTTTTAAACATTTTTTGTAGTTTTTCAGCATCCTTTTAAGACTTTGAATATCTGGTAAACATGGCCAAAAGGATTCTTCACACTGATTTGCTTGAACTTATGGATGAGAGGAGAAAACTTACTCTTAAGAATTTAATTAGCTTTCCTGGCACTGAATTTCTAAGAGAGAGAGTTATCAACCATCCTTTTTTCAAGTTAAAACTTGCAACACAAGATTTGGAGAAGGATTTTCTTAATATTTCCTGATTGCAGAAACACTCTGGAAGATTTAATTTTTTTTTAGGTTAATAGAGCAAGATAAAAAGTATTTTGTTTTTTTCAGGACGAGTAGTCAGTCATAACACATATTGGTCAATGAGAAAATTATGGCTGGATTTCTTATCTAACAGCTGTGTCTGTGTGTGAGGGAAGTGGGTGCAGGGAGAAAGGGAGGCTTAGTTTCCATTCTTACAAAAACAATGACTTTTCTACTATGAGAAAGTTCACAGATGGTTAGTTTTTCCAGTAAAACTAATAAGTAACATAAGCAGAGATAGTGTAGAGTCTTCAAAAACAGAACAGTTTAAATCAGGAGTGGTTGCTGCACTCAGCTAGGTGTGTCTGGAGCCTGTGTACTCATTCTGATTTAGACACATTATTTTTCTTTAATCCTTTCTTTCCTCCTCCTCCTCCTCCTTTTCCTTTGCTACTGGTTATTGGTGTTTACCATTTGCCAGACATTTTACCAAGCACTTTACATATAATATCTCACTGAATTTTCACACAGTCTATGAGAGAAGTATAAGCATCATCTCCAACTGACAAACAAGGAAGTCAAGGCTCATGAAGGTTAAGTAACTTGCCCCAAATCAGGCAGAGGGAAAAGGTAGAGCCAGAACTCAACCCTACGTCTCTCTGACTCTAGACTTTGACCTTTCAACTACCACATAATACTGCTTCCTCACTGAACCTTTTCTGTTATTTGTTCTCAGGGACAGGATGAGAACTTCAGTCAATGTTGTGGGTGACTCTTTTGGGGCTGGGATAGTCTATCACCTCTCCAAGTCTGAGCTGGATACCATTGACTCCCAGCATCGAGTGCATGAAGATATTGAAATGACCAAGACTCAATCCATTTATGATGACATGAAGAACCATAGGGAAAGCAACTCTAATCAATGTGTCTATGCTGCACACAACTCTGTCATAGTAGATGAGTGCAAGGTACATTTCCCATTCATGGATATCGAGACCTGTATATAGTAGTGCATGCTCGATTTCTTAAGAAAAAAAAAAACAAAAACCATAAAGCCCTGCATGTATTATTGTCACATTTATTTTCCTAAAGAATCATGTAACCCAAGCTTCTGTGAGTCCCAGATCATCTAATTCTGTGTCTAACACGGCAGGAAATCAACAAGTCTGACAGAGAAAGAGTCAATCAGTTGCTTATTTTGTCCATGTGATGTGAAACAACCATTGGATTCCCCCATCTACCCCACTTGACTAATGTGACCAGTTATCTTGAATATTTTGCCCAAGAATTTGTGGTTACTAGAGCTTTTCTGACTTTCAAATATTTGATTCCTCAATTGAAACATCAAGAGAAATCCCCAGCTGATGTACCTAGCACAAGTATTTTCCTTGCTATATATCACATATTGGTCAAAAATGTGCCCACATAACTTTACACAACTATCTTTTTCTTAATTATTTTTGTGGGAAAAGTGAATTTTGACCTGAGAGTACCTTGCTCCAAAAAGTGGGTAAACAATTTCAAGTAAAGAACAGGTATCCTTCAGGACAATTACCCAGAAATGTCTTTTTAAAAACACTACATCGGCCGGGCGTGGTGGCTCAAGCCTGTAATCCCAGCACTTTGGGAGGCCGAGACAGGCGGATCACGAGGTCAGGAGATCGAGACCATCCTAGCTAACACGATGAAACCCCATCTCTACTGAAAATACAAAAACTAGCCGGGCGAGGTGGCGGGCGCCTGTAGTCCCAGCTACTCGGGAGGCTGAGGCAGGAGAATGGCGTAAACCCAGGAGGCGGAGCTTGTAGTGAGCTGAGATCTGGCCACTGCACTCCAGTCCAGGCGACAGAGCGAGACTCCGCCTCAAAAAAAAAAAAAAAAAAAACACTACATCTCAGACATTGCCTGGCTGCGCCATCTTTCTGCAGCATAGATGTTCTGGGCTCTCCTCCAAGCTGTTGGGTGCTAATTCTTCAAGCTTGATGGGTTCTGTCTAGCCTTCATTGTAACTAATTTGACATTGTCAAAGTCAGAGTGTCATGACCAGAGTAAAGCAAACTTGGAGAAACCCTGGCAGGTGAGCAGAATCAACTCTGGGGGTTGGTTTCTAAAATGATTCCACACAGCAGCTGAGGACAAGCTGAACCCAGCCAGAGATCTCTGGTACCTTTTTGACTTCTGTTGACAAGGTCACATGTAATCACTAATTTCTTCCTTTATTACTTCTGGGTCATTACAAATACATACTATGGCTCTTGCTGGGCAACTAAGGATGTCACAGAAACAATTCTCTTTACTGGATTGTAACATAGGTCCAGAATTTTCAGAGACTAGCACAGACTTTTGCTTGTCCTCTCTATATAAGATACATACATGGGTGAACAAGGACTCTGAAACAAATTAGGGAGGGAAACCATCCATCAAGAGGCAATTGCACAAGTTTATTAATTGACTCAGTGAAAATGATTCAAACTATTAGAAATTCAGATGTACCTAAAGGATATGATGCATTCTCATGGAAAGCTGGTGTTTCCCACATCTGAGTGAATGTGCTGGATTATTCCCCATCAAAATGTTAGTTTGAATCAACAAGGGTCAATAATCTTGTGAATGGCTTTATGTTCTATTATATTTAAGTACTTGTTGTGTGCCTTGTAAGGTTTAGTTGAATGTCCCTGTCTCATTCCTCTGAGATCCTATATTTTGATTATTCATCAAGTATTTATTAAATGCCTATTATCTATAAAGCCATAAATTAGGCACTGGAGGACAGCAAGAAGAATGTACAATGTTGATAAGAAGACTTGAACTCAAATTATTGCCATATGAGGAAAAGTTATGTAAAACAAAACATCATGATTTTTAAAAAATTTCATAATTATATTTGAGAAGAATCCTAGTGGTTAATTGCATATGGCCCTTTTGGAGTTTCTCAAGAGGCTTCTTAATATTTTGTAGGACACTTTTTGAAAAAGAAGGTGTGTGCACTTGGACATATCTTTAGATTTCGGACTTCCTGGATTTGTTTTTGAAGGACATCAAGCACATGAGGATAAATTTGCTTCTTTTTGTTTGTTTTTGAGACGGAGTTTCGCTCTTGTTGCCCAGGCTGGAGTGCAACGGCATGCTCTCTGCTCACCGCAACCTCCGCCTCGCAGGTTCAAGCGATTCTTCTGCCTCCGCCTCTTGAGTAGCTGGGATTTTTTTTTTTTTTTTGTATTTTCAGTAGAGACAGGGTTTCTCTGGTCAGTAACTCCTTATCTCAGGTGATCCACCCACCTTGGCCTCCCAAGCTGCTGAGATTACAGGCGTGAGCCACTGTGCCTGGCCAATTTGCTTCATTTTTAAAAGCAAACTATTTCAAACCCTATAAGGAAATGTGAATTATCCGTATCAGTAGGAAGTAAGCTAATTAGCAGTAAGGCTTTGTCCCCAGTTATACTACTGTGACCCAGCACCTAAAATAGTGTCTGGCATGTTTTAGGGGTCTCAATAAATATTTGTTGAATGTATCCTTTTAGCATCTTTAGTCCTTGCTGTATTTCAGATAACGTTTTTGCTGGACATTCCATAGAGATAGTGGATCAATCTCTATATAAATGACCAGTCAGCCAACCATCTGCAAACTCATTGGTTAATTAACCTTTAGGTGACCAATGGTCAAGCTGAGCAGGTCTTGAAGATGATGAAAATAGCTCTATTGGTTTATCAACTGTTTCAGCTGTTTACATTTTTAATGAAATGGTTGGGTTCAGCTCAGTGAAGGCTATTTTATCCTCAGCCTTTGCTAGGTAAAGCAAGTTGATTTTTCTCACTCTAAACCAGTTAACTGTGTTGACGCTGATGTGGGAAGGAGGCAGCCAGAGCCATGGAGATACATTTACACCTTCTGAGGATATCTGGGTCACATTTATTTATTCCTTTGAACTTTCTTATGGTTAATTCTGTCTCGCTATTTCCCACTTTTTAAAAACTGAGACGGAAGATGTCAGCACTTGCTGCCAATGCCATCCTCTTTTTCTTTTCTATTACCCAAGTGGTTGGAGCAGAGAGGATTGGGGAATGGAGTCCTAGCTTTCTTTAGCCCAGCCAAGAAAGGAAATGCCAAAAAAAGCTGCTGTCCCAGATACTTTGAAACATAGGCCCCAGTATTTACAAACAAAAAAACAAACCAAAACGCTTCCCCCCAAGTGCTGTCTGGTCTTCCAAAGGCACCACACTGTGATTGGTAATTTTGTACCACTATTGATGTGGTTCATCACCGAGAGCCAAATAGTCACATTCAAGATCATAGTGAACAGGCAACTTTCTCCAGGCAGACAGTCTGTCCCTGGCAGTCTTTCTTGACAGTTCACTGAAAGGGAAACAAATTTGCTGCAGCTCTGGTCAAAACTTTAACCATTTCAAGCATTGTTATGTCTCATTGGTCTGTGTATTCAAACTCTTGCCTGGTAATAGTAGTTTGAAGTTACACAATAGTTTTCAAATTTAATCAGAATAACTGCATGTGGAGCTGTCATTGCTAATTGCATGGTCTGTTTTTCTGGAAAAAAAAATTGAGGGGCTAATGGGGATTGGATGAATGGTTTTTATTTTCCTTTGCTTGATTCGTTGAAGGGCACTTGGTTTTCTGTTCCTAGCATGTTGTATGTGGTCATGATGCATGCATTTCACTTCCACTTGGGTAAGAAGAAAGTCAGATTTCTTTCAAACATTGCTGTGTTTGTCATGTCTTCATATTCTAATGCTTTCATAAATCCAGTCTCTCCATTATGTGGAATATCAGTCGTGGGTTTAAGTTTGCACATGACGTTGAGGACAGACAGAAGGTAAGCTAGGAAAACTACTTAGAAGTGGAGGGGAAAACCTCCTATTCTGCAAAAAGGTTCAGTTCACTTTGAGCCAGGGAAGCATAATATAGATGGTCTGGTAATTATATCTGATTATTAAATGTCTGCATTTAAGTAATTTAGATAAACATTGTCACCAATCTCAGACTTTTAATTCTCCCTACTTTTCTTTTTAATCTTTAAAGCTGGGATAGCTTATTTGGCACAGCTGAAACGTCATGATTTCTGATATAAAAATTAGACATGTATGCCATCTACCTGGTGTCATTGCAACTGAATCTTTCACATGCATGAGTAGAACTAGATACCTAGTTCTGGATTTCTTCCTCTGTGGTTGTATGGAGTAGCACGTGGGCACTATATTTTAAGGACTGTGTTATTGTGTGATGGATCTTTGGGTAGTTAGACACCCTGCAACACTAAAAACATAGTAGAAGTTATTCCCCAAATTGTAAAGCAGCTTTAATACACTGATACTCCCAAGGCAGATATGGATTTTTAAAATTCGCAGATCACTGTTGAAACCCAAGACAGGCTCAAATTCAATTTGGAAAGAACTCCATTTAAAACTAATATTTCAATCATGTCATAAAGTCTTGGATTTGGTGCTTCTCCACATAACCCACAGGGCTTTTTTCTGGTTCATGGCCTGTAAGCTGGATGTTGATGATAATTATTTTCAGGTAACTCTGGCAGCCAATGGAAAGTCAGCTGACTGCAGTGTTGAGGAAGAACCTTGGAAACGTGAGAAATAAGGATATGAGTCTCAGCAAATTCTTGAATAAACTCCCCAGCGTATCCTATGGTAAATGATGATTTAAACAAGTTTTCTTTAAAAAGGAAAAAAATGAAAAAAATGCATATATTTCTATGTTTACTTAATCTGTTAGCCGAGGCTTAGAGGAGCTCTTGTGAGTCAGTGATGACAGGCACGGTGCTGTGTCTTTGCCAAATAATGCTTTATAACCATCTAATTTTCTCACTTGTATTATTATTTGAATGGATGCTGCTGGAGGAATCAGTTTGAATTGAAGATACATTCTTGCCAGCTTCACTTTTCTCCCTGGATGCTCTTTTCCCAGGGGACATGAGTAAAGCAGTGTGGTACACTCCAGGGACTTGGGATGATGAGCAAACACACAGTGTGTTATTCCTTAAAGTGTTCTCCATGTCTCGCCTTGTTATGCACAAGAGATTCTATTAAAAGCCTCTAGAAGTAACTCTCCTTAAAATGTCTAGTAGAGTTTGCACATGGGCTGATTAAAAGCAAATACCTGTCTTAGGGAATTCTGACAGTTTATTTTCCATATGCTCTTTAAGTAAAATGTTTCAAAGAGAGTTTTAGAGGGAGCCATGCTCTTAAAGGCAGTTGATTAAAGAACCTATTACGTCTCTGCCTTACCCTGTGTAATCTATGAGAACAATGGTTGAAATTTCAAACTATGCTTCATAATTCTTTCTAAATTTGATAATTGATTAGAAAGTATTTTATATATAACCACTGTACATATTGACAAAAGTAAGAGAGCACAGTCAACATAAAGTTTAACCAGAGTTAAATATTCAAATTTATTTATGTTTGGTTTGCCTTCACCTGGTATAGTAAAATCAAGTGAGATTATTTGGTATATGTTTTGCTTTGTTTAACCCAAAATGTTGTTTTTTGAGTTCCTAAAGACAAAGACATTTTTAATCTGTCAATTATTTCAGTCATCATGTCTTCATCCTAGAAAGCCTCGTCATTTTACTGTCCTCACACATGGAAGACACTTGTGTTGGCTGTGCCTCTTTTAGTGTCATCTCTTGATGAAACAAGAATACTGGTATTTATCTAATATGTAGAAAGCATTTTGTTATCTTCTATCAAAGCACATAAAACCAGTTATAGGACACAGTTGGAAGCAGAGCCAGTCTTCCTCCTCCATCTTCTCAGTAGAGAGGAACAGAAAACAAACATCTGTGCAAAACCCTATAAAAGTGACATTCCTATGGCAGAGTCCAGGCAGCCTTGAACCATGACGTGGCAACCAAGGATGGCTCTGTACAACTTCATGGATGGAATCTTGTTTAAGGCTGTGAAGTGTTAAGGAATAAATAATATAATTGGTGTAGCACAGTGCCTTGCATGCAGTAGGCAGCCAACAAGTTCTTAGTGATTGGTTATGCAAGCTAAAATTTTTAATGTCTCTACTATCCTTTTTTTATTGAATAATGCACAGTATTTTCCTAACGTTGCTGGGTTTGGGAGTAAGCTTGGGACTTTAATCATTGAGAAATAAAGCACATTTGACTCTAAGAAGTATGTAGAACCTTGTTCATAGGTGAGAGTAGGCTGTATTACATGAAACCAGCAGAGGGATGCTGAGATAGTCATGGTTTATAGAACCCAAATTCTCTGAGATGAGGGTGCTTATGGACCTCAAATAGCCTTTCTTATCTACTCCTTGTGACTTCTCTCTTCTAAATCAGATACCTTTGAAACATACAAGAGACATAAGATTCCAGTTGTTTTTGTCTCCTAAACCTTAGTTATTTTTTGATATGGATCACTACTGAACAGTATTAGGCAACTTTTCATTTTTGTTTTTTTTTTTAGATGGAGTCTCGCTCTGCTGCCCAGGCTGGAGTGCAGTGGCACGATCTTGGCTCACTGCACTGCACCCTCTGCCTCTCTAGTTCAAGCGATTCTCCTGTGTCAGCTTCCCAAGTAGCTGGGACTACAGGTGCATGCCACCACGCCTGGCTAATTTTTTGTGTTTTTAGTAGAGATGGGTTTCATCATGTTAGCCAGGATGGTCTCAATCTCCTGATTTCGTGATCCACCCGCCACGGCCTCCCAAAGTGCTGGGATTACAGGCGTGAGCCACCGTGCCTGGCCAGAAAATGCATTCTTTACGGCAAATGTTGTAGGTTAAGGAGACAGTTCTTGGGTCTAGCTGTGAAACTGTTTAGGATTTTCTTTAAGTGGTGTTCCCAAGAGCTTTTCTATGGTAAGTTGGAGGCTCTAGGTGAAGTGTCTAGGAGCTTGTTGTTTTTTGCTATGGAAGGCCAATTTTGGGATTTGTATATATGGGCATGTTTCTCAAAGGAGTGGTCACAGGATTGTCTTCTCAAAACTCTGCCTGAAACCTTTCTGGTGTGTTTTGTCTTCAACTTTTTCCTAGCTATCCTATTAGCCTGTAAATATATTAGCAGACAATGTGTTTGGAAGAAACAAGGTGTACAACTTCACAAAGCAAGTTTTTCTGGTTCGAGACTTACTGTTTGCAGGAAGTCTCATGAGAATATACTTAGAAAATCATACTTATCTGGAAATTCAATAAGTCATATTAAAAATAAACAATTTCTTGAACTCAGGACTAGCCTGAAAATCCAAAATGCATGTAGAGTTGACATGTTGACATATGTCTATGTCCTCTGTTTTTTTTTTTGTTTGTTTTTCTGGGTTTTTTTTAAGCCTCATTTATTTCTCTCATGCCATGCCCATTTGGGATTTTCTTTGCCCAGCATATGTGCCATAAACAGAACAAATGGATCCAAGGTATACCTCTAATAAACTTTATCTGAATAGAATACATTTAACCTGCCAATTATATGTGTAGATTTATCCTAATTGGTTCAACATGTTTATGAATGCTTGTAATAGTCTGTTACTATTTGATAATGCATAAATGTTATATTTATATACAGTTACAGCAGGCCAGAAACATACATACACTGCATCCTGTAAGGTCTGTAAATCAGGGCTTTGGCAATGCCATTTTGTTATAGACTCATACACTTTTTTTAGGAATCAGAATCATTTCAGGAGAAAACCAACTAAGTAGACTTTAATTCTTCTCTTTCTCATTCTTGTCCTTTGAGAACCCAAGTGGAATCATCAGTTAATTACTTACTCAAATTCAATCAATCAAATCCAATGGGCGAGAAGAATGGCTTATCTTTCAAGGTAATTCTTTACCTTAGATCTTTGAGGGCATGCTTCCCATACAAAGAGCATCAGAAAATCAGGGCAATCATCTAGATCTCACAGATCTTCAACATAGGACTCTAGCTTATGACATCTGAACCACAGAACTATCAGATTCAGTTTTTACTACCTATTGAGTGTGTAGAAACACAGCCTATGGTTTTGCTGCCTGCGGAAGTTACCATACCCTGTAAAAGACAAATATTTCTTTCTCCTCTCGAACCATTAGTCAGCCTGGATATTCATGAAAGCTGAAAGAAGGGGTGCCAAAATGCCTAGCTTCTGGATTTAGACTTATGGAATATGAGAAAGGCTTAGGAAAAATTCAAGTCATGGGGAGATTCCTGCTAGGTGATGCCAGGAATCCCAATGACCTGTTGATTAGAGAGTCTCTGGTCATTTCCACTTGTGCATGGAGAAATATGTCATTTGCAAATGTATCTAGTCAAGAAGCCCTTTTGGAATAAAGTGGTTGGGAAACTCATTTATTGGGTCCCCCAAAGGAAACCCGATTCTGCCATGTTTTTGCAAATACTACACGTCCCTTTGCTCTCAATAGCAAAAGTTATCTTATAGTGTTTTACTTTTGTCAGAATCAAGGCTTCGGCCACCGGTGCAATATTTTCCCATGGAATGCAGCAATAAATCCAAGTAGGTATATCCATGCTCAGAGAGAATTATCTATAGTTCTGACTCCTGAGAAACAAGTCTCATCAGCTCTCACCTGGTTTGATGACTAAAAGTGCACAGCAGTTACACCCTAGTGAAAGTGATTTTTCTGACCTCACTGCTCTCTAACTCTTACGGCTATCTAGTTGTCTGAGCTGCTGGTTTGTTTTACTTATTCTCCAACTGAACTCATTCCAAGCCAAGAAAAAGGACCAAATGAAATTTTCAGTTATTATCATACTTGTTCCTTGAATAAGAATGCTAGAGTCTGGAGGTGTAAGAAGACTAAGTTAAAGCAAACAGCCTGAAGGAATTCTGGAGTGAGAATTTTGTAAGTCTAGTTGTCAAAGAAGATAAATGGTCTCAGTATCTGTAGTAATTTCTGGTTAAGCCTAGAAGGATCACTGAGTGCCAACCCAGGCAGGTGGCACTAGAGGCAGATTGTTCTCCTAGTGTAGAGTGAGTTTCCAGCTGCTCATGAAACATGTGCTTATGATTTTTCCTAAAAGAAAATCAAATTTTCTACTCCTCTTCCTTCTTTCCTATCATTCCACTTATTGTTGCTGCTTTGCAAACAGGCAGCTTAGTAAGCCATCACACAAATTAGTGTGAGGCTTGGTTTTAAAATAGATAACAGAGAATCTTGATTAAATAATATCCAACTTTGTAGCACAACACAGCTAATTCAGGCAATGATATAGAGATGATAAGAAACAACATGGTTTGGTAGAGGGAACATTTGATTTTGACTCTGCCCATCTTTAGCTGTATGACTTACATAAGTCATTTTGTGTCCAAGCCCCATTTTCTCCCATATGAAAAGTGAAGGGATTGGATTAAATGATTAAAATCCCCTTCCAGCCCTGTGAGCCCAACATATTATGATCTCTGCTTTGTTTCCTTCTTAAGAGGCTTCCTACTATAAAATGTGACCTATTTACATTTTAAGTTGAAGGAGCCCACAATAATGAATTATCAATTTAGATTTTTCTCATCCCCTTTGGGAGAAATTAAATTCAAGCCTCTATTCATTTTATGTTTTACAACAAGCTTGGAAGGTGGCCATGTTCATTCACAGTTGGATGTTTTGAGACACCAATACATGTTTTTTAATAAAAGTTCTCTCTACCTAAACTCACCTTCCTAATAGAAGTAGTGATTTGGCTCAGGAAAAAATGTTTCCAGAGTCACCATGAGAGGACTGGATGAACCTACAGCCTCACTCAAGCTCTTGCATCATTCCTGGTGTAGCAACAGAGCCCACTCTGAATACCCAAAAAACACAATTTTCTCCAACAATTCTAATTGCCAACCCAGTGTGGGAATTTGAGAGCCTTTGGTGAATAACCTTGAACCCTCTTATGAAATTTGGTGCAACACTTACACAATCATGGCAACTGTTTGTAAATATCTTCTCTTCTCCACCAGCATGTAGACATGCACATCCATTCACAAGTAAGCCCGCAAATTCATTTTCACATTTTCCTCTTGGTTTGTTTTTATCATGGGCATCACATTGCAGGAAGAGATGCTCTAACTTACAAGAATGGAATTTTCTGACTATCTTTGCCCTCTTCAAGGCTTGATGAGTTTCTAGGGTAGATGGGATACAATGCATAGTCTACAAGGTGCATGTCACCAGCCATGATCTTTAAACACCCTCTTATACTTTCCAGCACTGCTGCAATGGCCCATGGCTGGCACCTCTGCTCTTTGTCCAAACTTCTGCTAAATAGAATGGTGTTGGTATTTACTGTGTTGTGAACTCCTTTATTGCCAGAGAAGACTTCAGCTCTTTAGGTTTGCAGGGGCAAAATGTAAAGCTAGGACTGAAAGGATAGGGTTTTGTTTGTTGGCTGGCTTTATTCCATTAGTGCACAAAACCTGATGCCAGGGCAGCAAGATAAACACAATTTCTTCATTGGCCCAGATAAGAACCTGTAGAAAAGTGAGAGATGCCCCTAAGTTCCTATTTCATTTATCCTAAATAATATTCTGAGTAACTACTGATCAGTTTTTCCCTATGTCCAGCCTTGCTTCACTTCCCAACCTCCAGGCCAAATATTCATTCTGATATTTTACAAAGTCCTTCTGGTTTTTACACAAGGCCCTTTTGTGCTGAGAATAAAACCTGCTATTGAAACAGATCTCACTGCTTTGTAGAGTCAGCAGTTGACCTAAAGAATGGGTAGCAACAGGTCCTCAGTTTCTCTGGAGACACCCCCAATCCTTGGGTGAGTGTTGGAACCTGACAACTGACTGTTAGCCTTGTCATCATCTCCCCTGGAGATGGAGATGTTGCATTTGGAAACTCACTCCTTCTGGGGCACTGTTTCTTCTCATGGCAACCATTTTCCTTGCCTGGAAACAGCCTGTTGCCTTTGGTGGGGGGCAAATACACACACTAGCCAAGGAAGTTGGTCCAGCACATCTCTGAGGTTTCTCCCCCATGGACCCATGGAGCGAATTCCCTGAGATATATCATCAGAAAGTTGGCTGTCTGGTGGTTTGATACTCCATAAGTTACTTCCGTTATAGAAACTTATCCTTTGGCATCTAGATTTTTCTACAAATCACCTTAACTCCCTCCCTTTCTCCTTCTGGAAAAACCTCAACATTGCATCTCCATGTTGCACAACACAGATCAGATTATCTGGTCACTATAGAGATTTGTATATAAAAAAACTACTTTTTTGAGGATTTTGTATATTGTTTTTCTATTTGTTTTCTACAGCTTGAGGAAAGAGCTGGCAAACTGTGAATCTAACTTGATCTTGTTGCCAGCAGATATATTTTGGCTTCCTGGTAAGAGTCTGTGTTACCAGGGACAATATATTGCCCTCTGATCAGTATTGCACCCTAAATCCACAAATTCCTCCAGCCCAGTCTTAGATTTTTTTAAACGAATCCCGTAGCTTGTTTGCTATTATTTATAAAGAGCATTAGAAAATGTATTTATAGACCTGGATATTATACGTTTAATATTAATTTAGCCTTTAATAATGTTATAGGTTTATAACTATTCTTCAGAAATTATAAAGAACTCAGTGTAGACTGAATTAATCTATTTAGTATCTGTGATTTTGCAGACATATTTTCTTACAGTATTTTCTATGTAACCACACATGTAGAATTATAACTAATTAGAGCACAAGAAGTTTCTTCAGCAATTTAGAGCGATCAATTGTTTCTTGACTATATAGTCACATTTGACAAATTTAAGAACCCAGTCCTTAGTGATGCAATAAACAAAATGAACCATTAAGAACAAGGAATTGCTCAAATCCCTTAGCTGGTGAGGATATGCATCTAAATAATTCATCTTTTTAACTCAAGAAATGGTGCTGGTTTTTAAAATTTTTGACACCAGGCCTTGTTTTTCCAGCTGAGCATTCTAATTTTGCTTTTCTCTAAGACTATCAAAGACAAGGTATTAATAGTAGGATTATTTCTAGATCAGAATGTTTCATACCTTCCTGAAGGTTTATGTGAAAATTGGCTTAGGAAAACTTGGAGTAGCAGAGACTGAGGATGAGTGCTAGAGATGAAATCAAGACAGATTTGTTGCAGTTAATTCTTGCCAAGGAAATTGGTGGTAAATGTCACATTGTCATGTGAATTGAGTACATATTTTTAAAGAAAGTTTAAAAGAATTTTAGAACCAGCTATGAGGCTATACTGTATCACTGGGGGCTGGAAGTAGGGGCTTAGAATCGTACTGAAGAAGAAGCCCAGGTAGTTTCTGTCCTCAGGTGAATAACGGACTATGTAACTTTCCTGAAAGGTAAAACAATAGCCACTGCAAAGATGAGGTGTTTTACTTCCACCAAATACACTTTCTAAGATGGTGGTAGGGCTAGTATTTTTACCATGGTTTAAAAAGGAGTCAGTTACATAGGAAGTGTATTGGTATGTATTTGAACCTGCTCTTCATTGAACAAACAGATTAGATGTACCCTCAACTGGCAATAATTGTATCTATTTTCAAGTACAGCTAGCTGTCAAAGCATGAAGCTCTTGTGTATACACACTGACACTTGGTTCACGCATGAAGAACAGTGCCTATGCACTTTGTGTAGCTATAATGTAGGGATCTAGGTGTAATTTCAGTGAAATGGTGTATAGATGTATTGTAATTTAATGTATATGTTATTTTTGGCTATTCATCTAAATGCAGTAGACATGTTGATCGGTGTTTTGCAAACCCTTCTTTTCCTTCTTAGATAACTAGTCGTGAATCATTTCTCCTCTTTCTCAATGTGGTTTGGGAATATATATGAGTGAAGAATTTATCTGTGAATCCTTTGTACTGATGATTGTTTGAAAGTCTGTGTGTCCAGCACCTTTGTAAATACACAATTCAGAGCAGGGATGGGCTGGGTGTGTGTCCTGGTTCTTAGTGAAAGGTCATCTCATGTCTGTATAATACATGGTGAATGCAACTGTGGAACTTTTGGTTACCTAGACTTAGGTAGGTTTAGAATGAGAACGTCCATCTACAGTCCTCCTTTGCTTGGTGGATTGGGCTCAGAGAGACAAAAAGTTAGTCTGCCCCTGTGCATATTAGCATCATGTCTTTAGAGAAAGGTCAGTCTCTCTGGTTGCCAAATACTCCTCATGATGCTCATGACTTAAAGGTTCTGAAGAGCCTTGTCTCCCTTGAATTTTTGAGTCAGGGTACAGGAAAAACATTGCTGACTAACTAACTGCAAACGAACATGCAGGTGAAACCCCACAAAAGCACAGTTCTGGCTATAAACTTCACAGTTCTCTGTAAAACAACGTAGAACACTAGAAGCACAGGAATAGTCAGTGTACAGCTTAGGGGGTTGTAGAGGGGCAACTGATGAAGCACAGGTCCCACATATATGAGGGAGTATGACCTCCTCTACCTAATATGTTCTGTGTGCATGTTTTGAATGATTGAAGATGGTATTCACTAATGCAAATATACACTTGCCTCCTAAAACATACATTCTGTATAATTGTCACTAAATACAATGCTGTGAGGTCTATAATTTCTGTAACCCCTTTCTCCTCCCCAAGGACGGAGAAGAACTAGTCATTGCTATAGGGAACCCTGAGTGCCCTACTCTTTTCCCAAGAAGGGTAAAGCCTACAATATCATCAGGGGGCATGAAGCACATTAATTTGCAGTGGCTTCTTCATATGAGGAGATATGGTGGACAGGCTAATTTTTCCTTGAAAATGTGACTTTTTCAACTCCTTTCGAATTTAGGATGGAATACTTCCTGAAATAAAACTGGGCTTTATGCAGGATTCTCTTTAAAAATTCTTGTATGTCCAGAATGAAAGATAAAAATAATTGTATTCCTCACATTCACAATCCCCATTGGTCTGAAGTCATGTAGCACAGAGCATCTATAGCACATAGTGTTTAAAGACTAATGAATGCAAAAAGATAAATTCTTCAGCTAATTTTTGAATTGTTTCTCATATATGGTACTAGAAAAATGCCTTGTTGATGAAGCACATTTTGGGTAGTTGAGGTCTTTTGTTTTCGCCTTTAGCTTTCTAAGCTTTCTTACAATGTGGACTGATTACTGTAACATTTCATGTGTAAAATAACTGGATATTCTTTATATACTGGAAATAACCTGTGAATCCAATATTTCACTAAGTGTTTTAACTTTCGTGTATATATCTCTCATCAATAAATGTGGATTTCAGTTTATTTTGGTTGTTGCCTCTTCTTTAATTCCCATTTTAGACTAATTGTTGGTTACATAGTAGTGTTCCTTTTGCAGAAGCTTATGAATTGATGGCTACAATGTTAAAATGAATATTTTCTAGGAAGCCTAAATATATATTGGAGTTACATCTTGCAATCTAAAGTTAGTAAGTTGAACAAAATGGTATATAGTCAATGAATCAGTCAATATGGAGTAGCCCCCAAATCTCAGGGCCTTAAAACAACCAAAGTGTATTTCTTATTCATGTGACATGTCTGTTACCAGTTGGCTGGGAGACTCTGCTCTGTGCTGTCCTCACTCAGGATGTATGTGGGAGGCTCCATCTCCATGCTTTTGCAGCTGCCAGTGCAGGAAGAGGAACATAACAAATCTTACGTGGGCTCTTACAGCTTCCCCTGAATGTATGTACCTCACTTCTGCTCATATTTCAAGGGCCAAAGCAATTCACACAGCTCCATCTAACTTCAAGAAAGGAAGGAAGTGTAACCTCACCAGATTCACAGGAAGAAAACTGGAGCTAGTTGGTGAATAGCTCTAATGACTATCAGGCCATGGAAATCCCTTAAATCATTCATAAAGGATAGTATACAAACATATCATTTCTCAACAAGTTCAACATAGCAAGTTTTTCCTCCAGTATTGGAAAAATAATGACCATGGAAGTAAGGGGCAAGCCTTAAGTGGTGATGCTGTAGAAATAAAATGCATGCTCTTCAACAGTAGGGTCACACTCAGCATGGTGAGATTCTGATGCACTGAAAGGTATATGTCCAGGAACAGAGACCCATAGAAAGAGTGGCAGACTCTTGTGTCACACTCTGGGACACCCACTGGTAGACGGCTTGGATTAGTTGAATTGTTTTCTCTTATTCTATTTTGGGGGAAAAGAAGGCAAATAGTTGATTTTAAGTAAGTAAAGTACATCGATGTGATACACCACATTTTTTTCCACCACTGTTGGTAATTTCTTAAAATATTGAAAATGGACACTTCATTTGAAAAATACATGTTTTATTCTTCCCTTGGAGCCACGTCTACATCCCATCCACATTCAAAATGTTTTTAAGATCTTAATTACGGAAAATATGCTCATTAGTAAATATCTGAGCTGCCATTTTATTTTAGGATAGCAAATAGCCACAAATCAGAGTTAAGGTAAACTTCTTAATGCTTTAGTATGTATATTCTTAGGTCCAAATCAGCCACTCCTGCCAAAGGCAACACAGCCAGAGAGAGACTTGACTTTGCTTGCTCAGGGAATGTGATTTCCCTGCTCTTCTGGATCAGAGGTGTTTAATCCATCCTTTTGTGAGGGCCCGCTAAGTGTTGCTTTTAATTACCACTGCCTGAAAAGGAAAAATAAAAAAAAATTTACAGGGGTAAGTAGGGAAAGTGTAATTGTGGATTGAGAGTTATGACCCAGGAATTCTGGTCTCCACTCAGTCACTGAAGGGTCTACGAATGTGGCCAAATGTCTTTGCAGTTTGGAAGTCATCTTGGCATACCTAAAATTAGGGGCTTCAAGTAGATTACTTCTAAGCTTTTGGACTGTGAAATTTGAATGATCTTACCTAGGTAAGTCATCATGGCTACAGATTCACTTTTATTTTCTAATCTTACTGTCTTAATATAACATCTCATACCTACAAAAGAATCTCTGTAAACTCTGTCTCGGTCTTATGCCACATGAGATACTAGCCCACAAGCCCACTACCCAGTGCAAGAGCTATAGAGCCTTCCTTCGCCCCATGCTCCTCCCTTACCTTGTTCTTGTGCTTTACTCCCTGGAGGAAGCTGCTACTTGCACTTTTGTGTTTATCATTCCCCTGTTGATTTTTTTTAAAAAAATAGTTCTACCCCCCACATAGGTGTACCCAAACCAGCTTTGCTTATTTTTGAGCTTTTTTTTTTAAAAAAAGAGCGCAATACCACATGTAATCTTTTTGAACTGCTCTTTTTCTATTTAACATTGTTTCTCAGTCCATCCATGTTGTTTCAAGTAACTGTGGTTTGTTCATTACACGGTTGTGTAATAATATGATAGCATGTGAAATATGTCATGTTTTGTTTATTCCCTTTTTTTGGACAGTGAATGTGTGCTCTTTTCCAGGTGTTTTACTATGTCAAGCAGGGCTGCTATGAACATTGTCATCTATGTCTATGACCCAGGAGGCTTTAGTGCATGTGGTCCTAATTTTTAAAAAGTATGTGTATGTGACTGAAAAGTTCCTGTTCAAATCTTCTGCTCATTTGTCCTTAGTCCCATCAGTGAGTCCACTTGTGAACCATTTGACACTCCTAAAAATTCGTGCACTGCTAGTATTCCCCAAGTGAGCCACACACTGCTAATAACTCCCTAGTGATCTATGGACTGCTAGTAATCCCCTGTTGATCCATGCACTGCTAGTAATCCCCTAGTGATCCATGCACTGCTAGTAATCCCCTGGTGATCCATGCACTGCCAGTAATCCCCTAGTAATCCATGCACTGCTAGTAATCCCCTGGTGATCCATGCTCTGCTAGTAGTCCCCTAGTGATCCATGCATTGCTAGTAATCTCCTAGTGATCCGTACATTACTGGCTGTATTATGGGTCCATCTTCCCAACATGGATACTGAGGCAAGCAAAACCAGACCATTTTTAGGAGGGGTGTGTGTAAGTTGCAAGGCTGAAGCCTTCTTTCCTCATGCTCAAATGGTGAGGCCTTTGAGCACAAATCTAATGGGAGCAAAATAGGGCCCACTTCATCTTTGATCTCTTCTTTGACCGATAATGTGTGAGGCCCAGCAGCCTCTACCTGACATCAGCGGGCTATTTGCTTTGACGTGAATTGTCGGTTAACAGAGGAAGTTACAGGAAGTCACAAAAAAGTCTCTCCACCTATCGCCAGAACCACCAGGAGCCCCTTCAGCCACATCCCCAACTTAGTTCTGGCTGTGAGAACCCTATAGGCTGAGTGCTTTATCAGCTACAGAAATTGATGCCTTGCAGTTGAGGAGGCTTGCAGCGTGAGCTCAGTGTGGCAGCATGGTGTTTTCTGGGGAGGGCCCTCTTCTGAGTTTCTCCTTATATCCTCACATGGCAGAAAGAGGGCAGGGGAGCTATCTGAGGTCATTTTTATAAGGGCTCTAATCCCATTCATGAGGAATCTATCCTCATGACCTAATCACTTCCGAAAGGCCCCACCTCTTAATACTATCACCTTGAGGGTTTGGATTTCAACGTATAAATTTTGGGGTAAAAACAAACATTCAGTCCGATGCAACCCCCTGCCCTGTGATGGAGGACTATCGAACCACAAAGGGCAATACCTGTAAAGAGGGTGAACTATGAGGTCTGCCAGCTAAGGCACTGGCCCCAGTGTGGGCATCTCCTTCCAGGCACAGTGACGTAAACAGGATGCCAGTGTTCTGTATAGCAAAGAACCACAGGTGACAGAGGGTTCCGGCACCTCCAGGAAAGCTTTCATGAGAAGATTTCCCCACTTGTCACCTTTCAGCCCAGACAGGAAGGTGTGGGTGGAGATGCCCACACGTTTGACATGGGTTGAGCAAGGAGAGAAGACTGTGGAGTCCCTGGCAACAACACAAATGTTTTTAGCTCAATAATTCTTCGCCCTGGTAGTTTTCAAAGTTCAGTTAATTCATTATTCTACCGAGGCAGTGAGAGACCATATTTAATTCCCATGTTGTCCTAAGAAAAACTGAGCCACAGAGTCAGGCTCAAATTCCAGAGGGTAGACTGGGTCCACACAGCTTATCCAAAAATAATATAAAAAGAATAAAGCCATCCAATGCAAATCCTGTTTTTACTCTCAAACATTTAAAGACAACGACATTAAACTCTGAAGAATTCCATGAAGCAGATAAATAAAACATTATTTCACGTTTCTCCCTTTCCTTTTTACCAACTGAATGAATGTGTAAAATCTCAACATCTTTTTATGTCTGTTATTGGGGTAATCAGATTTTAGCCTTCCAAATATTGTCTGGAAAAATCTAGTGGCTTCCAGTTAAGGAAAAAAAGACAAATTTAGAATTGCAGTCATTTGTTCCTCACTCCTTTTGTTGAGTGACCTGACTCCCCTGGAATTCTCCAACAGCTTCTGTCACTTCTCAGATGTTTTCCAGGCCTGAATAACACACTGCTCACAAAGGGAGGAGCTGCAGAATTTCCCAACTGCCTTCCTCTGAATGAACAGTTCCATCGGAACACCATCTTCCTTCTCCACCTGATCCCAAACTTTCCTTTCATCATGGTGATGAGAGCAGAGATCATTCCGGAGTGTAAAGCCAGATTGTTAGCCTGTGCTTTTTTTTTGCAGATGAGGAAGCAGATATCTTAGTTTAAATGAACTGGAGGTAACTCAGTTACAAACCACGGTTAAGTCCTAGTTTCATCCCTTTCCTAGCTGTGGGTGATTGGATTGTTAACTTAGCCTCAATTGCTTCATCTGTGGAATGGGGCTAATCATGCCTATGAGATAGAGATTTTCATATGAGAACATTCATAAAGTAGTTAGTGCAGTATTTGGCACATAATAAGGGCTCAGTCGGTGATAGTTACCACCATCATCCTCATCATCATCCTCATCATCACTGTTTTCATCCTTAGCGTTACCAATCACCACCTCTTTGTGACCAAGCTGGAAGAAGTCATGCCTCCTCTCTCCCAATTTGGCCTTTTTCCCAACCATATCACATGGACACCAGCATGTAACCCACAGTTCAGCTGCCCTCCCCCAAATCTGAGCTTTGTTAGTAGACCATGAGTTTTCCTGTCCTAGCCTGAGATAACCCCACCTTTCATCTAGAGGAGCTTCATGGTCATTACGAGTTTGCATTATCTGATGTTCCAAATGTCTTCAGTTACTTGCCAAGTTTTTGAGGCTTAGCAGTGAGAGAAGGCACTGCATTTCTTCAGGGAAATGAAGTGAGTTTCAGCCTGGCCCAAGTGGCCTCTCACTGAGATGGGAGCCCAAGCTGGCCCTTCCAATGGGAAACAGGACATCCAGAAATGAAGCAATTCTTTTACTCACTGGTGGAGTCCCTCAGGGAGTCCCCAGCTCACAGCCTTGGATGGACTCGTTGAGACAAATGTCATGAGAAAGGCCATTTCTGTGGAATGTACCCACCCAGCAGGACCCTCCAGAATGCCCTTAGCTGATCAATTCCCAGCAGCTCTCCTTCCCATCATCCCTTTATTCTTTGCCCTGTGTTCTTTCACAAATGTTCTTGCTCTTCCAAGGGCAGATCTCAGGAGGAACTTCTGGGAGCTTTTAGGTTGAGGGAGCTTCTCTGTGGCTATGCTAGAATCATCTCAAAATGGTGCCTTCTGTAGTTTTCAGCAGCTCAAGGCATCACCACAACCTTAAGACTCTGCTATTTACTATTAATAGTAAATCATTAATAATAATATTAATAATAATGCAATTATTAATTGTCTTAGGTGGGATCCCTGTGACAAAATTCAAATTCACAAGATTTTCTTGAGGGAGTATTTCTCAGGAGGGCCTGTAAGGGCACAAGGAGAGCAGGACAGGGAAGGGAAAGAGCTGAACAGGAAGACAGTCTCAGGAAAAATCTAACTTTGAGTTGTCCCCTTGAGGAAACGAGGCTTATCTTTGAGCACTCATTATCAGTCAGTCATTGGCTGTGGGCTACTTATGGGAAGGAGGCATAACCTCCAGGGTGAGGCAGCTCCCGTCTGCAGAAAGCCGTTTGCTGGAGAGGGGCCAGCTGCAAGTTGTTAGCTGTCAACACAGCAGTTAGGCTATGAGTGCACCAATACAGGAAGGGTGTCTGGGCAGAGCACCAACAGCATCTCCTAAATATCCCATTCCCCACATGCCTGCTATGTGGCAGGCTTTTATGTAGGTTCTTTAGTCTTCAAAACAACTCTGTGAAGTAGTTGCTATTACTCTCCCCATTTTGAAGATAAGGAAATTGAGATTCAGAGAAGGAAACATGCACACCTAAGAAGAAGCTGACCTGAAAGTCTTTCTAGTTTCAATGCTTCCTACTGTACTCCCTCTGTTTTCTCAAATGACCCAGAGAGTATATATTGTCACATTATCAGTTTCTTATGTTGGTTGAACCTCTGTGCTGGATGCAACTTCCCTTGATATCTAATTTTGGAGTCCTAATTATGCGTGGGGCTTTAGGGCATTTAAAGAAGATTGGTCGTGCTTGTTATCCCATAGGGTCCTGCATTATCTACTTGCCTGACTCCCAGAATCATGAAATCCATGTATGGTAAAGAGGAGATCTCAAAAAATAACTGGAACCCATAGATGTACCCATACTGGTTGGCCCCAGCCAGTCAGGACAAATTCTTTTCCCTAAAGAATTTGCTAAGTCAATAGGCCAAGGAGTGTCATCTTGAGTGTCAACTCTGATCAACTGGGAGTGAGGAAGTTTCTTAGACACTATCTGGGCAGATTAGGAAAGAATTCAAAATGATCATAAATGACTGCAAAGGAAGAAAGAAGAGGGAGTGACTAACATTTGTCTTATATCTGCCATCCTTGCAGGTATCAGTCAGGATGGGCTCAGTTGTGCTGCAGTGACAAACAATATCAAAATCTCAATAGTCTCAACAAGATAAGTTTATTATTGACTCTCATCACAGTCCCACTGTAGGTCAGTAGAAGGTTCTGCTCTCTGTAGTTACTCAGGGACCCTCGATGACAACCAACTACTATTTTTAAACAGGCTTTTGTTGATGTGCCAGTGGAGAAAAAGAGCTCTAGGAAAGTCCTTACCTGAGCAGTTAAATGTCGCCTCAGCTTACAACCCACTAGCCTGGTCAAATCTAGCCACATAATCCCACCCAGCTTCAAGGGATAATGAAATGCAATTCTACCACATTCTCAAAATGGGAACTGGGAATGTTGAGGGACTGGAGAGTAGAGAGAGATCCAGAAACATTTGGTGAACAGCACAAATATAATACCACGGTCTACTTCTCTGATCACCTAGTATTCGGTAACTCCGTTTCCCACACGCAAAATTCTTCAAAGAGACCACATAAAAGTTTCATCCAGTCATGACATCAAGGTCAAAGTCCAAGAACTTGGCAAGATGCATAGAAGTTTTCACATATGGTTCAGATGTGGCTTCCATTGACTCAAAAATTTATGAACAGAAAATACATGTTTTCTGCAGCCCCATTCCCTCCTTTTCCCTGGTACACACACTCCAGTGGTGGAACAGGAGCAGTTCAGTTACCATAAATACTCCTGTCTGGAAAGGGGACCCCTGGAAGACTTATGAGTCACTGAGCCGTAGCATTTCAGAAATCCTGATGGGCAGACATTACAGAACCCTTACACTACACGTAAGGAATTCTTTTGCTTGTTTGAGACCGAGTCTCACTGTCACCCAGGCTGGAGTGCAGTGGTGCAATCTCAGATCACTACAACTTCCACCTTCTGGATTCAAGTGATTCTCATGCCTCAGCCTCCCGAATAGTTGAGACTACAGGTGTGCACCACCACACCCAGCTAATTTTTTGTATTTTTAGTAGAGACAGGGTTTTGCCTTGTTGGCCTGGCTGGTCTCGAACTCCTGGCCTCAAGTGATCCCTTCAACTGCTTCAGCCTCCCAAAGTGCTGGGATTACAAGTGTGAGCCACTGCACCCAGCCAATAAGGAAAATGCTTTTATTAGATTCCGATCTGGCCTCCTGGGAGGGCTTCCCCAGTCCATCTCCCTGTCTTCCCCCATGGCCCTTAATATTACCTTCTAGGAAGTCCTTCTTTTTCCATTATACTTTGTTGATGCATCTAAAGGGAAGACTAGGAAATAGTCTCTTCTTCAGCAACATCCTCTGCTTTATGCTCACAGAAAGTTAAGGTTCATTTTCAGACTTGAACAGTTACAGAGTTTTCTAATTAAGCTCCATAGTTTTTTTGCCATCACAACTCTTTTTTTTTTTGAGACGGAGTCTTGCTCTGTCGCCCAGGCTGGAGTGCAGTGGCCGGATCTCAGCTCACTGCAAGCTCCGCCTCCCGGGTTTACGCCATTCTCCTGCCTCAGCCTCCCAAGTAGCTGGGACTACAGGCGCCCGCCACCTCGCCCGGCTAGGTTTTTGTATTTTTTAGTAGAGACGGGTTTTCACCGTGTTAGCCAGGATGGTCTCGATCTCCTGACCTCGTGATCCGCCCGTCTCGGCCTCCCAAAGTGCTGGGATTACAGGCTTGAGCCACCGCGCCCGGCCACCATCACAACTCTTAACATCTCTGCTGGCCTTTATGTTTTTGACTCTAATTAGCCATATATGCCAACAGTCATAACCACAGCCCTTTTAAAAACATGGTCCTTTTCTTAATTGTGGGTACCTTGAGTTAATCAGGCTTAAGGCAGAGAGACGTATTCCTAAATTTATTTTTCCCTTGGCCATTTTTTAAAATGAAAGAATATCCTGGATGCCACATTAGTTCATGCAGAGGCTTTAACAATGTATGTAATGACCAAGCACTTGAGTTGATTTTGCCTCTGAGGTAGAGTTGGCTTTTATTGCATAAAGTATCTCTCTATTTCATCTTGTATTGTTGGAGATTAAGAAGCAATTGTCTCTTCCAGCTCTACAACTATTTGTATTTCTTAAGTCGCTTTCCCTCTGGCAGGTAATAGAGACATTTTTAGATCACAGTTGTGCCATTAGTCAGGGTCTCTGAGTGACTATGATGATAGAACCTGTCTGTGGCCTGTGAGGAGCATATAGCCTGAATGAGCAATAAACTTTTATTATTTTAGGCCACTGAGAGTTTGCAGTTGTTTGTACTGCAAACAACTGCCTGAAAACATTAAGCAAATTTATGTCCTGCTCTGGTGTTTCAGCTTAGATATTTCTTCTCTGGTGTAACCTCAGTTGGGAACAAAATAAAACCCTTCTTATATGCTAGTAACAAATCATACCTATGAAAATGATGTTTAACTGTCCTGAAGAGTGAAGACTTTGATCATTAAAGAAGACTTCCAAAGGCAGGATGAAGGAAATGACAGAATACGTAAAGTCAATCTCTGAAGATAGAATGTTATGATAGTTTCCTTAAGAGTGAGGCTAGAGAGTTTCAGAATCGCAAAACTTTTTTTTTTTTTTTGGCACCAATTTCAAATTGAAAGAGAGATTTTTAAATAGCTATGTTATTGGAAGTTAAACAATGGACTGATTGATTAGAAATGACCAAAAACTAATGTTACGTGTTTGTTTCCACCCCCATGAGATGGATCTCTAGCTATCCCCTGAAGAGATGGAAATCTCCATTGTCCAGCTGGGTTCTTGCAATGGGGAAATGCCTAGTTGAGGACACTCTTGTTCAACAGTTATTGAACATGTATTAGGTGCCAGGCACTGGTCTATGTGTATTTATATATATACTTGCATATCTTTATACATACTTCTACAAGTGAAGAAACTGAGGTCTAAGTATATCAAGTACAATGCCCTCAGGCATAATATCCAGTAAGTAAGTAAGGCCAACCTGCCTCTATTTTTCTTAGACGTGTAGAGGTTAGGAGGCAGATTAGTTTTGCCAGGATGTAGCCACCACAGCTGCCATTCAGCAACTACGCCACTGGACACAGTCATCGTGTCACTACCTCTGTGAATCTCTCTTCATCTCTCACTTGTCTGTGTGTGATTTGCTCAAGATTCAAAGTCCTGGACAGGAGAATCCTTTGTGTTCCTCATACCCGTCTCTGCCTGCTTGGTGCCTCCAAGGCATAAGCATCTCCAAGGTTCTGCTGGAGCAACTGGCTCTCTACTCCGAGGCTGTCACTCTGCTCACACTTAGGTGACATCTTCCTATACCTGCTAGATCATGAATTCCTCTGCCATTTACTGTTTTCCAAAATCTCTTGGTATCTTTTCTGCTAAGGTCCCTTCTTCCAATCTCTTTATGAGTCTACATTTTTTGATGCATTTGTGATCATTTGAGTGTTAGGAAGGAAAATACATAATGAGTATATTCAATCTGTTGACTTTAACTGGAATTCTGTGATGGAATATACATTCTCAACTGGAAGCAACACTTTACGCTGCTTCCAGCAAGCAGCTCCAGGCCGATGTTTAACTGCCTCCAGTACCCCCCTCTCATTAGAAGAAACTCATATACATCCTGGCTAGGTCCATGTTGGCACCTTGGTACCATTCTACTAGCTATTTAGTAGCTGGCTTGAGGAATATATTCTCAGCTCTAGGCTGTGACTTAGATAGGAAGAAAGCAGACATTTTATCTCCATTCAAATACCCTGGAAGAGCCCCTGGAATACAGCCAGTGAGTTAATTCCTTTTGTTGATCACGTACGAGGTCTTTTACTATTATTATTTGTGCATTTGTTCAACATACGTGATTGAGCATCCTTGTGCCAGGTGCTCTTCCAGATGCAGAGGACATTACAGGGAAGGTGAAAATTATAGACTCAGTTACTGATTTTGTAAAGCCTTGCATAATGACAGTAATGGTGAAATAGGGGGAAGGGATGAGGTTTTCTTACCCCTGAGTCACACAAGCTGGTGTGTGTGTGTGTGTGCGCGAGCCATTCCAAGAGGTAATCCTCACTTTTTTTTTTTCTTTCTTTTTTTTTTTTTTTTTTTTTTTTTGAGACAGTCTTGCTCTTGCTCTGTTGCCCAGGCTGAAGTTAAGTGGCGCAATCTCGGCTCACTGCAAGCTCCATATCCCAGCTTCAAGTAATTCTCATGCCTCAGCCTCCCATGTAGCTGGAATTACAGATGTGCACCACCATACCTCGCTAGCTAATTTTTGTATTTTTAGTGGAGATGGTGTTTCACCATGTTTGCCAGGCTCATCTCGAACTCCTGGTGTCAAGCAATTCACCTGCCTCAGCCTCCCAAAGTGTTGGGATTACAGGTGTGAGCTACCGTGTCTGATCCTTCTCCTTTTAATTCTTGCCCCTCATCTTTCTTCCTTTAACCTCTTCTATCTCTGGTATCCCCACAACCCTCCCTTTCTCCTTATACCCACAACCCCTTCCCACAGAAATACAGATAGTCCCCAACTTAATGATGGTTTTATTTGTTTTTTGACTTTATGATGGGTTTATGCCAGTATTAAATGCATTCTTGACTTCTTACGATGTGTTATAGGAATATGGCCCCATTGTAACTCCAGGAGCCTCTGTAACCAGCTCATGCCTGTCTCAGCTTTTTCGGTCCCCTCAGCTTTTCCAGCCTTCCACATTGGATGCCAACTGCTTTTCTCCTCCTTCAAGTGATAGTCACTCTACAGGGAGAAGGGATAACTTGAGTCCACAAGGGTGAGAGTTTGTCTCTGGGAACTGGGGGCAGGGGGCCGGGGTGCTGCATCAAAAAGATACTACCACCCTGGGTTGTACTGGCTTTCCCCTGGGTTACCTAAAATCAAGCACATCTCACCACCTCCAGGATTAATTTCTTTCAGAAACTCTCTGTTCTAACCTGTATGACATATACCATTTTCTCCTACTCATTTTGACACTCTTACTAACAGAATTAAATACCCTGGACTTATTATGCTAAAAGAGCATTCACTTCCACCTTGCCTTTGAGATAATTTATCAGACACCTCATTGTTATTTGACAATAAAGAATGTCCAAGTTACACCTCCCTAAACCCTGGAGGCAGAGTGGAAGTCTCAGTTCATTCAGTCACAACGATAAGATTTAAAATGTAATCCCTCTGTGTGGTTTGTTAACAAGATTAGATGATATTTTTTGGAACAGAAAACATTTCCAGTATAAAATTTCTGGGAATAAAGAATTTTCTAGAAAGCAGATGTCTTGTTGTCTACCTTTCTATAGAAATGAAGTAGATCATTACTTTTGTATTTTTAATGTTGAATTCTTTTTAAGGAGCAATAAAAGGCAGAAAATAAGCCAGTCTCTTCTTTGAGTAGTCCTAGATTCTTTCAGGAAATTTAGTTAGCCAAGAGCTTCATCATAAGTGAAAACTGAGAACCAAGGTTTGGCATATTATTGAACTTTTCCTCAAACACCAAATGAACAAGTAATCTGTGCCACACTTAGAATCAACTAATAGACATATTAGTTGATTTAGAGTCCCCAATAATTTTGACACTTGTTTAATAGCTCACCAGTGTTGATGCCAGCCTTCTTTAAGAACTGAAATGAAAACTATTCCTGTTTAAAGAGTCAGTATGTTCAGGCAGAAGCAGTATGGCACAGGAGTTAAGACAGCATGTTCTAGCTCTGGGCTGTTCACATTGGCAGACTGCTCTGCCAGTTACTAGCAGAGTGACTATGCTTCCTCTGCCTTAGTTTCCCCATCTGTAGATGCAAGATAATACTTTATCTCACAAGGTTGTGCAGAGTATCATTTCCGTTTTCTTATTTTAGCATGTCTGTACCAGACACTGTTTAAGATCTTTCAGATATTATCTTGTTTAGTTCTGATAACTCTGTAAGCTGTGTTCTACGATTACCTGTTAAACCACAGAGAGGTTAAATAATTTAGTTAACACATGCAACATGCTTAAGACAGCGCCCAAGTAGATAGCAAATGCTCAATTTCAGCCACTATAGATCATTACTCTACCTATTCCTCTGTCATAGCAGGTTCTTGGCTACAATTGTCTGTGTCCTTCAGACAAGGATCTGTAGCGCAGCAATGGTGCAATGCCTGGCATATAGTAGATAATCAGTAAATGATGTTTAAATTGCAACTAATGAATGTTTCCTTCTCTTCATGATCTATAAATCCTTTTCAAAACACAAAATGTTCATTAAAAAGAAAACGTGGACCCTCAGTTGTTCCCCAACCCTTTGTTCCAACTCAGGCAACCCAGTTCCACTCCCATTCCCACTCCCCAGTAAGCCTTGAGTGCAAGGATACCCACCTTTACCCTCTTCTTTCTGGTTTTATACCTTGAGGATTCCAGGACTGAAGTCAGGCGGAAGGACTCAATTTCTACGGAGACAAAGGGGATATTGTAAAGCATCCACTAGGGGGCGCATTATCAACAGGACGGAGAAGGTCAACAAGATGGGTGAAAACGAAGGTTCTGCAAGGGACGTGAACCTTGATGGGAAAATTTCCATTACTCTCATGCTTAGCTTGACAGATGAACACATTGCACTTTTCTCAGTCAGCTTTTGCACAAAGGTCTAAATTTTGTCCAAGGGGGAAGTGATCTAAAACAGGGAGTCGGAGGTCCCTCACCTGTTGAGAGAGGTCCCAGCTCTCCCTGACCTGAGGGAGAGTACAGCATGGCCAATGACTCTGCTGCCCGGGCCAGACTTTGTGCTTCTGTGCTGCTGTGCCTCCAAGCCCAGTGAAAGGGGTTCAGAGAGTGGAAGAGAAGTCAAGTGTGACCAAGACAACTTGCCCTGGAAATGCAGCCAGCAAAACCCACTGAGGTTTGGAAGAGAGATGCTGTCCTTATTGAGACGCTTTTGAGGTTACTTTATACCAATTGTGATTTAAATATCTGCTATATGCATAGACAGTCTTTATTAAATAGCTACTAACTTTCTTTCAGAACAACTGTTTGAAATCTTACTCTTCTTTGCATCCCTCTGACAATGTTTACCCCTCTGACAGCTTTTCTTCACCTTTCTCTCTTCATTTCTTAATGAGATTTAAAGAATCCTGGAGGAGGAGAAAATAAAAAGTAAAGCTCTTACTGAACTCTAGTAACCCAAGCTGAAATTTGAAGCCCTTAAGCCTTTATTATTGAAAACCTGTCTCTCCACTTCTGCGTGGGTGAGTTCCCAAGGTATAGGATCTTCAGAATCTCCAGAGCTAGCCCCTTGGAATTTCAATCTCATTTCTTCTCTCTCCCTCTCAAGGGGCCACCTTGAAGGCTGGCTCTGGCAGAGCTTTTGTGTTATAGATGTTGGCAATAATAAACCTGCATATCCCACCCTCCCCCAGAAAACAGGAGGGGGAATCTCTTTTTCTTTCTGATGCTATTTGGAAATCTTAGGGTGGGAGAGGGTAGGCTTTTCAGACCCCAATGCTTAAAAGGGTTCAGAAATTTTTGGAACACCTCTGACGTCTCCCAAATCATGGTTCATATTCTGTCTATGTCCCTACTGTGTATTCACACAAGGAAAGTGCTGAAGATAGCAGAAATGAGGGAGGGAAACCTATGTACGTCTACTGTATTCCATCATTTTACAGATATTATCTCATTTAACCTCCCAGCATTCTTTCTGGTAGAGATTATTATTCCCACTTTACAGATGAGGAAACTGAGGCACAGAACTGTTCAATAATTTGTGTAAGGTTATACATAAGTAAATGGCAGAGGTTGAATTTGAACTGAGAGTCATTTTAAAAATCACCTTTTAAAAGCTAAACCTTAGCCTCCTTTTCTGAGGTGGTTATTATTCCTCTTTAGGGAGAGAGGAAGGAGGAAGTGGTTTAAACAAGACTTCTGGAAAATAGTAGTCACCACGTAATGAGATCAGCAGTCTGGAAGCCTAATGGGGCAGGACTGAGGAGGCAGGTTTTGGGCGGCCCTTACAGGCAAACTACTGGTGTTCAAGACCAGGTGTCAACACAGGCACGAAATGGGGCTTGAGGCCAGGATGCCCAGCCAGACTTTCTTCTCCACTGAGCCTTCTTTGCCCAGGCCATCACAGCAAAAATCACATTTACACATGACAGATTCTTCCCTTTCCAATAAACACAGCATCTATGAAGCTGTTTATGGTTTCCTAAATTAATTCCATTGCCAATATGGTCTAAATCGTGAGTGTACTCATCCCCAAATCTTTTCAGTGGTTTCTGAAAGCCTCCTTTGGCTCCACCAGGCACAGAGAGCTCCGGAATACAGACCTGATTTGCAACATTTGGAGATGATGTCTTAACTTCAGCAAATTCAGTTTACCAAACTTCTGACAATAGACAATTCAGGCATATTAAGTCAGAGACTTTGGAGACAGCCGAGGTCTATTGCTGGTTCCACCACTTTCTACTTACTTGGTTTGGGGGACCATAATGAATTTCTCTGTACCCTCAGATGACCCTCCTGTTAAAAACAGGTAAGAATTTCTTCCTCATTGGTTGTAAGGGAAATTCAAAGATGTGTAAACCCAGACATTCATTAAGTGCTCAGTAGATGGTAACTTTTGAGGCTATCATTGAGGTGAGTTTTCTGTTGCACATAGGATACACAAAACAGATCCTGCTATTAAGAGGCTCATCATATAGTAGAAGAGACAGGCTCATGGGCAGATTAATGAAATTGCAGAGTAAGAACTACAGTGACATATGGACAAGGTAAGATGTATACCCACAAAGGGGGAAATGAGCTCATCCTGGGTAGGGGTGGGGCAAGACAACTTCTTGGAGGTGACAATCAAAGCCATGGGTAGATGCCCAACTTTGGTTAACCTGCAGCCACAACTTGGATGGCCAAGATTTGATCAACGAATGCCAGCTATTTGCTTCCAGGACTCCCTGCTTGTTAGCCTTGCTTTGAAAGCAAAAACCTTTCGACTAAAATTGAAGGGCTTCCTTCATGGGGAGCTTCAGAAGCTGAAATAATCTGTCTCCAGCCACTGTAAGTTAATAGCAACTCACACTTAAAAGCTGGTTAGAGTTCAGAACATTGGAAGAATTGGTGAAGGAAGAAGTTAAGTACCTACTGTGCGTATGTGGGCAATGGCAGGTAGATATTAATATTTTTGAGGACCTAATATATCCCAAGCACTGCCAGGTCCTTATTAAATTTAATCCTCATAGCCACCCTATGAAGATTTTACTGTCTCTTTACTGACTCAAAATATTTAAGATGTGTGAACAGGGTTGCATAGTTAAGTAAGTGGTAGAATCAGTATTAAAACCCAAAATTTGTCTGATTTCAAAGCTCATGTTGTTTCTACCATACCAAGCAATCTCCCAAACACATTTACACATGACTGTGCTCCTTCCTTTTCTAAAGCATGGGGTTTATGAAGTTGTTTATGGTTTTCTAAGTTAATGCTATTGCCAATATGGCTCACATGGTGAATGTATGTTAAGCATAAACATGAGAGGTGCCCTTGAGCACAAGAATCTTCCAACATGTCTATCATAGATCTTGATTGCACTAATGGCCCTGATAGTTGGCTTTTTTGTAACCATACTCTTTTCAATGTGACTTTGCAGCTTCTCCCATTAGGAGATAGAATCTATTTCCCTTCTTTTAAAATCTGGGCTGCTCTTGTAACTTGATTGATCAATAGAATATGGTGGAATGACAGAGCACCAGTTCTCAGCCTAGGCCTCAAGAGGACCTGTGAGCATGTGCTTTTACTTGGAACCCTGCCAGGCCTGGACCAGCCAGCTGGAGGCAGGTGAGAGTCAGATGGAAAAAGGCCCCAATCATCCCAGATGAAGCCATCTGAGATTAGACAGCTTCTAGCTGGCCTGTTTGTTAATCACACACACAAATGCATGAGTCCCATCATGCTCAAGTGAGTCTTGCCAAGATCAGCAGAAGCACTCAGTTAACTGGTGGATGAATAAGAAATAAATACATGCTTGTTAGTTTAAGTGACTAATTTTGGAACAGTTTTTAATGCATCAGTAGTTAATGAATACAACAAAAAATAATTTTCTTTTTAATTAGTAGTCAATAAAAGCAAAACATTGATTGTTTTAATTATTAGTATTCCAACTTTAATTGCTCTCTAGACCTGCTGTACAGCTGTCATCTTGGGATCTCCCTATGTCATCACCTTAAGAACTCCCTCTACTTTGTTTTCTGAAACTCGTGTCCTCTCCTCTCTTGGTAACTCCCTTGTTTTGATGGAGTACATCCTTTGCGAGTTGCCTGTGAATGCGTGAGCAGGTTTGGAGACTATGATTACCTAAAATATCTTTATTCCATCATTATACTTAATTTGCAGTTTAACAAGTTAGAATTCTAGCTTGGAAATAATTCTTTCAGAATTTCGAGGCACTGTTTCATAGTCTTCTATCTTCCAATGTGGCTGTTGAGAAATCTGATTCTATTCTGATTGTTGATCCGCCATATATGTATTTTTCCTTTCTAGATGTTCATAGGATCGTTTCTTTGCCCCAGGTGTCATGAATTTTTAAGATAATATGCATTAGTGTGGGTCTGTTTTTATTCATTTTACTAAGTACTCACCTTGTCCTTATCAAGATATTCATGTTTTAAAGTACTGGGAAATTTTCTTGATTTTTTTTCTTGGATGATTTCTTCCTATTTGTTTTCTCTCCCTGTGACTTTTATTACAGCATTTGCATGTTAAATTTGCTGGACCGGGTGCCAGTCTTCCCAATGTATTCCCCCTCTGTTTCCATTTCTTTGCTTTTGCTCTATTTCTGAGGGTATTTCTTTAACTTTATTTTGCAAACCTTCTGTGAGGTTTATTTTTAAATGTGTGCTCTCACGCTTACATTTTTAAAAGCTTCTTTTTCAGGTATTCTCTATATGTTCCTTTTTATCCTGGCATTGTGTTCTTGCTTTATAGATATACCATCTCCTCTTATCTTACTGAGGGTATTGGTGACCTTTAGTAGAGAAAGTTTCCTTCTCTAAGCAGTTTCTTTTCTGTAAAGGTCCTTTTTCCTGTTTTTTGTAGTCCTTGACTTTAATATTAGATGCTTTCTCCAAAAGTCTGGTGCTCCTTAGTAACAGCTCATGTGTGAGAGTAAGCTACAGAAAGCTGACTGAGCTTTCTGGGTGCCTGGTGTGGCTTGAGATGCCATCTTCATTGCAGATTGCTTTGTTGGGCCATTTCTTTGGGAACTACCATGTTAATATTTTTAGAATTTTATCTCAGGCTTATAAGATTCCCCAGAAACACTGATCTTCTGCCTGGAGAACATATGCCTAGCTGCCAGCATTCCGAGAGCCAAGCTGGGAGAGAAGGATAGGGAATCTCAACACTCTTTAAGCATGGTTTCACTTTTTCAATTTCTTTTTTATTTCTTTTCTTTTCTTATCTTTCTTTTCTTTCTCAGGGTCTCACTCTTCACTCAGGCTGCTGTGCAGTGGATCAATCTCAACTCACTGCAGCCTTGACTTCCCAGGCTCAAACATGATCCTCCCATCTCAGCCTCCCAAGTAGCTGGGACCACAGGTACACACCACCGTGCCCAGCTAATTTTTATGTTTTTTACAGACACAGGGTTTGCCATGTTGCCCAGGCTGTTCTCTAACTCCTGAGATCAAGCAATCTGCCCTCCCCAATCTCCCAAAGTGCTGGGATTACAGGCATGCATCACCGTGTGGCATTTCTAATGTCAACTGTGTACGTGCTGTTGGACTTGAACCAGAGACTCTCTATTTCCCTGTCTCCAGAAAATAAACTTCTGATCTTTTGCTGAGATTGGGAAAGGATAGTATTCAGTTACGCAGAGTAAGGAAGGGGACCTGGAATTCTAACTGCTTCTTACATAGACTTTAAGCTTTTCCTCCTAATCTTAGCCTCATCTTCCCATTCATTTCCAGGGTAGTTACCAAGCCTTTTGATGGTTCTGTCACATAAATCTGGTTGTTTCTCAATTTTCCACACTGAAGGCTTAGGAGTCAGCTTTTCTAGATCTGTTCATTCAGTTACCAATCAGCTATCACTTTTCAGCTTCAATTTTTTGTTGCTCTTGTCTCTTCTTCCAATCTTTTGAACTCCATGGGTTGAACCCATCTGGAAATATCTCTTTATTTTCTTTTTAGAGGCTTACATGAGGGAATGAAGGTATGTACACTCTCCTCTCTTTAACTGGAAGTCCAGGAGTAGTTCTTGGCTTTAAAAGAATGAACACTTTACTATATCTCGTTTAGTTTGAAACATGTGAACCACAGGTCAATCATAGAAAACCAAATTTTCTTCAAAAGAAGACTTTCAAGTTGATGGAAACCCATTTTGTTTTTCTTTTTAAAAAAATAAAATGAGTGTGAGGCTTCAGCCACCTCAGATACCTTTGACTTTGTTCCTCTAAATTACCCAGACAGTGCCAGATAAGCATAGTTCTGTCCCTCTCAGCCTCCCATTCTTTTAAATTAGAGACTTCTGAGTCTGTTTCCTTTAGTCTTTTAATGTTAGCCTTTTAATATTTTCCAATAAGTGCTTTCAACTCAGCAATATACATATCATGCTTTCCTCATTATTATTGATCCATCAATAAATATACAAAAACCAGAGGAAGGGTGTGCTCTGAAAAGTCAAAGTAACAATAACAGTGGTCATTGTACAGTACAAGAATGAACAATGAGCTATTCTTTGAAAACTCAAAACAAATGATTTACACAAAGACATACCTATAACATAAAGGTGAATGGACCATGTTTTTCTTGTTCTTAAGTACATTTTGCTTTTCCAGATAAGTCAAATGTTTCCTGTCTCCTACTCCTCTGATATAACAGTATTGAATGAATGTTGGTTATAAAATCAATTCTTGGTGTTGTTATGAATCTCAATATAAAACTTTTTGAAAGGTTCTGCTAGAAAAGCCAATTCTACCAGGCTTGAAATATGGATTTGAAGATGTCTTTTGTCTCATTTGATTTTTCACTCAGAGCTAATTTTAAGGGAAGTCCTCAGGAGACATAAAAGATTTACAATTGCAGGAAAAATTACATCTTAAGCTCTTAGGTTGCTTTGCAAAATAACTAAATGTTGGCCTTTTACTTTTATAAACAAGACCCAGTTTAATGACTTAGCCCAGGTCACCTGGAAAATCACTGGTAAAAATGACATGTAGTCAAGCTGTGCTTCCAGAGTTACGCCCTTGAGATCAAGAGAGTGAGAATACATCTTATTCCATAAACTTCAGGCAATGTTACAAGGGTTTGTAAAGACTTAGGCAGCTCTCCATTGACAATGGACAAGGAATAGAAGCTCTAGACCTCTCTTATTTCTATCATGAAAACAGAGGTATATCGAAGTGAGGGACTACAACAGTAATAAAGGAAAAAAGTATTTAATTCCAAAATAAAATTGAAAATAATCTCCTGTCTCAGCCTCTTTGTTGGGAATATCTAGAAGGGGTGGAAAACCATCTCTGGCTATGAGACTTGTATTACTACCCCTCTCTCCCTGGGGGGACAGGTAGGGGCTGGTGCAACCATTTTGACCCTTGTCCAAGAGTGACCTGTTGCATTTCAGTTAAAGAGCTTGAGTGAGCCTGCCTGGGCCTCTGGCAGACCCAGGTAATCTCTGGGAAAACAAGGGGCACTTGCACACTAGTGGCAGTAACAACACATAGTGACCTAATGTCCAGTTTCTTTCAAATTGAAAATAAAAAGAAACCCAGGCCACTGAATATGGAACTGGCCAATGATGTTCACAGAAGAGAAGGGAAGTTTTTGAAGATTATGGGGCAAAGTGGAGGGAAGGAGGGAGGGAAGAGGGTAGACAGGGAGGAGCAGAGGCTGGGAATAGTGCAGAAAGTTGGCATCTCTCCTTTAAAGATATTCTTCAGATCAACTCTGTCTAAGCCCAGCCCTGATTTAGTTGGGAGCTTTTCTTCTTCTTTCTGCTTTGTGGTCTGAGAAGCATTGCCCGTTAAGCATATAAGTTTAGGTAACAAATGACTTTTAGTGGGAGCCTCAGAAAGGAGATACCATTTAATAGGGGCTGTTGCTTTATAGATACAATGGCTTCTGTTACAAGCAGCCTTTGGAAGTTCTAGGACCAATCGGACACCCTGATTGATGAATAAATGCCACAAAGGACTTGCCAAGTGGGAGATAATGTGGGATTAGAGGATAAAGTCAGTACTCTCTTGTTTGGTCATAAACTTGCCTATCTGGTAATAAGATTCCAATGATGGGAATCCCTGTAACCTTTTGAGGGACTCCCCAGGCACTTAACTCAACCTAAATAGCAACTGCATCAAGAGCAGACACTGGTGTGTTAAAGTTTAAGTTTACAAATACAGCCATAAAAATGTCAAACAGGATCTACACTGCATCATCCTTTCCCCTTGGCAATCTCTTTCATTTCCATTGGCTTCTTCTCCTATTGTAAGACATCAAAAGGCACTTCCATATTGTTTTTATAAATCACTAATAGGGCCAGCCTCTATGAAATAGGGCCTCAGGGATAACAAGTCATGCAAACTTAATGTGACTTTGCAAAACCTTTCACAGGATAGAACAGTTGGCTATTAAACCATAACAGAGTCCGAAGCTCCTCAGCATCCAACTCTGATTCCAGGACAAGACAGAAAACCTTCAGACAGTGTCAAAAACAAAACAGTGCTGCCTTCCTTGATCTTCCATGAGATATGGCTGAGAGGGTCTGAGTGGGAACTCAGGATCTCTGAGATGAAGACTTAGAATTCTGAGTCTTCTTACCATCCTCAGCTCTTCCTGATACATTGTAGAGACCCAGACAGTGCTGGTTTAGAAACTGAAAAATCACAGCACAAAAAGTGAAGATGGAAGAAGTACAGATGTTTATTATGAATCAGTTTAAACCCTTTTGTGCTTCTGACAAAGTAACTTTAAAAAATTATACTGATCAAAGGACCTCCAGGGTTTAATATTTTGAAAACACAGATAAATAGTTTACTACAGATAAATAGCTTCACCCTTTGTGTGTCTCCCCGAAGCATCTGAAAAATTTCTAGGGGGGTCTGTTGAAGGAGATGTGTAACTAGTATACCCCAACCCTCAACCTCCCTAGAAATCAATGCCCAGGGATTAGGATACTGGAAGGGCAACATGGACCCATTCAAATTTCCTCCCAGGGACCAGGCCCTATTAGCCCTGGGGAATGTCCTTAGCTGGTGGGGGAAAGGTTGGCAATCAGGAATATGTATGTGTAGTTTTTGTTAGAAGTCACCCACAGCACACCTGAGGGATGAAAGTCCTCCACCTGGGAACTGGAACAATCAAATTCTTGCTGATTATTAATTGGGCCTTAATTTCAGAAAGCAATGCTGTTTTTACAAATTGGACCTGACTTTAAAGAACAAAACACAAAAAACAAAAGGAGTAGAAAATTTTCTGCTAAAAAAGATCCCCAATGAAACAATCAGTAGCACATTGCATCTGTTAAGTGTCCCAGCTCCCTGTAATGGTTATGTTTCCAATGGTTATTTCTTTCTAAGATAACGGTGTAGGTGTTACACCCCAATCTTCATGTCCACGTTCTGCAGGTTCCTTGTCTCATCAGCTGTCATAAACTGGTCTGGAGTTTCTGATGGCTCCTTGTTCACCAAATGCACCATTTCCTGAGACTTGCTGGCCTCTCCATTGAGTCCACTTGGCTTTCTGTCATCCACAGCTCCATTGCCACTGTTGATCACTAGCTTTTTCTTCTGCCCACACCTAATAATTTAAAAAATGTACCATATGAGAAAGAGTGCAGTGACTCAGGCATCAGATAGTCATCATTATTGAGCACCATCATGATGATCACTATGGTTTATGATGGCTTTAGTATGTGCCAAGCACTGTACTAGGTGTCTTCTCTACTTTAACAACTAACAACCAGCACTTAATGACCAGACTCTTAACAACCAGCACTCCTCAAAGTGAGGTCCCTGGACCAGCAGCAAGAGCATCATCTTGGAACCTGTTAGAAACACAAATTCTCAGCCCCACCCCAAACCTACTGAATCAGAAAACTCTAGGGTTGGAGCCCAGTATCTGTGGTTCACAACTCCTCAGGGGGGCTTCTCTGCACAGTCAAGTTTGCAAATCAGCAACTACAACTCCAGGAAGCTGGTGTTATTATTATTATCCCCCTATTCCAAGAGAAGAAACCTTGGGGATCAGAAAATTCAGTAACTTCCCCCAAGTAACTCAGCAAGTAAGAAAAGAGGATTCAAACCCTGGTCTGTCTGACTCTCAAGTTCTGATTCCCCTTCTATCATACTTTATAATGGAAATGTTTGCCTCTTTAAAGCATGTTAGCAGTTTCTGCAGATTTAGATAAACCATCAACATGATGATTGTAAATCATTCTGATTTGTATATTCAAGAAAGTCCGATAACTTCCTCTCCCGGTCAACACTTTGTCGGCCTTGTCAGCGTTATTACTGAATGTACTGAGAAGAATAAAACAACATTTTTCTAGAGGTGTAAGGCCATCATGTTTTCCTAACATTGGTTAACTCCCATATAACCCTGATATAGGAAGTTTAATAACATAAGACAAATTATTCTCATTACTTTACGGTTTCTCAAACATTACTTAAGACTCAAACGCAAAAGAAAATTGCCATGGAAGAGCACGACCTTGATCTTTTCCCTGGTTACTGTCCATTGCTTCACCCCACCCAGCCTGACACAATGCTTCCTCTTTCCTGTAACACATCACTGCTACACATATACAAGTCAGACTATGCTTAGAGGAAGCAAAGTTGCACAGTTTCACAACTACAAGCAAAATGGGGATGCAGGGAAGCAGATTACCTCCTGAATGCCAGACACTTTACATGCAATTTTCTATAATTCTTACAAGACTCTTTCAAAGCGGCTATTGTTCCCATAATACAGCAGTGGAAACTGAGGCCAAAAGAGGTTTAATAACTTGCTCGAGGTCACATAGAGAGTAAGAATGACAGAGCCAATATTAAAATCCAGGCCTTTATGACCAAAGCCTGGGCTCTGCCTGGCTCTGTCAATGCTGCCAGCCCTCTGGAGATTTGGAAACAGTATGAAGTCAGAATTGTTCACTTTGCCTCTGGATATTTGGGGTAATAGAGATAAAGCCTCTATTATTCATGATCATGGACCATTCCCTGTAGGACTGCCAAGGCCATAAACTTTAAGTTCTTGTTTGGGGAAATAGAAATTATACCTCCTCAACAGGAGGTAGATCCTGTCTCCTCTGGCATGAGGCTTGATGAGGAGTTGGGGGAAGGATGCTTGAACCGTGAAACAGATTCATGGGAACCAGGAATACAGATGGAGTCCAGCAGGATGCATGGTCAGAAAAAGGGTCTTGGAGGCCAGGTGCAGGTGGGTGACACAGTAAGACTCTATCGCAAAAAAAAAAAAAAAAAAAAAAAGAAAGAAAGAAAAAAAAAGGAGTCCAGCAGGATGCATGGTCAGAAAAAGGGTCTTGGAGGCCAGGTGCAGGTGGGTGACACAGTAAGACTCTATCGCAAAAAAAAAAAAAAAA
>NW_012115066.1:565947-580548 GCF_000951035.1 Colobus angolensis palliatus | reverse complement strand
TAAGACTCTATCGCAAAAAAAAAAAAAAAAAAAAGAAAGAAAGAAAAGAAAAGGGGCTTGGAAGGCCTGGTTTTGAGAACTTACTGCTGTGTGACCTGGGGCAACTCACTTAACCTCTCTGAGTCTCAGTTTTGCATCAATAATACCAGGTTATTAAGAGTCGCAATATCATAGGATTGTGAAAAGCCCTTGAAACAGAGACTGTCACTAAATAAATGAGTCTATTGTTATTATTCTTGCTCTTATGAAGGATAAGGAAATAATTGTTATTCTTGCTCTTATGCGGGGTAAGGAAACAAAGGTTTGAGATAACACTTAAAACAGTATCTGGAGCACAATAAGCTTTCAAGTGCTGTCTATAATTGTTAATATAACAAAAGCCATATGAAATGAATTTTGTTTGTTTCTCCTGGCTGCCTCCACCTACGTCGTTATTATTTACTACGAAGAGGATTTAAAAGGCTCAAGGTAGAATGCTGCTCGTGTTACTTCCAATTCTCTGATCCCTGTGTTCTTTGGAGGAAAGTTGTCTAGTTAAAGTAATTCCCATTTGCCTAACCAATGGGTGGTTGAGGGATGGAATGAAATATTGTGGGAAAGTGATTTATGAGCATAAAAAATATGTCTGTGCATGGGAGTGGGTGGAGATTAATTTTATTAATCTAAATGAAACTGATCTTGACAGTGGATAACATTTGACCTATAGAACACAGGAATATTGTGCTTGGGTTTTGGCTGGCCCACATTTCCCTTTGGATTTATGTGTTTCTATCGGTCTCAGTACTTTCAGGAGGGTAGGATGATTCTCATAAATAACTCATTCCAATATTCAGTGCTCTAGGCATCTAATAAGTACTTTTAAAAGACAAATTCTAATTTTTAAGTTCTTCTTAGTTATAAGAATTTAAGAAGGAGCACTAGACCTGAAGGAGCTTCAGAGATGAGCTAGCCCAGCTTCTTCATTATGTGAACTGGACACCAAATCCAAGAAGTCAAGGGTATTGTCCAAATTCACAGCTAGTTATGGCACTGCAAGAATCACAGCTTAGATTTTCTGTTTTTTGTTTGTTTGTTTGTTTGTTTTACAAAGTCTCACTTCATCAACCAGGCTGGGGTGCAATGGCACCATCTCGGCTCACTGCAGCCTCCACCTCGTGGGTTCAAGCAATTCTCCTGCCTCAGCCACCCAAGTAGCTGGGATTACAGGCACGCGCCACCACACCTGACTAATTTTTGTACTTTTAGTAGCGATAGGATTTCTCCATGTTGGCCACGCTGGTCTCAAACTCCTGACTTCAAGTGATCTGCCTGCCTCGGCTTCCCAAAGTGCTGGGATTACAGGTGTGAGCCACTGTGCCCAGCCACAGCTTGCATTTTATGACTCTGAAGATCAGAGATCCTCGTGGATCTGTGTCTTACCTTTATCTCCTCTTCCCTTAAATCTCGGTCATTAGCTGAGCACACAGCAATCACTCAGTGGTGTGAAGGAGGCAGACTGGGACCTCACCAGGAAAGGGAGGGCAGGCTGGCTGGGGTTTAGACGCCAGGTAACATACTTTTATGGCATGGCAGAATTTATCTCAAAAGATTTAGGTGGGTAACTTAGCAACTGATCTCATGACTCTTCTACCTGACAATCCTTAAAGATATTTAGGGATTCATTTTGCACTGTTTTAGAGCTGTGCCATCTAATATAGTAGCCACCAGCCACATGTGGCTATTTGAATTTAAACTAATTACAATGAAATGAAATTAAAAATTCACTTCTTCAGTCAAACTAGCCACAGTTCAAGTGCTCAGTAGCCACAATTGGCTAGTAGTTATATATTGGACAGTGGACATATAGAACATTTCCATCATCACAGAAAGTTCTATTGCATAGCACTGTTCTAGACAGCAGGAGGAAGTTGGGTGAGCTCAGATTACAGGAGCTCCTGTGGAGCATAAGAGAATGAAACTATTGCTAAATTATGGCGATGCATAGAGAAGACCTACTGATTGGAGTGTGGGTGACTGCCTGCTGGGGTTTGTAGAAAAGACAATTATTCCCATTAAAGTGAAGGCTGGTGAACAGTTTTTATGTACAAGCAGCACATAGTAAAGTCCTCATGTTTTTTTCTCCTCTTCAGACAATTCAGATGGGTTTTTGTTTGTTTGTTTGTTTGAGACAGGGTCTCACTCTGTTGCCCAGGCTGTAGTGGCACTATCGTGGCTCACTGCTGCCTCTACCTCCCAGGGCTCAAGCAATTCTTCCACCTCAACCTCCCAAGTAACTGAGACCACAGGCATGCGCCACTATGCCCAGCTAATTTTTGTCTTTTTTATAGAGACGGTGTTTCACCATGTTGCCCGGGCTGGTCTTGAACTCCTAGGCTCAAGTTATCCACTGCCTCAGCCTCCCAAAGTGAGCCACTGCACCTGGTGTGAGCCATTGCGTGAGCCACTGCACCTGGCCCAGATACATTCTTTAAAGGAAAATCTTCTCTGGAGCCTCACCCAGTATCTATCAACCCAACTGACTCCTAAAATAATTATGTGCTCTCACGGAGAGGGGATAAAGCATGATTTCCCATGGAGAGCTGTAATTCAAGGAGTCAGGTGACATGAGGAACAGCAAGGAAAGCTGTTGTGGATGATGGCAGCAGTGGAAAAAGCTAAAGAAGTAATAGAACCCCCAAGCCAGCATCTTTAAGACAACGTGACTCACAGATCACTTCATCATGCAAGCCCATGATCCATCCTTGTATGTCAACTTCAGAGACTAATGATTTTCCACTTTTGCCTTTTAACCATAATTTATATAACAGTGTCTGGCACAGGGAATGTTCTCAATAAATATTAGCCAATTCAAATTCAAGAGGCCAATACTGCCACTAAACCTCAAGATTCTTTTAAAAAAGGGATGGTACTCATTTTGTTTTTTACCTTCTCTTTCTCCTTGCCAGGGCTGGTAGTCACAGGAGCCACTCAAAAGATGTTTGCTGAGTAAATGAACACCCATTGGAGGCCCCATTTTCAACCAACCTTTCTCTGATGAAAATAGGATTCTGTATCTCTTTCTCTTAAATGTGACACTCAAAGCAGAAAAGCCCCAGCCTTTGAAGGGGATTAGAAATGGGTTGACAGCTTTAGAATCACAGAGCCCATTAAGGGGCCTGTGCAGCTGTTAACCACCCTTTAGCTGCGTGGCAAATCTGTTTTCAATTATCAAATCAGGACATAGTGATCTATGGCGTCCAAGCAGCTACTTTCCTGGTGAGATACTCGCTGTGCCGGACCCTGTGTGTCCCTGTTTGCCGGTTACCAGGGTGACTGTGGTCTTGGGAGGAGGGAGAGGGCAGGAGTGAGGCCCCTTCTCTGCTGTCTGCTGCTGACAAGACACAGACAATGGGGGAGATACCCAGCTCCAATGTATGGACTCCAGCTGCTCTTGGGTCAGCTGAGATGCTTCTCTGAGGTCTCCCTGAATGTCGACAGCATCCGTGCCAGCGTTTCTATGGTGACATGTGCAAAGCTTATGGACTGTGTATGTGAGCAAAAGTGGTGCATCCTAGGGCTTGGCAATAAAGGGCTGATTGCACACAATAGGAAATTCATATTTAATTGAGCAAAAGTAATCCAAGGGAAAACAAGGAAGCTGAAGGGAAGTATAAAGACTCTTTGTAAAGACTCCTGCAAGTCACATTATTTGAATTCAACTAAAAAAAAATTTCCATTCAATCATAGACAGCCTTTTAGATTTTTTCTCTCAGTTTTGTTCCTTATACAATCAGCTATCATAACTACTTTTTAAAATTATGCCCTCAATGGTATAGATAGCAACATAGCTATTTAACTGTAATATGGCACTTTTATTAACTTGTACCAGCATAATTATATAACGGCATCATTTGATTTTCTCAGATAATTAGAGACTGTATGGGCTGCCCATGGTGTTGGAATTAGCTGTTGGTTGCTTTCCAAAAGCCAGTAAGGAGTCCATGATTCTCTCTAGGTCTTCTCCCAGACTGAGGGGCATTTTTCTGCCCTGTGAGGTGATCTGGGGACACAATAAATGTGGCCCTGCTTGGAAATAAGGTTCTTTTACCTTATGAGAAACCACCTAAAGGGACATTTACAAAAGGTTTAATATTCCTATGAATTATGTCCTGGAGAAAAATAATGTATCTTTAAAGTGTCTTGGCTAAGAAATTTAGATTTATACTTTTATAAATTTAGATTTATGTCCCTGTTAAAGTTCATCTCCTCTGTTGCTAGAATTACTATTGTGTGTGTGTGTGTGTGTATATATGTGTATATGTATATATATATATATACACATATATACACACACACACACACACATGTATCTATAAACTGTGTGTGTGAGCAAAAGTGGTGCATCCTAGGGCATATATATATATATATAGTATATATAAAATGTAAATAACATCTAAACCTATAGGTCTTGGTTTAGGTAAGGAGATAGTGGCCTTCAAGAATATAAAAACAGCCCATGTGTCAGTTCTAGGGAGATGACTGTCTTCATTTAGACTTTCCTAAGGAAAGTTCTTCTCTGCTTCATAGACCTCCTAACAATGAGGAGACCTATGAAACAGTGCTCTTCTTATGCTATAACCTGAATCTCTTCAACTACAGTTCCCAGAAAATAGAAAATGATATCATTACAAACAACAAACAACAAACAAAAGCACAAGGCCAATACCTCCTTCTGGTAAAAGTTCTTAAACATTCCCTGGGCCTCAGAGAGGCTACAGGGGATGATGAATCACTGAATCCTTATACAATATTTGTGCATCGTGAATGTATTTAATCAATATTTCACAAATCAATGAATGAGTATATGCTTTTGTATGCCTTCCTGGTGAGATACTTCATAACTTTTATCAGATAGAGTCTGCATGAGGTTTAACCCTAAAAAACATGTAAAATCACAAAGCATTCAACCACTATTTAAAAGTGATGAGCCAAACAATCACAGGTGTCTCCTGTCTTTAAAAACCAGGGCAAAGAAAGATGTCTTAAGCTGCACCATGCACATGAATCGCTGGAATCTTGTTAGGATGCAGACTCTGCCATAGGAGGTCTGGGGTTGGGTTTGAGATTGTGTATTTCCAACAAACTCCCAGGGTGCCCAGGCTGCTGGTTCCAGGGACTACACTCTGAGCAGCAAGGATATAAAGCCCAAGTTTAAATGATGCCCTTTCCAAGGTGAAGGCCCCCAGGACAGCCCCTTACCTTCTTCGACTGTTGACTGCAATGCAAACTGCAAGAATCAAAGCCAAGGCCAAGAGGGATGCCAAGATGATCAGCCATTCTGGTGTGAGTAAATTAAATGACATGTATGAGCTTCAGAGACACACTTTGTAAAAACAAAAATGCACTTTATAATTGACCTAGTTCAAGCAAGCACCACAGTCAGTGCTGCACGGAGTGGGGGGTCTGGTCAACAGGTCCAGCCAATAGGCAGGTAATTCTGGAAGAGCAATTTGCTGTAAGTATTCGTCCAACAGCCCTCTTGCTTTAATCTTTTATCATCAGTCAGGATTTTTAAGTCCCTTCAGGAGAACTATGTTTCTAAAAAAGGACAGGATGACTTGTTGAATCTTGTAGATGCCTTTGGTATAATATTATTAAACAGATAAAAGGAAATGTAGGCTTCTTTTGAAAGGAACATTTTTTCCTGTATAAGAGCACCAACCTATCCACCTTACATTGTATTAAAAAACAAAAATGGAGACAATAAAGGATTGGTTAAATAAATTAGGGTACATCTATTGCATTACGCACTACAATATAAGGAGGAAATATTCAATGACATGGAAGCCATGGTTAACCAGTAGGCAATGTTTGCTAAACACCATGTAAGGCGAAATCACATTTTGGTATATATTTTACATTTTAAAATGATAGGAAAGGCCAGGCGCCCTGGCTCACGCCTGTAATTCCAGCACTTTGGGAGGCTGAGGTGGGTGAATCACGAGGTCAGGAGTTCGAGACCAGCCTGACCAACATGGTGAAACCCCATCTCTAAAATTACAAAAATTAGCTGGGCATGGCAGCATGCTGTATTCTCAGCTACTCAGGAGGCTGAGGCAGGAGAATCGCTTGAATTCAGGAAGCGGAGGTTGCAGTGAGCCGAGGGCGTGCCACTGCACTCCAGCCTGGGTGACAGAGCAAGACTCCATCTCAAAAATAAAATAAAATAAAATAAAATAAAAGACGTATATTAAAATGGTAACCGTAATATTTCTGGATGGTGAGATCGATAATAAGTGATTTATATTTCCATTACTTTATCTAGTTGTGTTTTTTTCAAATGTCTTCAATAATTACATATCACTTGTGGATTAATATTCTACACATTTTGAAATCAGACTCTTGTAGGACTAAAATATGACTTGACAACTCTCCTAAATTCAGTTGCAAAGTGGGTTGTATATGTGTGCCATGAACCAGGGCTTGAGAAAGAAGAGACATGGAAAGTCTCATCATCTGTTTTCTTCTTGGAAATCTTGGTTTACCTCTGATTTCCTGCTCAGCACTACCTTTGCCTCACCTTTTCCTGGTTTAGATGAGTTTGGAGAGGGAGGTAGAGTCAGAAGTGGAGGAGACTGACAGGAGGGCCCCATTTCTGTTCTTCCTCGCTACTCCTGCCCACAGTGGCCCTGGTCTCCAGCCCTGAGATGTCCCACCTGCACTGTTCCTGGAGCTGGGAAGAATCTTGCTGCCTGATGACAGCTAAGGCTTCCCCTCCGCTCTCCCCCAGGGCAGCCCACCCCTCTGTCTGTCTGGTCTGTCTTCAGGTGTGCTTAGGCAAGCTGGGACAAAGGAGAAAGGTGCAAGACACATTCTTCTCTTTCCCCAAGGGAGACTCCGTTTGGAGACCTCTGAAGGGGAGAGAATTAAAAGGGTAATTTACAACCTTAGGAGACCATTCCCTTTAGTAATTCTCCTTGACAAATCAATTTTGATTCCAAGTCAAATAAAGAATTTGCAACAAATGCCTTGTCTTGATGCTCAGGAGAACCAGGTGTCCCAGCCTCCTCACTGCACATGTCATACTTTCTGAAAAGTTTATTCTGTCCACATCAGCAGGCGGTCCCTCGACCAAAAAAAATTAGTTGGGGGAACCAAAAGAAAGTTTTCACTCCATCTAACATAAATGCTCTTGTAGCTCCTCCCTGTCTGTAATTGTAAGAGGAAAATTACATGCTTCACCTTGGACCCCAGAAATAAGGGAAAATTGGATTGGGATAGAAAGGACCTAGGAATGACATGGGGTCCTCTTGGTGATCATTCACTTAGGAAGGAAGCTTTAGTAACTAACATGACACTTCTCTGGGACAGGCCAGGGACAGATCTGAGTATGAGCTCAGCTAGTTTGCAGAACCCAGGAAGAGAAGACTATTTCATCTTTTCCTACCAAGAGGCTGTAATACTCTTACTCATCCTTTAACTTGTAAAGAGGAGCAATCAGATTCATATGTTGGGCATTGCAGAGAATGTGCTTTCAAACGGGTCTCTTCTTCCTTGCTGGGACATTCTGAGAAAGCTACTTTCAGCATGTTTTTCTGCCTCACAGTTGGAAACTCACCTGGAATTTGGGGTGTCCTTACAGGACCAGAGGTTGTGTTTGCCCCACCTTCTCGACTCCCATGTGAGTGTCCTAAGGGGAAAAACAACATCTCTCAACCAAAGTTTGCAATGAGTAACCAGGAGTTCCTTGTGGAGCTGCAGAAAGGGCAGCTCTCCACATTCTGAATCACTGAGAGGCCATTTATGGATTCAAGCTACAGATGTTTATAAAGCATTACACAAAAGATATCCCCCACCCCCGACCCTGGTTTGATTAAGGCTAAGGCTTGGTAATGTTATTTTGTATCAAGAAACATGAGAATTCTCAGTAGCAGTGTTGTACAGTGTTCAGGACTTTGGGGTCTAGAGCTGGATAACCCTGGATTTGAGTCTCACCACTGTCCCTTGCTAACTAGCTATGTGTAATGGGTCAATTTACCTTCTCCAAGTCTCCCTTTTCGCACTCGTAAGATGGGGATAATAGAATTCTGTTCATCATAATTTTACAGAGATTTAAAGAAGTACATGGTATTGGTAGTTGTGTGTGGTTGTTATTTCTATTTTTAATTTAGGACCTTGCTACTCAAAGTGTGGCTCTTGGACCATTAGGACAGGCATACCTGAGGAGATCGCTAGACACGTAGAATCTTATGCCTCATCTCAAAGCTACCAAATCAGACTCTTCATTTTAACAAGACCCCCAGGGGACTCACACGCTCCAGAAAGCCCAAAGGGAACCTGAAAATCCCATCCAATAGCATCATAGGAGCCACATAAACACTATAAAATAAGGAGTTTGCTCACACCTGTAATCCCAGAACTTTGGGAGACCGAAGCGGGTGGATCACGAGGTCAAGAGATCGAGACCAACCTGGCCAACACAGTTAAACCCCGTCTCTACTAAAAATACAAAAATTAGCCAGGCGGTGGCAGGCGCCTGTAGTCCCAGCTACTTGGGAGGCTGAGGCAGGGGAATTGCCTGAACTCGGGAGGCAGAGATTGCAGTGAGCTGAGATAGTGTCACTGCACTCCAGCCTGATGTCAGAGCGAGACTCCATCTCTAAATAAATAAATAAATAAATAAATAAATAAGGAGTTTGGCAGCAGTGACCCTTTCTGACTATGAAAAAATCACCCCATTAGAGTTCCTGCTAATATATTACTGAAACGCACCTTGTTAGAAGAATCAACATTTTCTACTGCTAAAAAGCAAAATAAGGAAATGAACAAAATGCCTTAAACTGGGAGGAAGCATCACAAGACAGACAATCCTCCAGTCAGACATGGTGGCCTATCCAAATGAGGGAGATGCAATGGTTCTAAAAGAAACTTCTAAGAAGCTGGGCACAGTGGCTCACACCTGTAATCCCAGCACTTTGGGAGGCTGAGACAGGAGGATCACTTGAGCCCAAGAGTTTGAAACCAGCCTGGGAAACATAGGGAGATCCTGTCCCTATTAAAAATAAAAATAATAAATAAATAAATAATTTTTTAAAAAAAGAAACTTCTAAGACATCTTGTGAAGAGACTCATCAAAATGAAAGCTTCATAGATTTTAAAAAATTCTTCCTCCATTGCTTCAAAACAAAATGTGAAAGTGTCCCACCAAAATGAACTTTTTCTTTTTCCTACCAAATGGAAGCCCATTGTAGAATCCTGAAGGCTGATCAATGGATGAAGATGGTAGGGTCTTAAATGAGAGCTTTCCTCATGGAGCCAAACTTTAGGCTGTGCACAATGAAGTCTTGATTACAATGGTTATATGGGGACATGATGGCTCTTGTTTATGCAACCTGATGCTTTTGTTAAAACTTAAAAGGGAGCAAAACAAGTTCCTACCAGACCTCTAGGTGTTTCCACATCCCCCATCCTATGTTGACCGTGGCCTCTGACTTCACAAACCTCTAAAACGGTCCAAGGCCCTTTCCCTACATGCTTTCCAGTGTCCTTGGTGGTTGGCAGGTTTTCACCTGCCCAAGTCATGGGACATTGGCCACTTAAACTGAAGATCTTTGGCCGTGAAAACTCCCCAGGAGGTATAGTCACTCTCACTGTTATTTTATTTTATTTTTTCTGACTCACATAAGCCTTTAATATTTAAAAAAGAGGCCATTAATGGATCATAATCTCTTTATTTTCATTTTCAAAAAAAAAAGAAATGCTCCCAGCAAGAAAAGATCTGGGTGTGTGTGCAACAAGATGAAACCTCCTGTTTGAACAATAGACACCTGCTCAGAAGCCAAACAAAAGAGACTGGCTCCTGTCCGCCTGATTCTCACTTCAAGTAAAAGCCACAGAGGATGGATGTGAGACAGCAGGCCTTGCCTCGTGCCCTAGATGTCTACAAATCCAACCAGGGTAGGACTGGCCACAATAGGAAGTTCCACAAAGAGGAGCACTTGATATTCCTGTTGGGAGATGACATGTAGTCTGAGACATGTGCACAGAGATCGTTCAATTGGCTTCAATGGTGAGAAAAGCAGTCTAGCACAGTCTAAGCCACCAAACTTTAATGTGCATATAAACCACCTGGGTGGGAGAGTATAGTTAAAATGCGGATCCTAATTCAGTAGGTCTGGGTTGGCCAGGGATTCTGCATTTCCAACAAGTTCCTAGGTGATGTCTGCACTGATGGTTAAAGAATCACACTTACAGAGTGACTGGGGTCTCTTGGTTTTAGAGATCATGCCCCTTAATAACTCCCCACTGTTTCAGAGTACTTTCACACTTCTGGTACCCTGTCTTCCTCACAAGAACTCTAGGAAGCAACTGAGGCAGATGATCTGATCTGCTTTTTCCTAACAAGGAAACTGAGTCTGGGAAAGGTTAAGTGCCCTGCCTAAGGTCCCCAGTGAACCTGTGACTTCTGTCTCTAATTCAGAGGCATCTCTAATGAATCCCTACCTCCTAGTGTTCCTCCATAGAGAGTTATTGTGGAAGCCACCATGTAAATATCCATCTTCATATTTGTTTTCAATGTGTAAACATTTAAACCTGTTGGTGAGCCTCACTCAAACTTGGGCACAAAAAGGGAAGGCAATAATTGATATGGCTTAAATCATTTACATGGGGTCACCTGGATTTATGATGTTCAGGAAGACCACAGTAAAGCAGCACTGGCAGAACCTCCCAGTAGCCCAGCAGTAGAAGTCATTAGTAAACCTACCTCATGCCAGACTTTTGCAGTCTGGGGTAAGGTTTGCAGGGATGTGATCTGAATCACAACACACAGGAGTCTATTTAAGAATTCATGCCTGGCAGTAATTATGATCATTATGGAATGCTTTCTCCAGACTGTGCTATGAGAAGTAATATGAGACCCTCCAGGCTTGAAAGGTGGCTCTATCGCTCCCTGGCCCTGTCAACTCTAACTTTACTTACCCTCTCTGAGCCTTAGTTTCCTCATCTGTAACATGGGGATAATAATAGTACTTACCTATGTCACAGAGTTTGTAGGATGACTGAATGAGTTAATACTAGATAAACTCTATACATTTGCTGATATCAACTTTTCTTTTCTTTTTCTTTTTTTTTTTTTTTTTGAGGCAGAGTGTTGCTCTGTCACCTAGACTGGAGTGCAGCGGTGCGATCTTGACTCACTACAACCTCTGCTTTCCAGGTGCAAGCAATTCTGCTGCCTCAGCCTCCTGAGTAGCTGGGATTATAGGTGTGTGCCACCACACCCGGCTAATTTTTGTATTCTTAGTGGAGACAGGGTTTCACTATGTTGGTCAGGCTGGTCTCGAACTCCTGACCTTGTGATCCACCCGCCTTAGCCTCCCAAAGTGCTGGGATTACAGGTGTGAGCCACTGCGCCTGGCTGATACTGACCTGTTCTTGACCTACAATAATGGCAGTTCCATTTGGCCCAACCTAATATATGTAAAGTGTTTAGAAAGATACTGTTGGCACACAGCAAATTCCCAACAAATACCAGTGATGATATCATGTGCCAGGATGACGCTAAATGCTTTGCATGTATTCTATCATTTAGTCTTTGAAACAATGTCCTGTGACAACTATTATTATTCCAAGTTTATTAGTTGAGAAATTTTGTCTCAGACCCTTTAAAGCATCTTGCTCAGTTAATATGTGGAGGGCTGGAATTGATCTCAGGCCATTTTTGCTACAAAATTCATGCTCTTACTCACTCTGGTGTAGTGCAATGTTAAATTGGGACACTGCCTGAATTCTTCCTGAGGTTTTCAGTGCGAGGCTTTTCTCCAGAGCGGTAGTTCTCAAAGTGCAATCCCTGTCCCAGCAGTGTCAGCATTACCAGGGAACTGATTAGAAATGCAAATGCTTGGGCTCCACCCCTGACCTACTGAATCAGGAACCTTAAGGGTGGGGTCCAGCGCTGTGATTTAATAAGCCCTCCCTGTAATTGTGATGTATGCTAAGAAGGTTTGAGAACCACTTCTCTGGAGACACTGACTCATACTTCATTAGTCGTCATCGTCAGGCTCAATGATTATAACAGTACATGACTGAAGCGGTTTTGAACTCACCAGCTGATTCAGATCCATGAGTGGTATGGGACCCCCCACTGGGGTAGAATGCTTCTTGGTCTCCTGTAATGAGCAATCAGGAAGGTCAGTACTGCATGTTTTCACTTACACTCCCGTCTGCATTTCCTTACATTTGCATTCTTATACAGCCTGTCGCAAAGTTTAGTCTTTTTAAGGTATTCCAAAAAATGATGGCAAAACAGCCTTGAATGGGTGCACAATATTAATTACTGTTCATTGCTTAATCCACTGATAAATGAGCTAGAGCTTTAGTCAGAATTAAGGAAACTAGGGCAGCAAAGGCTAAGAAGGATGACCACAGGAAGTTTTGTAGAAACTTGGTTTTGGTTGAAATCCAAGAACTGTGGTAAGGAACATGCTAACAAAAATATTGTGATACCTTTGCAGGTCTGAGGTTGAGACTAGACATGGTATATTTTAAATAAGGACAATATGAATTGGATTATGAGAAATGTAATCACACCAAATGGGCGTACGCTGGCTTAGGGCATGAAACAGATTTCTTGGCGGCAGGAAATTAGTATGCAATAAGGAATCTTGGGATTGAATGATGTGAAGATTCAAAGAGAAAAGTCAAATACTTACTTTCAAAAAAAATTAAAAATAAGTAAAAAAGGAAATGGTGAGATGATAGCTAACATGAATAATGTGTATTGGAATATGGGTATTATAATAAGTTTAAAATAATATTTTTTTAAAGTTAAATCTGTGGTTTCAACATGACAAGTTAATATAATCCTAACTTCTCAAACATCTATCACCAGAAAGCTTTAGATTAAGTCAACCTCATTAATTGCTAAAATCTAAATCCACAGGTCAAATCTTGAATGCAGCATATTAAAACTCCCTCCCCCACCCCCATTTTTCAAAAGTATACTGGAATCTTTTTTTTTTTTTTGACCACAGGACAATGCTTACGTAAAATGGCTGCAGTTATCCATTATGAAGGCACCTTATAAGGAATCTATAGTAACCTGATCATCACCATTTCCTTGATTAGAGAAGGTGGAAGTGGGTGACACTTAGTCACCTGTGTAATTATGTTGAAGAGACAGATTGCTTTGTTCCTTAGCTGATGGTTAAAACAAATGAAAACAACATTTGCTGAAATGCCACACCAATACTCCCACTACCAAAATCACCATTACCGTCGCCATCCCATCACCATCATTATCACCATCACCATCACCATCACCACCACCACCACCGCCACTATGATTCTAAATGCTTTAGTTCTTTTTTGGGGGACACAGCCTCGTTCTGTCTCCCAGGCTGGAGGGCGGTGGCATGATTTTGGCTCACTGCAACCTCCAATTCCTAGGTTCCAGTGATTCTCATGCCTTAATCTCCCGAGTAGCTGAGACTACAGGCATCTGCCACCATGCCTGGCTAATTTTTTGTATTTTTAGTAGAGATGTGGTTTCACCATGTTGGCCTGGCTAGTCTCAGACTCCTGACCTCAAGTGATCCGCTCGCTTCAACAAATGCTTTAGTTCTTAACATTAAGCCTAAAGACTGAGAAAAATGTATGGACATAAATGAGATTTATATGGGTGAGTGTTTTTGAAGAAAACCAAGGATGAGAATTGGGTGACTTAATTGTCTAATCCATGGAGAATCATGGAAAATCTCTCCTTACCACTGTGGAAATTAGAAGGAATCAGTGTCTGTGAATATCAGTCTTGTAAAAAGTATTTGATATACTAACATTAGGCTATAAGCCTTCTAGGGTACTGTGACTATTAAAATTGTCATTTAAAATTTAAATTCATGGCTGGGCGCGGTGACTCATATCTGTAATCCCAGCAGATATGGGAGGCTGAGGCAGGTGGATCACTTGAGGTTAGGAGTTCGAGACCAGCCTGGCTAACATGGTGAAACCTCATTTCTACTAAAAATAAAAAAATTAGCCAGGCATGGTGGCACACATCTGTAATCCCTGCTACTCAGGAGGCTGAGGCAAGAGAATTGCTTGAACCCGGGAGGCAGAGGTTGCAGTAAGTCGAGATCGCACCACTGTACTACAGCCTGGGTGACAGGGCAAGACCGTGTCTCAAAATAAAAAAAAAAAAAAATTAAATTCATTAGGTTGCACAACAGGCTTTCTTTTGCCAAGAGCAATGAGACAGCACTGTAAGATTTTCTGAAGAATACTGACAATGGTACTTGGAAATTTTAATAAGTGAGAGCAGAACAATGCTGAATAAAGAACTAGGGAGTGTAAGGGGCTTTGTCTTGCCAATATTGCTGAAGTTAGCATTTTCTTAAACTGTTTTTCTTGAAGCTCTGGGGTAGGCCACCCAGAGAAATGAGGCCTAGCGTGTGGCATTCTGAATTTTCTGTCCCTGCCTCACAACTGTCATCTGTTTTACATATTGGATTCTCGTGGAGGCTGAGGCAGGAGAATTGCTTGAACTCAGGAGGCGAAGGTTGCGGTGAGCCGAGATCGCACCACTGGACTCCAGCCTGGGCAACAAGAGCAAAACTCCATCTC
>NW_012115066.1:552712-565897 GCF_000951035.1 Colobus angolensis palliatus | reverse complement strand
TTATTTTTCTTTTTAGGGGAGGAGAGAAGATCTCTGCTTCAAAATTATATATCTAAAGTCTCTAATCTTGAATATGTCTTAGTGACTGTGTTACAAAGCAATTGAAAAACTAGTACTAGGAAGACAGAATCTGTTTCTTATTTCTTCACTAAAGTGGGTGTTTTCCAGTTCCCCTCTTCAGTGCTAATTTCTTAATACAAATGGAGAAGCAAAGAAAAGCAGAAGCAGAGATGACTACTTATTTGAGGAAAAAAAAGACTTACTCTAGGTTCATGTCAAACTTAATTGAATAAATTATCTTCAGTCCTCTCTTCACTATTACAATCAGAGAAGTGGTCCCTATTCATTAATACTAGATTAAATCATGAACATTTTAAGTATGCATCAGAACTAGAAGAGGTTTATCCAACACCAAAAGTAAAACTGATCAATCTATCACCAAAACCAGATAATAATTTCAGAGCAAAGATACTAGTATATAGAAATTATTCACCTGTAGAATAAAACCTTACTAAATAAGTAGCATATATTAGTCAAATTAAATGGAATTGCTAAAATTCGACTATTTTGACCTGCAAAAATATCAGTTTCATGTGGTTCAACTTCATATATCACAAGATAAGACAAAGAAAGCAATTCCATCATAACAGCCAAGTTGTACACACAAACACACACACACACACACACACATGCAAACACACACAAATGGAAAAAACACTGGCAAAAGGAAGCATTCTTTTATCTAAAATATACCCAAGTTTATTTGCACTAGAATTGATAACCAATAATGAAAGACATTTCTATATCACAAACTAGTCCAATTCCAGACTACACAGAAAATGTCCTCTGTAATATGAAACTGTATATTGTTTCTCTGTATAGAGAAAGCAAACTAGATAATAAATGCCAAATTACCTGATAAGGAGTGATTGACATTAGATTTGGAATCTCCAACAGTAACTTCAGTAACTCCAAAGGACCCAGTCTTAACTGAGGTCACTGGGATGAAGGTCCTGCTTTCCTTTGTGTCTGGGTAATGAGAGGTATAACCTTCCAGTAAAGTGGTTGAGCCTTCAGAATGATTTGAGTCTCTTCTTCCACCTGTGACATCATTCCTATCTGTGTGGAGGTGGAATCAGTGATGAACCCATATTTGTAAGATTACCACCCACCATGTGCTTGTCTCCAGAACACACAACTGCTGCAAAAGCTTTCCACTTGTTATCCATAAATAGGGAGCAAAAGAGTGAAGTCTGTCACACTGTGAACAGAATAAATATTTTGCAATAGACACCACCTGGACATCACTCAACAGAAGAGATTTTGGTGATCTTAATACCCAAAATTGGCATTTGTTGCAACATCTGCTTGGGTTATTAGGTAAGGCTATGTCACTAAAACTGTGACCTTGAAGTCAGCTGAGGTCATAGATAATCTTGAGTTCTTTCTCAATTGGATTCATCTTTGATGAAGTGGAGGGAACATACCATTGGACTGAAAGATAAAATTTTGCTGCCTGCAATTAGATAGCAAATGCATGGTTTCAAGGGCCCGAGGCTACTAAATTAATTATTCTTTTCTTTTCCAGAAGGGACTGCTTTTTAGTCATCAGCACCATGTAGGTCCAGAGGACAAAAGGCAAAATAATATTATTGTGAGGAATATAAAGTGATATAATCAGACATTTATGCCAATTATAAATTATAATGCAAAAGAACTGAAATAATAACAAACAGTTTCTTGGACCACAGCACAATCAAATTTGAAATCAAGACTAAGAAACTCACTCAAAACCATACAATTACATGGAAATTGAATAACCTGCTCCTGAATGACTTTTGGGTAAATGATAAAATTAATGCAGAAATGAAGAAGTTCTTTGAAACTAATAAGAACAAAGATACAACGTTCCAAAATCTCTGGGACACAGCTAAGGCAGTAGTAAGAGGAAAATGTATAGCACTAAATTTAAATGCCCACATAAAAAAGTTAGAAAGATCTCAAGTTAACAAAAATAGATAAATAAAATAAATCATACATAAGCAATCCATTATGGTTAAAACAAAGCACTAACCCTAGAGTGAAAGAAATCCAACCTTTAAGACTAAGAAATGTAGTTTGCACTTAATGTTCAAAGAGTATATAAAACAGGAAAATCAGAAAACCACCACCAGATGCACCTTTTGATTAAAAGTAACAGCGTAACAGCAGCTAATCGATGCACCTCCACCAAAGACACTGCAAAAGTACCCGTAATTGATTGATTCTTATCAATAGCTGAAGCCAACTAGATTTTATAATCCTTACTGCTTGATGTCAGAGTAGAAGTTGTTGGATGGTCTTTATCTTCTTCCAAGCCTCCATGTGATGTAGAGAAGCTCTGAGAATTACTCTGCTCTGTTTCAATGAGGGATGAATCCAGTGTTAATTTGAAGCTATGGTACAAATCCTGTTATCTGCTAGCAGGGAAGATCTGGCTAGAGTAGAGTCAGATGGATAGGTGCACAGGAAGACCAAGGTTTGTGCACACCATTCTCCTCTGATTGATAGAAATATACAGAATTCTATTTTGCCCCTAGTTGGTTCCAAAAACCCTTTATTTCTCAGTATAATCATCAAAGGTAATGTGGCAAGGTGAAGAATGAGCCAAAACTTTGCCTACCCTGGATTGTCCTGGCGCAATTGTAGCATTGCTCCCAGTCACTCAGGAAAACCAGAGAACACAGAGACATGGAAAAAAGAATATTTGAATCCCAATGCTCCTATCAGTAATCAAGAGCACCTAACTGTGTGTCAAGACATGTGACTATAGGGAAAATGAACACTATGATAGCCTGTAGTCTACTTGTAACCATAAAAGAAAAAGAAGCCTATCTAGAATAGCCTACTCGAGTAACACAGATCAAATTTATACAAGGAAATACTTAGCTACCTTGTAAAGGTCATCAAATGAAAGTTACCATTTTACTCCATTATTAAGTTTTTTTTTTTTTTTTTTTTAATTTCACCTGTGTATAGGGATTCTCATCACTGCACCAAGGAAACGCTTGCCTGGGCAAACACAGGGCCCTCAGTGACATATACAAATTTGAGGTTGAACCATTGCCCATATCTAAAATCACTTGGACTGTTTCAAGTTTATTTCTTTTGTGTTCTTTCAAGAAAGGTACTGACCTCTGAGTTGCAGGTACAAAAACTTCATAAAGCACACCCATAAGCCATGCCCACCACCAAACAAATATTACAACCCAGGAGAGAGACAGTCACCAAATCCCAAGCCCAATGTCAGAACAAAAGCCAACAGTGACATAAAATGGAAATATAAGTCCTTCTTTGGCAAGGGCCATTCGTAGGCTTATTTGCATCTCCTTTGATGCTTAACTGCTGTGCTATTTACATTGCTGACAATCAATACATGCTTGCTGATTTTTTTCCTTTGTCTAAAGGGCTCATATAAAGGACTCTGCCCATTGTGTGTGGCAAGCAGTAAAATGGGACCTTCTTAATTCTAGATTTCTTTTGTATTCTTCAAAGAAATTATGAATGACTTTAGGCTGATCTCTAGGACATCCCTGCACATATAGTAGAAATTAAGGCTACTAGAAGTTGAACATTTCTTAGTGATAGAGATACTAGCAATTTTTTGTTGTTGTTGTTGTTGTTCCAGGGATCCCGTCACCTTTGTTGATTGTCATAACATGCCTTGCCTCTCCTCTAAGAACTGATGCGATCTCTAGGATTATCTGGCCCCAAAAATGTCTTTTTACAATCATGCAAGCAGTCCTACCCCTCTTCTGCACTGGCTGGAGGAAAGATGGATATTGAAAGGAAATGGTCAGTTAAAATATAGAGACATCCTAGAAGTGGGCTTGTATTTCACTGACATAACTACTTAGAGAATGAAAATGGAGTTCAATAGAGTTCTACTTTTTTAAAAACACAAAGTCATTGAATCTGGAAGGCACCAAGAAATGAAGGGAAAATCAGCTTGAGAGACCTCCACAAGAAATATAGACAATGAAGACAGTTTCACACTCTGGGCTGAGGTGAGCCTCATAGCACCATTCCACCACCAAAGTTCTGCATCTTCGCCAATAGGGTGTAAGAGATGAAGCAGGAATACAAGTCAATAAAGAGGCTGAGCATCGTTATTCTTACTCGTTGTCATTGAAAGAGGTCCTGTCCTGTCCAAGTCTTCCACCAAACCTGTGTTTGGATCTGCAGTAGGCTGAAGCGTTGTACTATGACTGGAGTCCATGTCTGAAGGAATCAATGTTAGTGTTAATGCTTGATTTCCCAAACCCACTACCCGAAGGTGGCTTATGGTCTACAACTGATTTTTTAAAATATTCATATCTGGCCAAGAGGAAAGAAAGCACATACTGACTATGTCTCCAGAACTGAGATAGATTATTGTTTCATCAAGAGCACCACAACAAGTAACTGACTTTCCCTGAAGGGTCGAGTTATATGAAAGCTATGATTCGTGTTTGCTTTTGCTGAGTCTGGAAGGACTCTACATTAGCGCATGATGGAACACTCAAAGCTTGCAGAGAGACAGAAACATTGCCTTTTTTATAGAAACATGCAATCTGACACATGGAGAAAAGATAAAGTGTGCTGGCTCAGGCACCATTTTATCCCCTCCCCCTTACCAACCAAAGGGACTTTTAAAAATAGCCCTCTTCCCCCCTTTAGTCTTTTTCTCTTCACAGAGTGAAAATGCAAACAAACACAAAATCAGCATTCAATACCACCTGGGTGGAGTTACAGAAAGTATACAGGGGCAAGAAATAAGAAGCAGTGGATGTCATTGAATTATTCTTCCCCAAAACCCAAGTATAAGCGGTCTTTAAAATTTAACTTGTACAATGTTGAGTAGTGCAGAAATTTCACTGAAATACTTGTAAATGTTGTTTTTAATAGTTATCACAGATCTATTCTGCTGAAATAAGAAGTCTTGAGTGAAACAGAGGCCAAACAATTTATAAACCCCATCTATATTGCTGGCTCTTCAATTCAGTCAAAGTCTATCCACACCACTGCCTCTGGGGAGATTTAAGCAGTTCCAGCAAAGCACCAGAATACTGAGTACCCACGTCTGCACTGCAGCCTTTCAACACTAAATATTCAAGATTCAACACTAAATATTCAACACTAAAATATTCAAGATCTTTGTAGGACAAAAATGTGGTGACTCTACTATCCCAGATTTCAAACAAGAGCAAGTGCTAACCTGAATCAAAACCACAAATGGATATTCTCCCAGAAAAAGTCCCACTTGATGATGGGCTCTAGACTCTTGTTCATCTTTCCTCTTAGAAGTAGAGTCCTTCAAGAGTTATCATACCATTGTGTAGTTGAAGCCAATTGTATTGTCCTTGACATGTTCATTAATTTAATGGAATCGCTTTCTCTTCATCAGTACATAGACTTAATATTGATTCTGAAGATCTTTGCCTGGCTTGGTTTCCCCCCATATCTCAGAGCTCCAGCTCCTCAGAGCTCCAGCTGCCATGTGCAAACTCATGTGTGCTGGGTCTGCCTATGGTACTTCAGTCACTCAACATAATGGCCCCTGCCTAGCCATTCAAACACATCTTCCTTTGTGAAAAATGGATCTAGTCACTTGACATATTAATTCCTTGGCTTTTCTTCCTTCACATTTCTCCTTAAATTCTCCTTCTTAGGAAAACTGCCCCCCACCCCCCAGCACCCACTTCCTTTCTCTGACTATCCAGGGTTTTTTTATTTTTCATAAACCAGATCCAATTCACCTTTCTGTGATGCTGTGGTGGGCGGGGAGGGGTTCTCAGAATTTCTTTAGCATTTATTGTTGGCAACATTCATTTCACGTCTGTTACTTACTGCCTCACACAGATATATTTTGACAATAAATGTTTTCTTTTGCCAACTCTCCTGCTAAATTCTTTACTTTCAGCTCGGAACTTCATATTCAGGTGAATATGTGTATCACTCCTACCAAGAAAACTAATTTTTGAAGAACCTCAAGTCCTTCAGGAAAGTAGTTTGGTCTAAACCTAGGGTATATTTCTAGAAAAATAGTCAGCAGTCAATGGATTTCAAAAAACAGAATATATAAAAATCTCAGAGGCTATTACCCATCCTTCTTCCTGCTTGATGACCTCGTCCCATGGGATGTGAGATTGGGTCATAGAAATCAGTCCAGGAACTGTCCTCTGGGCTTGGTGTTGTCCTTCCTTGCATTGGATGGCTGGTAAGAGCTGAGGCTGCTGAGACCATACAGTTGGAGCAATTGCCAAAGTGTTAATGGACGCTTGGTCAGGGATACACTGATTTTATTGTTTAAAAAGACTTTACTCTCTAGACAAGACAATGAAACCATCTTCCTTGTATAGAGGGCAAGGAAGTTGCATAAGCGCAGAATGTTTCAGCAGGTTTGGGTTCACTCATGCTCATTTTCTTCTTAGCAATCAGAGCATGTGAACTGGAGGACACAAAAGCATTAACAACTCCTGCAGTGCAGAGAGGATGAGTTACACACATCAAAGGAAGATGAAGGAGTCGTTCTTGACCTGTGCCATGCTGCCACAGTACCCTAACGGCAGAAGTATAAAAGCCCGAGTGCATTATGTTATTCTGAGACAACCATATTCCAGCCGAATGCACATTAGGCTGGAAGTGATCTCAGGAAAGGAATCAGGTAACAGCTTTCCATGCGATCAATATGAAATGACTTTATCTCAAAAGCCATTTATTTCAAAAGCATGAATGGAATCCGTTAGAAGCACTAGCTGACAATGGGATTTATGGCATAAATGACATATAAGAAAGCAGCACATGCCTTGCTTCATTCTGAGCCAATGAAGAAGTATAGGTAGAAAAGATTGCAACAGCATCCTCTTAGCAACAACCACACCACGTAGACAGTCACAGCATCCATTGCTCTGCCAGGAATTCATTCAGAACTTGCCATGCCCCAGAAGTACATGACGCATTATCTTCTATATTGCAAATAGAAATATGGGAATATTTCTCACTGACACCAAGTGAGAATATGCATAAATGACATATAAGAAAGCAGCACATGCCTTGCTTCATTCTGAGCCAGTGAAGAAGTATAGGTAGAAAAGATTGCAACAGCATCCTCTTAGCAACAACCACACCACATAGACAGTCACAGAATCCATTGCTCTGCCAGGAATTCATTCAGAACTTGCCATGCCCCAGAAGTACATGATGCATTATCTTCTATATTGCAAATAGAAATATGGGAATATTTCTCACTGATACCAAGTGAGAATATGGAATTCACATTCTTTATAAGGCAGGACACATTTCAATACTTATGTCACACAGACAAAAAAATCCTGCATGGGAGCTTGCAGAGCCAAGTTATCTGGTATCACTTAGAGATGATGATAAGACTTGATTCCAATTTCCATAATCTCACAGTTCAAGAATAGAGAAGATGGCTTTTTTATACTCAAAGACAAATTACCAAACAGGCATGGCCAAAGAGCCAAATGACGTCAGACAGGTGTCATTTTTCACATAATGTCTGGCTCTATTTCTTCAAACACTGGAGTTCTGACAAAATGCTTTCTCACAAGTCACACTTTGCAGAATCACATTGTAAAGTCTGGACCCATATTCTAGAGTAGATTCCTTTATACGACAAAAGGGAATATTTTATCAGGGCCTCCGCTACAATCTCACTAGATAATGCCCAGAACTCGGTGTGAAAGAGACATGCTCAAGGACATGTTCTCTGTGTTTCCTGTTCTTATTCGTAACTGGCTTGTATCCATTCCTGTTCAGGTGACTTGTTATGAGCCTTTAAGGTTTGGCTCTGTGTTAACTGCAGCATAATTTATTAAGTAACCTAACATCTTGTGACAATTCCTCCAATGTCCTTTTGTTCAGTGTCCTCAATGTCTACCATTTAACCCAAAAGGAAGTTGCCATCCAAATTTACTTGTTAAACTACCCATTACCAGCTGTCCCTGTTGTCGAATGGGAGTCTTCTCTGGGTGTTTGGAGATATCCCTCATGCCATCTGTTGCCAAACCACTGTTCCTTCTGGGTAGCTGTTTCTTCAGTTGTACTACTAGGAATTGCCTGGACTGTGAGAAGAATATCAGTTGGGAGACATAATTGTCTATTTTCCTTGCCAATAGCTGTCAACATATCTTTCTCCTTTAAGGGCAGATACACATGGGACCAGAAGGTGGAAAAGAAAAGCAGCAAGGAAACAGGCCACTGATATTCTGAAAGGGATATCAGAAATAAAATGATCCAAACATTTAATTTTTCAGATGGGAACATTGTGGTCCAAAGAGGTTTTGATTTGTTCAAAACCATAGGACCAAGCAGACCATAGTTGAATTCTCAGAGTTCTATGAGTTACCATTATTTTTATTTTACTGTAGTGTATGGCTTCACATACCCTGTCTTAGAAAACCATTCGAAGAATAACCTCTTCACTCCAGTCATTCTGATGAAAGGAAAATACTGTATAACAACTGACAAGATCAGCGCATTAGGAGACCGTCTCAAATGGTGGTCATGTAACCCATAATTGCACACACTGGAAATGCACCAGCAGTGGATTTGCCCAGCAGGAAAGGTGTTGGGATGGCTTGAATGCTATTTCACTAACACATTATGTGGCAATGTTCACATGGTGCCTAAAATTGCTAAAACCACTTTTTAACAAAATTAATTCAGTTGACGAAAACTATCCAAGCCAGTTTGAGGCATTATATAAATAATAGTGTGTGACAGGCTTAAATTTTCAACCATTATTTTAAAAAGGACAAAATCAACAGAATAAAATTCCATCAAGGTGCCTTCAGGAAAAGTCAGAAAGCCACCAATATTTTTAACTATAGCAACTTAAAACAATTTTGTTTTATCAAGAAAATGAGAGCCTATTAACTTGCCAAGTCAGAGTATTTTTTTGCAACTTGTAAAATGGTTGTATTTCATTATCTTAGAAAATGATATGTGTGATTTGGTAACAGCAATGACATTTAAAAAATAAAACAGTCCTCATTTTACCCTTACATTGGCCAAGCCATTATTGGGTTAACTGGTTATCCAGGGGGAGGGGAAAAAAAAGCCAAAATCTTAAGTTTTACCTACCACTGACTAAATCGCCAATTCCCAACCAATAATGAAGTTAGAAAAACCACTGAATGTAATTACATAAAAGGGAACATTGACCCAAACATAGACTGCCATGTTACTCAAAGTTTAAATAAAAGAAATAAGGAAGTGTATGTGTGTGACTGCATAGAAGGACTCTATACTCCTTCTATCACTACTTTAATGAGTTTTTAAAGTGCCCATAACTCTTTATTGTTTTCAGCCTAAATAGGAATGGGTTCACAAAACATATGATTTCTACTGTAAAAGATGAAGGCTGACTTTCTTCTAGAGGTCACCAATCATATCCCTTTGAGTTTTGCAAATATTCATAAGAGAATTGTTACAGTTGTTGCTGTCTTCTCTTTGTCAAGTTACATTCTGTCTGAATTTTCACCTACCCTCTAGTCCTAGTGCCCCCCAAGCACCACCTTTTGACAATAGGCTCATTATTTCCAAGTCTCTAAAGTAGCTTTCTGGTCTTTAAGTACAAACTGTCTAAAACAATTTCTAAGATATACTGTTAGGGCTCTAAGGGACTGGAACGAAATCCTATTCCAAAGAGATTTATGCTTCCTCTGTATTTTCTTTTCCTAGACTTCCTTGTTAACTTAGTCCATAAGCCTTATGCATACATCAGATCTGCTGGGGTTTGTAATGGAATATAAGGTCTGCTGGATATATTCAGTACAATGTCTAACCTCTATCCTAGCTGATACCTGAAACTTTTCTTTTGTTGTCCGAAGACACACCTCAAGCCATAGATTCCCAAAGCCCTTTGGTTTTTAAGTGGCTATAGCTCACATTTCCCCATTAGGTGTATTTAGGGCTGTGAGAATGACAGTCAAATCATCATTTTAAAAATGCTAAAAAGCTGTTTTCCAAAATAAATACTCTTATTCCAAATAAGATAGACCTATCTCAGTGGGACAGATAAAAGAAGAAAAGCACTTACTTCTTATGTTTGGGGAGTGAGGGGGTCCCCTATTCTCACAGTCCAGTGCTGCAACTTGAAAATTGTTTTAGAAAAACTGACAAGTTTTCATAATGGTAGAAATAACAGTAAGAGCATCAGAGCCTTCCCCAAGTTGCCTTGGGCTTAAAAACAGAAAAAGCAGCAGTGGTAGAATTCGAATGCAGACCATACGAGCTACCAACTTTGTTCTAAAGAGTACAAGGGACGTCTTTCTACAGAACAGTCAAGGACAGAATGCAAAAAAGAGACTATATTCAAAGATCTTCATAGGAAATAAGGATTCCAAAGATCAATTCACTTGATAAGCTTTCTTTCCAGATTTCACTACTAAGCACCAAAAGAACACACTTTGCCACACATTTCCATAAACACACACAAGTTACCCAAATGGAACCTCTAGGAACTTTTAACACAAAAATTGTATCTAGATCTACTTCTTAAAACATTTTGGTCTTTGGGCAACCTGAAGTGTTATCATTTTCCTTCCAATTTTTAAAATTTGTGTGCAAGTTTGGCAGATTTTCAGGCTCTGAGAATAAAAGAAATTACTAAGTGGAAATAGAAGATGTGGCCAATTTCTAAACAAAATCTTCCCTATTGCTGGAATGTCTTCACTAACTCATCTAACCCAGAACTGCCGACCGCCATCTTGCTTACTTGTGCTTGTAGAATGTGGGGTCTCTTCTTCCTCATGATGCTCATGGTGAATGAGGGGAGGATGTGCTTCCTGGTTCCAGTTCCCTTCATGAGCAGTGGTGCCATTTCTGTCTACATCTGCTGTGATGATGGTTAAATACACTGTGACTTGTTATCAATCAACGTTTAATGATTCTGTTCTTCCATTAAAGTGCATGCTATTTAACAATTCTATGCCAAAGTATTATCTCTGAGCATCCACTCTCAAAAATTTTGAGTGACTTTACCTAATTGGTCTCAAGAGAAAATCAATGGGCTTGGAATTTCTTCATGTTCCCTTATTATTCCACTATGATCAGTTTGTCAAAGGCAGCACCATAAACCCTTCAAACATATTCATTTTTATAATGAAGCAACATAAAAATATACCCACATGGTATAATTGATACATCACTCCTAAATGGAATTAAGTATCCTCATGAAAGTCCACTAAGAATTTCTTGATGAGATACTAGCTAAATTTCCCACTGTGTCCCGATGATTGACCTTTGCAGCGTCATAGGCTTTGAGGGGAAAAAAACCTTTCATTAAATATGCATAACCCATTACCAGTCATCCTTGCGGTTGTCTGAAGTAGCACTTCCGGATTTGAATGGCTTGGGTTCCACTGGGTCCAATCCTTGTTCTGTTTTGTGTGGTCAAAAACCCGTGGTGTGGTTGAAACTGTGATAACGATGATTGAAGCAATTAGAAAAATGTTATTTCTTGAGCCTTCGCCACTTGTCTCGCGTATAGTCTTGTTTCTGTAGACTATGCAATGAATCATCTATACCAGGTTGTATAGATGGCAGCATGGAAATGGAGGGAAAGCGGAGGGTGCCTTCAGCTTAATTCAGCCATATTGGTAAGCATCTCAGTGTCCTTTGCATTCTGTCATAGAATACCTTGGGGTTCAGAACATGAGACCTTCCAGATAAAACAGTCAAAGAAGCTGCAGCAGTAGGAAGGACAGCTTTGAAAACACCAGCCCTTCACCGAGGATAACCAAAGGCGCCATTTTGCCCATCCATGCAGTCTGTAGTATCCCTCTGCACTTGAAAGCCCAGGGACTTAGTCACTGTGTGCTATTTGTAGATCCTCAGGATGAAGAGGCAGATAACTGAAAGTTATACCGTGATAATCACTTTATGTTGTTAGTAATTTCAGTGGGGAAATAAATGTCTGAGCAGCCAGAGCTTTCCTGTAAATGATTCCGAAAAATATTATCTACCTAGAATAGCCATACGTTTTAGCTGTACATTTCTGAATATTTATCAAACACTATAGTATTCTTATCAAATACAAAATATGTCATGAGCAAGCCATTCATAGCCAATGAAAGAAAATAAGACACCACAGGTAACCAGCCACCATCATAGAAGCACACTGGAAAGAAAGAAGCGTACATCCACCAGCACCCTGATATTGTCACCCAATCTGTTAGGGCTGGAATAGGAGATGCACCTAACAGAAGGATCATGACAAAATCTGAATCAATGTGTTTTGTGGAAAGGTTATTTGCAAATCCATCCTAATTGTTTCAAATTTTATTTTGATACCCAAATAACACAAAACTGTTTTCAGAGCTATACTCTATTTTACAAGTTATGAAAATCGAGTTTAGAATCATTAACCACATTCTCAACAAGCATGAAAAGGTGCTTATTATCAAGCAGTTATCGCACCCCTCCAGAAGAAAGAGGGCATCATGTTGAATTATGTCCATAGGTGCTAAGCAGAAAAGTAAACTGAAATTGGAAAATATGCCATAGAGATTTTAAAAATTAAAAACAACAACAGCAACAACAAAAAACACCATGGGGAGATTTTCCCTGAAGCCTGACCATACAATTCATTGCAGGTAGATATCTTTGGGTTACTCCCCAAGGGAATTTAATTTCTTCAGTATCAAGACCACATCTTTACTAATGGGCCCACCTGCAAAGCTGGGCCAGGTCCTGAACACAGGACACAGTGTAATGTAAAACTCCAGTGTTTTTGATTATTTGGTTTTTGTTCTGAAGTTACCAAAAAGAATTTTCTTATTCCATAGATTAAGCTCTGGAGGGGTGCTGGGTCTAAAAAAATCACTTAAAAGTTTAGATAGAAAATTCTAGTTCCTTTTGAGTATTTGTTATATCAATGTTATATATTCAGATGCCTTCAAGGCCTAAGCTACTTTTTTTTTCTGGACCCTTTCTTCTCTGTGTGCTGTCCATTTGAGGATTAAATTGTCAGGTTTTAATGGAATTGATAGAACTTCACTGAATTGGGGGAGCTCACATAGCACCCCAAAAGCCTTTTTTCCAAGGAAAAGCAGAACTGTGATGGAGTCAGGTTCAGGATTCTCAGCTCTATTCAGCAAAATCTTTTTTTTTTTTTTTTTTTTTTTTTTTTTTTTT
>NW_012115066.1:479593-552662 GCF_000951035.1 Colobus angolensis palliatus | reverse complement strand
TATTTTTTTTTTATTATTCAGCAAAATCTTAAGTCATTACAGGTATGTGTGGAAAACTCAGTAATATGGCAGACTATTAGACCAACCTTTGCATGTTTTTAACTTTTTAAGGACATCTTTAAAGCTCAATTTCCATCTCTTTGTTTTCAAAAAGTTTTATAATTGTCAAAAATTTTGATACTATTATGTACCAATAGTCGTTTCATTATTTGCTTTTAATAAGTGGTAATGTCTTGTTAAAGCTAACCTGACATTTGCCCTTCTCTTCAAGGTCTTTGGTGTCCAGCTCATTTGTTAAAACTCTGGATTTGTTCCTTTGACCTTAGTCGGGTTTTGATTAAGATAATTCTTAAGTTCTAGCTCCCATCATTTAAGCCTTAAGGGCCTTCAATTTAGGATCTTCTACACTCTGTTGCCCAGGCTAGAGTGCTGGAATGCAGTGGTGCTATCTCCTCCCTGGTTCACGCCATTCTCCTGCCTCAGCCTCCCAAGTAGCTGGGACTACAGGTGCCTGCCACCACGCCTGGCTAATTTTTTGTATTTCTTAGTAGAGACGGGGTTTCACTGTGTTAGCCAGGATGGTCTCGATCTCCTGACCTCATGATCTGCCCGCCTCGGCCTCCCAGAGTGCTAGTATTACAGGCGTGAGCCACTGCACCTGGCCTACAAATTTTAATTAATACCCTCTTAATCACATTCTTCAAGTCTATTGCTCCAACAGACCATGAAATTCTGAAAGGCAAAGGCTCTGGCTTTTTTCAACTTTGTGTTTCCAGCACCTAGCACAGTAAGTACACAATGAATATTTTTTGGACTGTTTTAATGTCATCCTCTGACAAAGCCTGATCATTCAAAGACAATCTGTAGCAGTAGACCTCATTGATAAATAAAACAGGAAGAACCTGAGACATTAGAAATTTTATGAGATATTTTCCCCACTTCTCAAAACATTCTATTTCTTCTTCCATAATCTCATCACGATATAACTAAGGTATGATCACAGGTTCACCTATTTTTCACATTAACTGCCTCTCAAGAGAGATACAATTAGGTATCACTCAGATTAATCAATAAGCCTTGCATAAATGGCTGTACTGTAATTGATTATTCTTACTGGTGCTGGAGATAAAATCTTCATCATCATCAATGCCTGATCCAGAAAAACTGAGGTGTCTGTCTCTTTCATCTTCATTTTCTTCATTTGGCTCCCAGCCTGCTGAGATGGTATTTGAAGACGTACCTGTTGTGGTGACTTGCATTAGTGGCTGAGCTGGATGCCAGGCAACCCACTTGCAAAGGAAGAAAATCAGGCACAGAAGGTATAATGGATTTCCCGGATTTTTAAAAGAAAGTGAGGGAGTTGACTTGCATACCCCAAATTCTTATGTTCTGGTCTCCGAAGCTAATACATAAATCTCAAAACAAGTGGCTGTGATCTTTAAAACTGAATATTCTCTTTAAGAAAGCTAAAATAGGTCTTTAAAGGCCAATGAAAACTCCCCCACGCTTTCAGATGTGTTTATTATTAACTCATTAAGCATATGCCATTCAAGCCAAGCCGTCAAGAACAGAATGAAAAGGTTTCATATGTGCCTTTTTTTTTTTTTGTCAAGACACCTTCAGAAAAATGTTGGAATCTACACCTATGTCAGTCATTTCATTGTGTTCACAATTTGCTAATTCATTTTTTGTCTTCAAACAGAGATGGAAGCTACACTGCTGTTCCCAACACTACTTCAGCATAGAGCAAAAACGTGGAGCCAATTAACAGAGAAATCATTTTTGGCATTATTAGGCAATCAAAGGGGTTAACTAAAGTGAACTGTGGTTGAGATATTGAGAAATTCTTTTTCTTTTTGAATAAAAAAAGGAGATGAAAAACTTCATCATCTTCTCAGTGGTTACTGTAGACAATGTCTTTTTACTAAAACAGGGTTTTCTACATTTTAAATGAGTTTCAGGCTATCTTAGGGAATGAGCATTTGTCTTTTCGTATGATTAGTGTCTACTCCAAGAATAGTTCCATTGATGAAGATTTTCTATATTTTTTCAGATCTAGCTATGCTATTTCCTCATGAAAGTCCAAGACTTTTTAATGACTGTGGTAATTTTAGAATATACATGAATAATCTTTCAGAGTCACAATTTTGCTACGTCATTAAAAAAAGCTTATTCCCATTTTATAGTCTCTATATTAACCTTCTCCTGGGCTATACTAATCCATGTATTAGAAAGAAGAAATCTGCTTATTGGTGCCATACAAGCAAACAAATAGATACCAGAGTTCATGATCCTTCCAAAGGCATAATGAACATTTGTGAGAATAGAAGGAACTTCAGGCTTTAATAACATCCCAGAGGTCAATCAAAATTATTCAAGGCTGTCAAGAAAACATGTGCTATGAGACAATAATAACTCATTACCAGCCATTTGTGTTGTTGTGTGAAGATGATTCTTGGGCTCTGATGGTAGAAACAACCATGAAAACCAATCCTGGGTTTCTTGCCTCTTGGTTGCTGTCTCAGTTGCTGTAGCACTAGTGCTCATCAAAGCTGTTGTAATCATGATTGAATTGATTGTTGAAAGATTAATTAACAGTTCCTAAGAAATAGCATTGAATATGCTTGTACTCTTTTACTATTCAAGAGAATCATCTATATTTGATATAGAAGGTGAAAAGAATGGGAAAAAGCAAAAAAGTTCCATTTTTTTCAGAGGCTCAAACTGAAGTTTATAGAATGTCAGAGAGGGAAGGATCTTAAATGTCATCTGGTTCATGCTCCTTATCTTAAAGATTTAAAAATTGTGCTGGACAGAGCTTCTGACCTATCTGAAGTCAGAAGCCTAATTAGCAAGAGGGAGGGCTCCAGGAACACATGAGAGCCATCTTCAAATTTTGAAAGTCTATATAATGTAAAAGAGGGATTAAATTTTTTGTCTCTGGATCCAGGAGGCCAAATTAGGATCTGTGGTGAAAATTTCAGGGAGACGAACAAGTATTCTTCCAAAGGTTGGATTGGAAAAGACAATAATCTGAACTATCCAACAATGAACTTCTTCATAAAGTATTATGTTTCCCATAGTCAGGAAGATCACTTGGCAGGAAAGCTGTGTAAGAGATTAAATTATTAGAAGTGTTGATTGAACCAGACCATTTAACATCCTTTCCAAATCTGAGAGTTTATGATTCTAAAACCTAGCTCTTCAGAGTCCTAGCTCCTTAATCTTCTATACAATCTTGGGCAACCAATATCATTCTCCAAGAATTTAGAATATGATATTTCTGCCAGCAATAGATACATAATCTTAACAATCCAACACACAGGGAAAATGACATAGAAGTAGAAGACTGAAAAATATGCCTCTCCACTTTTCTCCAATTAGATTCCAAATCCTCTCACAACCTTACCCAAGGTAATTTCTTATGTCAAACTATATTTTGCAAAGCGGAATAGAACATTTTGAGTCTCATTCTTTGAAAATAGGATAATCAATCAGGAAAGACAGACAGAGATGAAGTGACCCTAATGATCTTGCTAATAAGACCAAAAGCAAGAGTCTTGATTAAAAAATCTCCAAAGACCGCCATTTCTGCAACCAATAATGCACAAAAATGTGTATCAGAAGAATATGAGCTAACAGTAGACAAAAAACTGAGAATGAGTTCAAACAGAGAGGCTGAAACCATCATCCTCAAACACAAAAGTAAGGTGAGTTAGATTTTTTTTTCAGCTATCAAGAAAGCCCAAAAATGACCTAAGATGAAATACTGCCAAAAAGACCTTTTCCTTCACATTCTTTGTCCTATGAAGACAAACATTGTCAACATTTAAAAATAGCATTTTCTTTATTCTGCAATTTCTCTATCCCCCCTCCCCACCCCTGCATGATCTTAGACATTGTGATACGGCAACAATAACATAACATGAGCACTATTTTCCTCATGATTATTTATAGAAGTAGAGTATATAATTTATCCAATGTCATACAAGGCAAACAAATGTAAAGAATCATTTTTCCATGTTTATTACTCCCTTCTGCAGAAAGAATGTCTAGTTATTTTGGAGTATGGCCATTACCTCCATCAATGAAAGTTAATAAATGAAGGTGTCCTTGCAATCTCCCATTTTTACAGGCTTTCAATTGTTCTTCCCCAAAGCTCCTTTATCAATACACTTTGCAGGTATATAGAGCTAAGAGCCACACACCCAGGGAGCTAGTTAGAAGCCTAGATTCTGATATGGAGCAATAGGTCATTTCCTACATTTTACAGTTGAGATTTTAAGTGTTCAAAGAAGGGTTCAGGGCCTACACTTTGATGAGAGAAATCTGCATTTCCTTCTCTTATTATTGGGTGTGAGAATCAGAACAGCAGAAAGGAGAAGCCTGCACTTTCCGGCAGACTTCTTTCTAAAGGACATTTTCTCATTGAATCACACAGTCAATTCATTCATTTGTAGTTTTTCATAATTTCATTCATTCATTCAGAAGTATTCATTCATAGTTTTTCCTTCCTCTTATGGAAAATCATTCTGATTCTACATACACATTGCCTAAAGGAAAACATACAGGACATTTAAGAATATCAGTCATATCCCCAGATCCACAGGCCTTTCTGATATACCAAGTGGTACAAGACCCTATTCTCACTAAGAATGGTGAAGGAGATTTGGCGTGATGATGGATGTCCTCTCCCCTAACACTAAAAGATCTGACATTCAGGAGAGCTGATAAGCAAAAGACGAAGCAGTTTACCTGTCGTTGCTGTTGTTGTGAGATCCTGAGTCTTAGGCTGTGAATTACCAAACCAGGACCAAATCCAGTTATTTTGCTTCTGTGCTGTTGCGTGGCTGTTTGAGTGCACAGTTGAAGTAACTGGATCAATTATGAAAATATCACTTAGTGATATTCCCTCTGTAAATCTTTACTTTCAGTTCTGTCTATATATGATGTCTGTATCTATTATTGAATGATAATTAGAAAAGAAAAATCTAGGCCTTGTTTTATCTTTCCAGACTCCTAACATCTCCCACAATCTTAGGACAACATCAGATATGCAAATTCCGCATGGGTATAAATTTCATGCTACTCATTCTTCAAACTGAACTTCCTGAATTCATGATCAAAGCAAAATCAAGCAGCAACTTAATAACCTGTGAAGGAAAGAAATTTTCTATTTTCTTGATTGGGCGACTGAGCCATGAACTGGAGGTTTTCGAAGCAGAATTTCAAACGATTGCTTTCATTCAGTTATCTTTGGATTATCTTTGAGTTGCTAGCGTGTATTTTTCACATCTGTCTAACATTGTACCCAAGTAGCTTGTGATGACAACTGGCATTTCAAAGCTCTACCCACATGCATCAGCCTCAGGTCAAACTTCATACTTGAGCAGGAACTTTGCAAAGAAAATGTGTTCAAAGTATAGAAATCAGATAAAGCTTCCTCAGGTATCCATCTATAATTTCTGTTACTTTTATTCTAATTCAATATGTGTTTCTACCAAAAACCAGAGTGGCCAAAGTTAGAGAAATTCCACATTTTTCTCAGATTAGAGAAAATATCATCAGTAACATTTTGCAATTTAAAATCTCTCATTTGACTCTCAAGTTTGACTTGAGTCCAGCATGTTTCCTTGTTGAAGTGGAATGGCAAAAAACCATCAGGATAAATATCTAATTTAAGCCAGTTGAGATTTTAAAAAACCACTTTAAATTATATATCCCTTTGAAAATCTGTTATGACCTCATTCCTCGAAAAAGAGATGCTACATATACACACACTCAAAATTTTGCATATTGTTTCAGATGGTTCTAGAATGCCTTATGGTCTATCATTGAACCTACTGAAGGTCCATGAACCCTAGGTTAAAAACTTTGACTCTACCTATATCAAATGCCAATAGGCATTTGTGCCCCACTGGCACAGTATGTTCTGTCCTCTAAATCAGGCTTGTCCAACCCATACCCTGCGGGCCACATGCGATCCAGGATGACTTCGAATGTGGCCCAACAAAAATTCATAAACTTTCTTAAAACATTATGAGATTTTTGTGTGTGTGTTATCCCATCAGCTATGGTTAGTGTTAGTGCATTTTATGTTTGGCCCAGGACAATTCTTCTTCTTCCAATGTGGCCCAGGGAAGCCAAAAGACTGGACACCCCTGCTGTAAAGGACACATTAGTTCAGAACAGAGAGTAGAGAAATAGGAGCCAATTTTACCCGTGAAGCCTCCAGACAAACCTGAGCATCCCCTGGAAAATCCACAGACACCACGTTTTCACCTCAGAAACTTTATTAGAGATGCATAGTTCCCACCACCCTCACCCAATAGTATACCAGGAAAAAATAGGACCAGAGGAAACAAACCTACAAGAACAAGATAGAAATAGGTGTTATTTTTGTTTTCCTGAAAGGAGTGGTATGAGGAGGAAAAATAGAAAAAGCTACTGCCTAGCTAGCAGAATTTCTAATTTTCCCCACCTAAGTAGGCCATACCAGATCTGAAAAAAAAAAAAAAGGAAAGTATTCCTTTGACACCCAGAAGACAAGGAAATACAGTGTTCCAAGGCAAGAGTCAGTTTCCTGAATTAGTTTAGGTTTCTTGATCCCAGAGAGCTCCAGGTCACCAATAGGAAGAGACTGATGACACTCAAGGTAAACAGTCTGCTGGAAGCCTAAAGCTACCCAGATGGTTATTCTTACTAGCTGTCCCTATTGCCACCCACTACAGGCCCTTCAGGAAGGAATGAGCCAGCCGAGCCAAAGACAGCCTTCTTCTATGCTCTTAGCCAGCACTCCTCTTGACCCTGCACTCCTGCAATGCATGAGGGAGGTTTTGCAATCACTCCCTCTCACTCTGTCCCAGCTCTCAGTCCAACAGTGATAAGGTTTTGCAAATCTCCTCACTGGACTTTAGAAATACGATTCTATTCAGAAGCCTATTGGTGTTGAGTTTTCCTGTCATGCCATTATGCTACATTCAAGTTTCCACCAGGTTGTTTGCTTTGGTACCTTTCTTTGCATGAAGTGATCCACTTGGAGCTGCTACTGGTCCCATTGGGTACTACAGTACTTCAGTCACTCTCAGGTTAGCCTTGGACTCATCTGGTAGACTCATTAGTCTCTTTCTTTTTTAGCTGCTGAAGGAAACTTAACTAATTTATCTGGGAGGAGAAAGGCACAATTCATTTCTCAGCCCAAATCCTGAACTATGTTTTAGTTAAGTCTCATAAACACTCCTTTTCCCTGATTTCTAAACTAATAGTATATAGTCTCCATGAAGGTAAGTCCAACTCTGAATTCCTAGCATCCTAGAGCCGTGTCTGGCATACAGAAGACCTCAAATATTGATTCAATGAATAAATATCTCAGTAATCTTTGCTTCTCTTCAATGTTACTTCCTACCCATGTTTATCCTTGGATTGCAAGCATTCTAATAGGCCTGGTACATAGTAGGTTCTCAAAATACATTTGCTGATTAACTTAGGAAGGGAAGACACAGTTCTTAAGAGATATTCTATGGGGGTTAATAAAATGTGCTAATTGCCTTTTTTAAAACACACATGAAATACTATTTTGTATAGGCTATTAGTGGCTTGAATGTTAGCTATGTATGGTCCCCACAAGTTATGTTTTATCAGGATTTTCTTCTTTGGTGGGAAGTGGTACTTTAGGGTAGACCTATTCTGCTTCCTGCTGAGACCACTAATTATTGTGTTTGCCAGCATCTGACAAAATTGCATGCCATAATGATAAGCACCTTTGACATGGTTACTTTAAAAAGACAGGAACCCAAGAAGCAGTGAGTGGCTAGCAGCACTGCCTGCTTGGTTTGCAGAAGTCTCTCTCAAGAAGGGCTGCCCACAGGACTACCAACAATAAGCTGATGCAAACTCAAGAGGGCCAATAACCCAAGAAAGCATGGACAGCTTGAAAAAGCTGCTTTTTAAAAGGCTTCAAGGAATGTGCAGGGAGTGATGGGAACCCCAAGCCTATTTGCATCATGCCCTCAGCCAGAGACTGACAGAAATTTAAAACACTATTGCACAAGTGACCTTATAAATGAAATCACAGTGCTGTGGAGGTTTCCCTGGCTTCTGGGTGACGAGGAATAGAGAAGGGCCCTGTCTTGAGTATTCACAAGCTAGAGCATTTTTGCCACACTCTTTGGGGCCCAAGTTTCACCCCTCAGGAGCAATAGCCAGGAAAAGAGAAAATCCACACCATACTAGGAAAACTGCTACAGACGCAGATGCCCTATTTGAGTTTGATTAATCCTCCACTGAAGGAACATGGCCCATCTGGGAGCCCATTTCAAAACAAACTGTAGAAGAAAAGCAAAAAGGGAAACAGAGGAGACAAGAGATATGTAAACACTTTCCAGTGGAGCTGAAGCGTGAGGGGCAAACTCCAAAGAAATCGAACGCAATGTTTACATACTTCCACTCTTGCAGCTCTAAGTAACGAATTACCCCCACACACCAAGTAAGTATTGAGAACATTCTCCAACAGGCTGGAATATAGAGCTGTTACGCTGATTTGATTTCACCAGAAAACTCATCCAGATATGCTTCCTTGGACCAAAAATGAAGGAATTGTTGAGTAAATCATGGTTAATGAAAATCACTGAATATTACACTATCAATAGTTTGAGCGTAAATCAAGTTAAAACACAAAAGGCCACAGTTGACCCATGTATGCCTACAGTTCCATTATTGGAACGCTAAGCATGTGGGAGATATTTATATCCTACTGCTCAAGGTCATCACCAAGTTCTGATTGCAAAAATTCAAAAAATTGCAACCTCAGGCATAAACGGGTTTTTACAAAGGTGATAGTGGAGTGGTATGCAAACTCTATGATCCTGACTTTATGAAAACAATCTTATTCATAGGTGGATAAGAACAAAGGAAACATGAAAAAACGAAAATGGTTTTCATACCGGGCTTGAATTGTCACTGTATCCCTGGGGATAAGAGAATAAGGACGGCTCTCCCCAAAATAAAACTTCCTATATGGCACTTCTTACGCCAAGGTAAGAAAAACAGTTATAGATGAGGAAAAAAAGGTAGGCAGTAGTAGTCAGTGCATACAGTTCACTGACAACCACAAGAGCCCACCTCCCCGAATGGCATCACCAGCTTCCAGCTGTCTAGAGGTGAGAAAATCAGCATGTGAGTGTGCAATGCTCAGGAAGGTCAGAGACATTTTGCCAAGGAATTGCTATTGGGAAGCACGGTGATTTATTTTCCTTACTGGTAGCAGGGGTTCTGTCTGTGCTGTCGGTGATCCAGGGACCGTCTTCGTCTGGGATGGAGTGTGTAGTAGAAAAGGTGTGAAAGATGTAACCTCCTGAAGTGCTGCTCCTTTCACTGGAGGATCCGCTGCTCACGTCATCGTCAGTAGGGTTGCTGGGGTAGATGTCTTCAGGATTCGTTCTGTATTCTCCTCTCTTGATATAGCGAGTGCCATCGGGGTTAACAATAGCTGGGAGAGAGAAAAGGTTCTTACAGAACTTCATAGCTCATATTTTGAGTTAGTGGATTAGCATTTAACATAGTGACTTCAAAGCTACTTTCCTTTGCAATGAAAAACACCTATCTATCCAGTGATGGGACAGAGTGGCAGATGCACTTAGAAAGTGCAGCCTCCCATCCCCCTACACACCCTGGGGATGAGGCAGGAAACAAGGAAGTACTGGGTGTCCCATCCCCATGTTTGAATCCCAGCTTCATAGAGCTCTGGACAAGGCAACTCTGAGCTTCAGTTTCCTCATTTGTAAAATGGGGATTAAGTGATACATTGTAAGTAAAGTGCTCAGCACAGTATTCAAAATACAGTGGATGCTCAATAAATAATCATCGTCCCACTTGGTTCCCTACTCTCCCTTCTGAAGTACATATAAAATGTGTTGCTGTTAATTCCATATATTCCTCCAAAAAGGATTTGAAGTAGCAGACTAATAGCCTCAGCAGGGAAGATACATCTGAAAATTGATGAAGATTTAGATTTTCTTTTTTAAGGGGCAAATTTTGTCTGCTTGTGCAAACACCCACTTCTGGCTAGGAAATCAGCAGGTGTAAATACAGATAGAGCCTTTGCAGTTCTCTACGAAATTCAACCTGGAAATTAACAAGCACAGATATACACGAAGATCAACATCTGTGGTTTCAACAAGCAAATGACTAGAATGAACTGGAGAAGAAAAAGCCTGAATGGATTCATTCATTATTCCTCCCTAAAAGTATTCGCTGCTCTCAAGTCTAGGCCACTCACTATGCAAGTGTGATGAAATTATTTTCTGCTCTATTGCATTGATGGGACTAAAGGTTCTTTTTGGCCACCTATTTAGCTTGCTCAAATGGAACTTTTTTTTTTTTTGAGATGGAATCTCACTCTGTTGCCCAGGCTGGGGTACAGTGGTACAATCTCGGCATGCTGCAACCTCTGTCTCCCGGGTTCAAGCAGCTCTCCTGCCTCAGCCTCCCAAGTAGCTGGGACTACAAGTGCATGCCACCATACCCAGCTAATTTTTGTATTTTTAGTTGACATGGGGTTTCACCATGTTGGCCAGGCTGGTTTTGAACTCTTGACCTCAGGTAATCTGTCTGCCTCGGCCTGGGATTACAGGAGTGAGCCACTGTGCCAAGCCTCAAGTGGAACTATTAATAATACATAAATGAAAAAAAATCAAGGTGTCAATCACCCTGGTAATCTCTGCAGGTGAGGATTTGACAAGGAAATATTGTTGACCAAACTCTTACAGGTCTGGACTTCAAAAGAGAACTGTGGGCATCAAAGAAACAGAGCATTTATTAAACATCTACTATGGACTGGGCATACATTAGACATAGTGTCTTTTACAAATTTCCTGAAAATTCTCATAGGTTGTTCCATTATACGTATGAGAAAACTGAGGATCAGAAAAACTATGTCTCTCCTCTCAAATCTCACACATGGTGAGGAACTGGGATTTCAAACCAGGCCTGACTGAGACAGCACATCTCATGTCATAGCCATCATGGTGTGAAGCCTCCCCTTCCTATTGCAAGGCACAGGTCAGGGACAATTCTTTACACAGCAATGTGCGGCTGGGTTTGTATGCTCTACAAAGATTCTCATCCATCTGCCACTGCAACATCATGCCCATGCACACTGTCGGTGTCCAGCTGTGAGGCAGCAGAAATCAGACCTCCTCAACACTGTACTGTTTCCCATTAACTGAGGCTCGGAGGCAGTAAGATCAGGGTTAGCAGACTAGCCTATTTGAAAGTTCTGGTTCAGATTTTCTGATTTCTAACATGCTGGAATAGGTCAGGCATGGTGGCTCATGCCCGTAACCCTGGCACTTGGGAGGTTGAGGAGGGAGGATTGCTTGAGCCCAGGAGTTCAAGACCAGCCTGGACAACATAGTGAGACCCCCATGTCTATTTTTAAAAAGTGCATGAATATGTACATCTGTGGATAATCAAATATCAGGATGATTTAAGATGGATGTGGTATAAATAATGTCAAAACTCATATCAGGAAGTTTATATCCTTCATGATTATCTTTCAATACTTCAATTACATCAAACATGAAATTGCTTATTAGGGCCAAAATGCCCCTACACCTGACACTTATTAATTCCCCTTTCTAAGAGAGAACATGACTCAGACCTAGAGTTTTTAGCAGCTACAAATTAAGAACATTATTTAATTTTTCTTACATTTTAATATGTTATTAAGGTTGCCTTCTATTTATGATGTGATGTTGGTTTTCCATGTGCAATTTCTTTTTAAAAATAAATGCATTTTAAGTAGAAAACAATGGGTCAATTAAATAAAAAAATCAAGTAAATGTTAGCATTGTGTATATAGAGATACCAAAAAAATGTGAAAGTGGTTTTCAAATGACTGAAGTTTGAGGAACGATGCATGAGTGTAAACCAGAGAGCAGTTTCAAGTCATTGCAGAAAAAAGAGAAGGGACACTGAATTAAAGCCAACTGTCCTCAGTCTTAGGGAAATGACTAATATTCTTTTTTTTTGGAAATGGAGTCTCACTCTGTTGCCCAGGCTGGAGTGCAGTGGCGCGATCTCAGCTCATTACAACCTCTGCCTCCTGGGTTCAAGCCACTCTCCTGCCTCAGCCTCCCGAGTAGCTGGGATTACAGGTGCCTGTCACTACACCCAGCAAATTTTTTGTATTTTTAGTAGAGATAAGGTTTCACCATATTGGTCAGGCTGGTCTCAAACTTCTGACCTCAAGTGATCCAACCACCTCAGCCTCCCAAAGTGCTGGGATTACAGAAGTAAGCCACCACACCTGGCCTAATGTTCTATTCAAATATACCATAGAGAACCCACCTGAGCCCCTTCCCCAAAATAGGAAAATTTAATTAAGATTAGAAGAGAGACATACTTATGGTAATTGGTCCATCAAAGGCATTGGGCAGGTCTGTGACTGATGTACAATCTTCTTTAGGTGGAGCTATGGGGTAGGAAAAAAAAAAGGATGAGAACCCTTTAAATTTATGAGGAAAATCTATCCTCATTTTTATTAGTCAGTCAGGATGGAGTTTTATTGTAACTTGTCCCAAATAATTTTCTTTTTCCAAAACTCCGTAAGTTGGCTAGGAATTTCTCTGTCTTCTGTGATGCGTTTTCCATTTTTACTTGATTTCATAAATTTCTGGAACTTATGAAATTTCCAGAAATTCCCCACCCCCGTGAATTCATTCATTAATAAATATACATTCTATATCAGGCACTGGGGAAGCCTGGGGGTACAATCGTAAATGAGAGAGACATGGCTCCTTCTCTAATGCGAACACATTAGGGAAGATTTTTAAAATTTGTGATTATAAAAGTAATGCAGGAACATTGTAAAAAATTTAAAAGTAAAGTATGAACTATCATGAGAAAATCATTTACAATCTGGGCAATCCACAGAAATGATGAGAAAACATGACAGACACACAAACAAATGTTTATCAACATGATCAGCCTGACAATCTGAAGGTTAAAATAACATAATCATAACAAAGAATTTACTCAGTTGAAATATTAAAAACCAAATGAATCTCTAGTCTTTCATTAATGTCATAATGTATTTATTAATTTAGCTGATCTTTTAAAGTGCTTACTCTGTATAGACAGCTTCTCAGCATGTTACTTCTGAGGTTGACCACCTTTGGCCTAGGTGCCCACAATATTTTTCAAGGTTACTGTTTTGGCATATCTCATCATTGGTATTTCTGGGTTTTTTTCCTCTTGTTCTCCATTTATCCTCTGCTCTTTCATCCCTTTCTTTAGGAATAAAGATTTCTGCCTGAATCTTGGACCTGACTGATCATCCACAGATGTTACTGGTAGCCCTCTGAGCAGCACTGTCTCAAGCCCCCTGACAACAGGCCCTGAAACTTCCACCCTGCATTTAATTCCTTGTGTCTTAAAAGCAGACTGCAGAGTAGCTAAAGCAACCTTCCATTCATGCCAAAGTGCTTTATTCTGTGACTAGACCTTGAATTGAGCTCTAAAGCCTCAGAGAGCTTTAGACTGGTTTTGCTGCTGTAGAAAGATTAAGTCCATTTGGGAATTACAGTTTTTGTACTGTGTGTGTGCATACGTAAATGTAAAATGGAAATTTATTTGTTAGGTTAGTTTCTCCCAGAATTGCTCCTGGCAAAGAAGAAGAAGGAGATGGATGGATGGAGACGGATGGATAGATGGACAGAGAGAGGGAGGGAGGAAGAGAGGCAGGCAGACAGACTGCTATCGCAAGTATTTTAAGTGTCCTACTATAATTTTTGCATGCACATAAAAGTGAATAGGAACACAAGTTGAACAAAACAGGTTTTGTTTGCTTCCTAGTACATGCGAGCATCTTTTCCCACAGATAAAAGAGGATAACCTTAACCTGCCCATTTCTTTGGCCTCATAGTGAAGCTAACTGTCAGTTTTATACATTCGACTGGAAAAAAACAGAAAGTTTTAGGAAAAGCCATTCTTGCAAAGCCTGTTCTAAAAGATTTCTCAGATTTTTTAAAAAAGAAATATCACCTCCTTGGCGAGGCCATTGCTTACCCTCCAATCTAAGCTGCTTCATCACTCCCCCACACCTGTCACCATCACATAGCATCTTGCTCTCATTTCTTCTTCATGTTTACCACTATATAAACTTATCTTGTTCATCTTACTTGATGGCTGCTCATGGCACATCTCTCAATCACTGCTTCCTGCTACCTGCCTCCCTCCCTAGAAATATATAAGCTCCACAGATGAGTAATAACTTTATCTGTCTTGGCCAGAACATTTGTGCGTGATGCGGACAGATAAACATGCAATAAAAATGTGTTAAATGGATGAAAAAAGAAAAAAGTACCAATATAATTCCCCAAGGGTCTATTCTTCCGGTAAACACACCTAAGATGTTAACCCCCCCAAATGGGTCTCCAAATATGTACAGGTCAAGCATTTAGATTATCCCTAAATGATAACGCCATAAGAAATAATTAAAGGAAGTTACATCTATAACTCTTCATTTATTATTTTTGAGCATCTACTCAACACTTATATGCCAGACCATATAAAAGGAGAAAAGAAGATGAGCATGCTTCTGTCCCTGCTTGTGAGAAATTCACAAGGTCATGGGAGACCGTAATAATTAATAGTAATTTAGCTTTTTACAGTTTTCAAAAATATTTTCCAAAATTATTGCACTTGAAAATAAGGGCATATAACCAACCTGGGAGATTTGGTGGAGTATCTATCTTGTTTCTCATGGAAATATCAGCAGAAACTGACCCAACCTATGAGATGTTTCTGATATTTGTATGTTGTGCATACCTGGAACCAGGCTTTGGATTACGGCTTCTTAACGCCAGGGATGCAACAATCTCCCCCAACTTCAAATATAACTGCAAGTAACAGTACACTGGGAATTTCCAGGCAGCAAATTGTAATAGAATGGAGCATGATGTCAAAAACCCTAAGACAGTTTTATAAATTATTAGAGCATTCGTTCACATGGACCCCCTTCATGCTCCAATTCACCTTAACTTTTATAAGGAACATCAAATCTGGCAAATACGCTTAGTGGATGCTGACCCAAATGTGCAATTAACACACTCATGCTCTCATGTCGGATTCCAGGGCCTCATTAGATAGCCTTTCTTTCCATTTAATGAGCCCTGTACTGCTTGGAAAGCTAGACCTGGTGAGGTATTCCTGAATCTGAGGACTTGTTAGAAATTCTCTGAGGTGGGCATTCTCATAAACCTTGGCTTCAACACACCAAAATAACCAAGAGAAATATTAATTATTCAGTCTAGCCACTAATCTCCAGATAGAAAAGCACCCTCTTCAATGCTGGATACATTTTAGTTATCTCAGAAATATTCTCAAATAGTTGTTGAATAAAGGAGGAAATGAATAAACAAATACATGTAGAATCTTCCCTTTAATTCTACCTTCAAAATAAATTGAGGCACTTGACTGAAAGCAAGCTTAAATGAATCAATTCAAGTCAGTTCTGTGTTCACACAGAAGTCACCAGGCTCACATTGGTCCTCAACCACTGAGAATGAGGAGAAAAAAAATCACAAAGGTCTTTTCAAGTTCTGCCTTATTTTCATTTGTTAGCCACAGGCCATGTTTTCTAAAAATATTGCTAAAACTTTAAGCTTATGGAAGCTATCTACTAAGATCAAGCTGACTTTTGTCCCTATAGCTGTTTTATGGGGGGATCACAGCACTGGGACAGGACCACCTGCTAGCAGCTTTCAGGCTAAATTAGATTCAGGAATCCTTGCAATGAAATCCTTTGCATATGGCAGTTTATCAAAATCTTTAGCTCACTTAAGACCCCTATCATCTGACTCTAATTCAAGACATTTAGAATTTATTTATCCTTAAACACATTTATCCTCTTCTCCAGTTTCTTTATTTTTTTATTTTTTGTCTCATTGCTTCAACAAGATTGTTAACTCCTTTGAGACAAGAAATGTAGCCTCCAGCTCTTTCTTACCCCATCTTTGCCTAGTGCAGTACTGAGCACATACAGGTGATCAATAAATATTCCCTTTAAACTTAAATAAAAACTTACAAAAGTAGCTATCAATATTGAGTCAATTTGGAAAATAGACAAAAGGAAAAATATTACTTCTAGCTTTATTATTTAATTCATCCATTTTAGTAAGGAACATATCCCCTGTACTTCTCAAACTTTTCAACTGAACTAACCCTCCAAGGAGAGGAAAATCAATCAGTGCTCTTGCTCCCAACTCCAGGGATGGGCCCAACCTCATGAACAAAATTAAGGATAGAAACAAGTCTCAGTAGCAGCCTGCCTCGATGGCTTCGATGCCAGGCAATAAAACAGTGTGAGCTTCTACCTATGTGAGTTGAGGTTCCTTTTGGCAAGTGAAACCAACTTGTAAAACAGGTAAGACAATGTGGGTATGCAACTACATAATTTATTGCATACATTCATTCAGCAAGACTCAATGGGAGATGCAATAAGCAGTGCCCAGAGACTCAGGAGTGTACAACTTCATGCCAGCCCTTTCCCACTGAGCCAACCTCTTCCTCTAAAGCACAAGCTTTTCCCAATGTCTCCCTCCGACCTGTTGCACTGAGATGGAGCTAGCTAGACCACATGTTGCTCTATGTCTATTTCTTGCTTTTTTATATGTGGTTTTCTCATTATAATATCATTAGAGTGACATGCTAGACATGGGTATGGGAACTTAGTATGTATGAGTCGTGTACTATTTGGCGTTAATTGGACTCCCTTCCCTTTGGTCAAACTCCATTTGTGTTCTTCACTCATATGACAGGGAGGAGTAAACATTATGCAGTTTTCTGTTTCTGTTTTGTATGTCTCTCCATAGGTTTAATGACCTGTAAATTTTTGTCAAAATCTACTGGCTTCACACATTCCATTTCAACTAGCCAGCCCTGATACTTTGTCCTAAACTCTAGATTTCTTCTCTGAATTTCCACTCTGATACCTACTGTTCACACAACAAAGGGTGGGTGGTGTAGATTAAAGCCACTGATGTAATCTCACAATTAATTTTAATTTTTGTTTTAATTTTTTTGTTAGTAGGTAGATCTCATAATTAAGTTGATGTCCTTTTTATAGCTTAAAAATCCATGCAGATTTTTATGTTTTACTACCATAAATATATATGGTATATATATGGTATATGTGATATATACGGTATATATATATCTGTGATATCTTGATTTTATATATATATTTATATGTGTTTGTCTCAAGCTGTTAATGTCTTAAGTCCCTTTCCAGCTAATTTAACATCTCCTTCCCATCTTTGAGGAAAACTGACACTCCAGCAAGATGTACCAAGTTTACCTCAAGGCTTCATCTTTCCCTTCACACAACTTCAAACCTTCCATGGGAACAGAAGACCCAGTTTAAGAGGTAAGACTTTTGACAGGTGGCATCCAGATATTTGACATTTATAATTTTGATTCTTCTCAAAAAATTCTGAAAATTCATGATGCATAGAATTATTTAATTTTGCTAGGACTTGAATAAGGCTCATAAGCCTGATTTTCTAGGTTAATGGTAGGGAGAAAGTCACAAAGACATAGAGAAAGGCTGGCCTGTGTCCTAGCATCTACATCTTAACTTAGGGTTCTTCTCTGGTTTTCTCAACTGTTGGGTAAGGGATATTTAAGAAGGTCAAAGGCATACCGTATACTCTCCAAGAATTTTTTCCAGCCCTCTCATATAATAAATACCTCTCAGCTAAGACATTTGACTTACACCCCAAAGCTATCATTAGATTCATGTCACTCCCTTATTCAAAACCTATACTGACTTCCCATCACACTGAGAATGAATCACCCCTTGTTAGCAGGCCCTTGCTTAGCTCTCTGACGTTATTCCTTGGCATTCTCCCCTCTGAGCACTGATATTCTCACAACAGGCCAGGGGGCACTTTTCCTGACCACCTTCTCAGAAAATAAAAGCATCCCTGACACTCGTTAGCCTTGTACTCTGCTCTCTTTTTTACAGCACTTGTATCACTTTCTGACTTCATACACGGCAAGCTTGTCCAACCGGCGGCTCACAGGCCACGGGTGCTCCAGGATGACTTTGAATGTGGTCCAACACAAATCTGCAAACTTTCTTAAAACATTATGAGATTTTTTTGTGTGTGATTTTTGTTTGTTTTTTAGCTTATCAGCTACTGTTAGTTTTAGTGTAATTTATGTGGGGCCCAAGACAATTCTTCTCCCAATGTGGCCCAGGGAAGTCAAAAGACTGGACACCCCTGAAGGGTATTTAATATTTATTTGCTTATTGTTTGCCTCCCCAGTTTAGCATGTAAGCTCCGTGGAGACAGGAATGTTGACTCTGCTGTACAGATATTGAGTGAGCATTTGTTATGTAAATGGAGGCTACGAGAATCCCCACTTGAGCTGAGCTCCAAAGACCAGGCTCCCAAAGCCTCTCATGCCAACAGACATCCCCCTGAGAACCAACCTGAAGCATTGAAGCAGTATGTGTCGTACTGGGAGGTGTTGGACGTGAGGATGTACACCCCTGTGTTGTTTGCTGCGCAGATGGAGTTGGGCTGAATCCGGGGAATCACCACGTGCCCTTCTATGAACCCGTACCTGTAAGAGAAAAACAAGAGGATATTGACCTAAAAGGTTAAGACGGGAATTTCATAATACCCCATTGAATGACATTTAATGCCATGCAACTCTTCACTCAACTCACCTCTAGGGATATCGGAGGTTTCAACAACTGAGTTATGTGAAATCCAAAAATAACAGCATAGAGAGGGAAAGAGATCAACAAGACTAATAGAAACAAAGTGATTTTATTTAGAGACCTATAAAGAGCTTTAAAAAAAATCATGAAAGGAATAATTAGTTTCAAATAAAATTTGTGTTCATCAGTGTTGAGTCTATCTGAACAAACAGGAGGAAGCGTGAGTCACAGAAGAGAGAAGGTTTGATGTGAGATTCATCCTGGCTCTGGATTACTTTCGTGTTTTCCAGAAAATACACAAAATGGCCAACTTCCATAGATAGGAAGGGGTGCTTCTTCATTTCAGTGCACATATTTCAGACCTGTCTCATGTCCCATTCCCCTGCTTCTTTCTCAGCCACAACTTTTCCTGCGAGTCCCCTTACTCCATACTCCATAATCCTAAACACGAAGCCTTGTTCATATGCCAAGTACACAGCACAGCACACGGCCTCCTGAGCATTGCAGGCATAATTCTATTGCCAGTGGGAATAAATTAACCATCATTACAATAGCAGTCATAGCAATTAAGTAAGCAGATAGCAACGGCTCATGTAGCTCAGGAACTTTCCAGAAGCAGCACAGCCAGAGAAACGCATAGCCCCTCTCTCCCCGCCAAGGTATCTGTGAGAGTGTGTTACAGCTGGAGGCCCTTTCAGATACAACATACACAGCCCAGCCTCTTCTAGCAGCATCCTGGTGGCTAAAAAGTTGCTTACTTTTTAATTGTGCTAAAAACACAGTGTTTTTCTGAATATAAAATGCCTCAAAAAAATGAGATGTGGGCTGAGAAAATTCCATGTGCAAGAGAAGCTGTGGTGCAGCAGGAGGGCAGAGAGGAGGAAGCTAAATCCAGCAGGTTTTTCAAAATTCACTTCTGGCTAAAATGCACATCGTTGCTTTTCATCTTTCCTGCCAGGGGCAACAGCATGGAGTGCATCACCCTGCAAGACCCATGGAAATGTCTGTGAGTCTGCAGTTCCCAAGCACGCAGAACTCCTATCTATGTGGCAATTGTAGCTCGCATGACTAATTTCTCATCTAAACAGACAAACTGGTTTCCCCAAAGCCTCTTTAGCTTGGCAGGGGATACAGGCACAATTAAATGGTAATAAGTTTTCGGCACAATTAAATGGTAATAAGTTTTCATATATCTAAGAGTTGCTACCAGTCAGGGTGGGGTAGACAAAAGAGAGTAGCTGCTAAGGTTTTATCCTAACCCATGAGACTCTGCCATCTGTCCTATGGCAGAAAGCTGATTCATAGCTACTGGAGTGAAATTATGGAAATGAGTTTTGCAATACTTAATACCAGTTATGGGTGAAATGATAGATTTCTTTGGCACAGTTTTTCTTTTTCTAAATAATACTGCTTGGTGAACCTACCTGCCACCTCACCCCCATCACATCATGTCATCAAGTATGGATAACACTGACATTCTAGATTCTATTGCATTCTCTTTGTAAGCTATTACTGATTTTTTGCCACCTCATGTTGCCTGCCAGTTTTATGTGACATGCTAACTGTAAATTGGGGATATTAAAGTTTATATGTGTGTATGTGGCATGAGTAAGTTACTGTTCACAAGGAGGAAAGAATATTTAGCAAATCCAGACAGCATACTTTCCTCCCCTTTTAAGCCCCTGAGGAGGGCTTGGTCATTAAAATCCTGTCCTGGGCTCAGGCTAAGCAGAACCAGAATCCCAACTCCTCTTTGGACAGACTGTGTGTGTAACTTCTCTGAGCCTCAGTTGCTTCATCCATAAAATGAGGTGATAATATTGATCAACAGTGCAGTTTGAGAATTAAGTGAGGGTTTGGCCAGGTGGGCAGTAGGGCTCCCAGCATCTAAGTGTTTGATGACTGGCCAGTGGCAGTTGTAAGAACTCCCCTGGTCCTTAGCATATGGGAGCATTTCTATATTTTGCAAGTATGCCTTGTTTGTATTTCACAATCGAAGTTCAGTTTACTAAATTCACTTTCTTAGGCCAGTGGCCTAGTCAGGGCCATAATTAAACAATTAGCCTTGGGAATAGAATAATGGATTTGCTAACTGGCCTTTCTTTATTGCATCCTACAGTATAAGTTCAGTAGCCACCAGAGCTTTCTCCCTCTCTCTGCTCCTTTCATATTCCCCCAGACCTAGCTCTGAACACATACAGATGTCTATGTACATCTGCTCTTTATTTTAGAGCGGTGCTGCTCAATAGAACTTTCTACAATGACGGAAATGTTCTCTAACCTGGGTCATCCAGTACAGTAGCCACTGGCCATTGGTGGCTAACCGAGCCCTTAAAATGTCGTTAGTGCTAGTGAAGAACTAAAGTTTTAATTTTAGTATTTTAATTTATTTAAGTGTAAGTCATCACATGTGGCTAGTGGCTACCATATCAGACAGGGCAATTTTAGGCAAAAGATTTTCCTTTTCCCTTTCAGCAAGAGTCTCATCCATCACTCATAATGTGGGTGCATGACTATAATCAGTGTGGGAGGATAGAAGCACTTAACTTAAACTTCATGGTTTCCATCAAGAGTTCTGCAGCTTGACTTTTCAGAAGCAGTCTGTGTGCATGTGAGTGTGTGTTGCAGAGAAAGGGAAATCGTATCACCTAAAGACACTGCAAAAGCACACCTGCAGGCTGGGGTAGAAGCTTAGAGCAGTTGTAGAGGTTACTGAGTCCTCTTCTAATGAAAACAAACCGAACCAAAACAATTCACTGTGATTGCCATCATGGCTTGCTCTTCTTGTGCACTGCTTAACACAAGACCATTGGAAATTCAAAAAATAAAGTCCTTGCCTGTTGTGATTATCTTGCTTGGAGCCATAGTCTGAGGAAGGCTCTATGGAGCTCCAGAATACCCGGTAGGAGCCCTCTCAGGGCTCCCAATAATAATATAACTTAATATAATATAGCTTAATAGCTTTCATGCCTTTTTATTTACTTTTTCAAACCAGAGAAACATAGAAGAGAAACCAAAAAAAATTTTTTTGAAGAGAGAGCAAGGTAGAGTAGTTTGAAAAGTTGGCTTTGAGCCAAGTCTGCAGGGCCAAGACTCTACCAGCCACATATTTATTTTAAACACTGTTATTTGGTTTATGTTTCCTTGTGGTTCTGACAATGATATTGCAGCTTCTTCAAAGCCAGGAGAGCTCTAATGGCTTCCTCTGGGTTCCCGCTCTATGATTCACAAAGGTGTCTTTAGCTGACTTTAAACTCCAGTTGTCATACAGGTTCCAAATTGACTTGGCCGAATTAATAGGTGGGGTTGACTCTTTAGGCAATAGTCCATTCAGCTGTGGGAGAGGAGCCTTCCAGTTCTAAGCCCAGCTCCCTGGTCCCAGGCCGCCAGCTTTCGCCAGTGGTCGGGTGCTGGTATGTTACCTGCAGGTCTCAAATCCGATGCTCAGAGCTTTCTCCATCTGGGCCATTGTGGGCAAGGTGCTATTGAAAGCCTTGCAGAGGTCAGCGGCCTCTGTCCGAGAGATGCTGTAGCGACCATTTTTCTCCACGTGGAATACACCCGCAAAGCGGCAGGTTATATTCAAATCTATGGGAAGAAATAGAAATATTAGATTTTTTTGCATAATTTGGAGACAGTAAGAAGTTCACTTTGGGACAGACTCCTTAAAAAGCCAAATAAGGCCGGGTGCAGTGGCTCACACCTGTAATCCCAGCACTTTGGGAGACCGAGGGAGGTGGATCATCTGAGGACAGGAGTTCGAGACCAGCTTGGTCAACATGGCAAAACCCCATCTCTCCTAAAAATACAAAAATTAGCTGAGTGTGGTGGCACACACCTGTAGTCCCAGCTACTCAGGAGGCTGAGGCAGGAGGATCACTTGAACCCAGGAGGCAGAGGTTACAGTGAGCCAAGATCATGCCACTACACTCCAGCCTGGGTGATAGAGCGAGACTCCATCTCAAAAAAAAAAAAAAAAAGAACAAACCAAAAACCAAAGCCAAATAAACTTCTCTGCTAGCCAGAGCCTTCAAAATTCACTCCAGCATTCCAAATCACCATGATATTAAGCTCAAATCTGAGGTAAGACATGGTAAAATAGTGTCACTCTTACATTCTCTCCATTGATTGCTCTGCAATAAAGTTTTTAAAAAGCAAATGATTTAATTTTGGTTACTGATGTCATATAAACTTACGGAAAACTTACAAAACACAGGAAAGCAATGAAGGAAAATAAATTCACCACTACAAAAACTACAGTAAACACTTTTCTATATCTTCTTCCAGTTTGTTTACTGAATACACACATTCACACTTGCACACACGCACATACGTATTTTATGCATATATACATAAAGTATGTATCTATATACACATACACACATATACATACTCACACATATGCTTGCATAACTGAAATGGTACCGTATATACAGTTCTAGATTTGAAAGTCATTTTTCCACATAATCTTATGAGCATTTTTCCACAATCAAGTGATCTCTCCCTAGCTTACAACCTCCGACAATTTATGTTCACACCCAGTATATATGTTCTTATTATGGCTAAAACCAACATAATCTGGCTCCTGGCTCCCTCTCTAACCTCAAAGTAGCTTGCTCTGCCCTAAACACAAATCTTCAATTCTCTCAGACACTCTGAGCTCCTTCGCATCCTAGAACATTTGTATCTGCCTTCTTCTCTGTCTGGAATATTCCATCCTCAAATGGTCACATAGGTGGTTCATTATTTTGTCATTCAGAATTTTAACTCCACATCACCTCACTTTAGAGTGCTTCCCTAAACACCCTTATCTAACCACCAGTCTCTCCCTCAACTCATTTGGCTTTTGTGTCTTCACAACATCATGGTCATCTATTGTTGTGTGTGGTTACTCTCTTTCTCTCCTTCCTGGAATGAAAGCTCTGAGAAAGCAAGGGCCTTTTACTTGCTTGCAGCTGTTATCTCTAACCCCTACAAGAGTACCCAATAGAAAATAGACACTCAACAAGTATTTGTTATATAAACAAATGACTCATTGAAATTTCCTCAGAAATACACTTTTAATATTTTGGCAGACTCAAAGCCTGTCGTTTGCTCTCAGAGTTAATGGCATTGAAAATGAAGCCTAACTGCTATCAATTGGGTAAAGAATTATTCAATACAAGGACTTTAGTGAATTTTGTAGACATTAATCTGAAATTCCAATAGAGAGCTAGAAATCATCCTATTCTACTTGATCCTGTGTAACAATCTCAAAAGACTTCAAAGGCTGTAATTGAAAACTCCTGGGAAAGTTTTCAATTACATATGGAGACTATATGATCCCCAGTTTATTTATACCTGAGGAAACTGCATGCAAAGGGTTAAGACATTGAAACTCTCCTGGTGAAGCTTGATTCCTCCTGAACACTTCCTTAGGCCTCAATGATAGTCCTTCTCTAAGGAGACATGTTGACATCATCTTGGGACAATGACCCAGGTGCCTGGCCAGGCACCACTCCTTGTTGTTAGTTAAGAACCCAGTCTGGAATCAGACAGAACTGGCATTAACCAGCTCCATCCCTTTCTTACACAGGTCTAGAGATGGGTAGGAAGATTCCACTTATTTACCAACAAGAAAGTTGAGGTTCAGGGTAGTGAGTTGCCCAAGGAAGTGAGTGAGTACTTCTATCTAGAGCCTGTAGTCTCCTTCCTGAATCCCAGTTGCTCTGTTCTGTATTTCTGAGCTGACAGCAATAGCAGAAGGGACCTATTACTGCAGTGTCCCTGGGTACCCAGTACCTTTGAGATTCTGTGTTGCATCATCTTCACCAGAACCCTGAAAGGTGAGTTTTATGTATGTATGTATTATTTATGGGCACACCTAAACAATCGTTAAATAATGACAAAGATAGAGTCATTATTATTGAATTGTATGGGCAGCCACTACTTTCTCTTTCCTGAGCAGGAAGCAGGTCTCAACCACTAGGAAACAATGTCTAACACAAGCAAAATGAGATAAGAAAACTGTTAAAATTCTGTATTATCTTCCTTGATTCTGAAAATAGTAAAAGAAGAAACAAGAAATGGAACTTGAAAAGACATAAGCCAATGTCTATTATTTTTATTTTCTTTTGTTTGCGTCATTGGCACGTGGGGGGAAAATACCAACTAGGTGAAATGGAGAAAATGTGTTTTTGCAGTTCACTCTTTTTCAAGCCTAGTGGTGTTCTCTTAAGCCACTCAGGCAACACTTGGCTGATGGGGCAATGAAAGGATAGAGAAGGAAATGCATAAGGCCCTTTTGCAATACTATTTGTTTTTACTGACATTTTCAACTTTGGCCTCAGTTGGCCAGGCTTACAAAGGGAAACTGTCAATCTGCATGACAGACCTTCCGGTACCTCTTCTTGTCCAACACACAAAAGGAAAACAAAGCATTCCTATCAGCTTCTTGAAGATAAGGCTAATAGGGGAGCCTCTGATTCCAGGAAAGGCAAACTACCTGTCTGCCCCTGCCCCAGGTGGCTGCTGTCACTCTCAGGTTAAAAATCAACTCTGAGGCATGGACAATAATTGGAGCTAAATGGTAGTTTCTTTCTTATTACAGTCAATTCTACCTTGCCACCTGGCAGACAGAATATGCAAATGTAAGAGGAACCAATTAAGGCTGAGATTTTTCAGTAAAATCCCTTGAGTTTCATGAGTTTCAGTAAAATCCCTTGAGTTTCAGAAGCCAACATAACTTCATTGACAATATATGCATGCATTGTGTGAGTGTGTCTATATGACGGGTCTTCCAAAAGTTCATAAAAAATATGTGTTATGAAAAAATTATACATAGATTTCAATTTTTTTGTACCAAAATAAACTCTCATTAACTTGATATGTCTGAACGGGAACTAATTTGAGGCATTAACAAGGATAAGACATATTTGAAAAGATGCTCTCTCAGAGCAACACGAATTCTGTTAAAATTGAAGCAAGAACACACACACCAAAATTTTTGGTGAAGCTTAGGTGGAAGAATGGAAAAATCACTGATGCTTTATGAAAAGTTCATCAGGACAATGCCCCAAAGAAATCAGCAGCTTACAAACAGATAACTTGTTTGAAGAAGGGACAAGATGTTGCTGAAGATGAAGCCTGCAGTGATATGCCATCCACATCAATTTGGGAGAACAAAATTAATCTTATTTGTGACTTAAATGAAGAGGACCAATGATTAACAGCAGAAACAATGGCCAACATCATAGGCATCTCAACTGGTTCAGCTTACACAAATCTGACTGAAAATTTAAAGTTGAGCAAACTTTCCACTCTGTGGTGCCAAAACCATTGCGCCCAGATCAGCAGCTGCAGCCAAGAGCTGAGCTTTCAATGGAAATTTTAAACAAGTGGGATCAAGATCCTGTAGCATTTCTTTGAGAACTGTAACAGGAGATGAAACATGGCCTTACGAGTGTGATCCTGAAGACAAAGCACAATCAAAGGAATAGCTATCAAGAGGTGGAAGTGGTCCAGTCAAAGCAAAAGTGTACCAGTCAAAGCAGGTGGACCAGTCCAGAGCCAAGGTCATGACAGCGGTTGTCTGAGATGCTCAAGGCATTTTGTTTGTTAACTTTCTGGAAGGTCAAAGAATGATAAAATCTGCTAATTATGAGAGTGTTTTCAGAAAGGTAGCCAAAGCTTTTGAAGAAAAAAGTGTATGAAAAAGCTTTACTAGAGAGTCTTCCTCCACCATGACAATGCTTCTGCTCATTACTCTCATCAAACAAAGGCAATTTTTTGAGAATTCCTAAGGAGAAGCCATTAGGCATCCACCTTACAGTCCAAATTTGACTCCTTCTGACTTTTTTTTGTTACTTAATCTTTAAAAATCTTTAAAGGGCACCCATTTTTCTTTAGTTAACAATGTAAGAAAGACTGCATTGACATGATTAAATTCCCAGGACCCTCAGTTGTTAAGGGATAGACTAAATGGCTGCTATCATAGCTTGTAACAGTATCTTGAACATGATGGCACTTATGGTGAGAAGAAAAGTTTACATCTTTAAACTTTTCTCTTTTAATCTCATTTTTCCATGAACATTTTGAATTCTCCTCATACTCATATGTGTGTATGCAAGTGAGTATGTGGTTGTATGTGCATGTGATGAGCCAAGACAGGATGAAACAGATAAACTCAATCTTTAGTCTTCCTAGATGTGAAGGCTTAAGCAGGTCCTGAAACATTGTAGGTATTTGCAAAGGGCTACTGATTGGATGAAGAAATGCTATGCAAAGTAAAAATTCCACAGCTTACATTTATCTTGATCTCATGAGAAAGTCCAACTCCTAACCCTGATGCTATTTAGCCACTTAGGAGTTGCAAGAATGGTGTCAAATACTTCATTTCTGGTCAACTATCCTGTGAGTGTTCACAATCCTTCTCCTCTAGGTCCCTCTTGACTTAAAAGGAGCCAACATTTTCAAGGCTGTGTGTCATTCATACCCTGATAATTTATGAAGACATTTCAACAGGTTTCCTTGATACTAATGCAAACCCAAATTATTACCCTGCAGGATATTAATAATGCCAACAGCAAGAGCAGTGGCTAATATTTATTGTGCATTCATTATGTATATACCAGGCTCTCTTTTAGGCACTTTAGAATTATTTACTTATTTTATCCTTAAAACATCCCTGTGAGGTGGGTAATATTAGTATCCTCATTTTTCAGATGGAGAAACTAATACACAGAGAGGGGAAGAAATAAAGAAACATGCCCAAATTCACAATGAAGCAGAGTTAAGGTAAGGTTAAGACATGAATAGCCATGGACCACAGAACATTGTTTGACAGAGCGCCAGTGTCTCTAGCAATGGTGCTAGCCATGCTGTAAACCACTATAGAGAGGCAAGACTCCTCAGATGTCTGTGTGTCTCTCCTGAGAAACAGAGACCTCTGTGATTCAGGATCCACTTTGACTCAAGAAGCTAATACTAAAAGGCTGATTGCATCTCTCAAACAAGGCTTTCCGGCTGGAAATAAATCAAGAATGTTTTCCGTTGAGCCCTCTGGTCTCCCATAAATCTCCTGTATCATGTAATGAATAAAGTATCCCAAGTGGCTCCCTCTGAGCGATAAATGGGCTCAACAGAAAACACTGACTGTTTGACGCCACTTTTGGATTCAGAGAGGAGACTTCCCATGGGAGAAATGCCACCAGGCCTTTAGAATGCTCATTACTACAGGGCTGTGGGCAGCACAGAGGGGTCATGGAGACCAGTGTCTCAGTGTCTAGGAACCTTATCTCCCCACCCACATGGGAAGAGGTCTGCTAGGGAGCTGTCAGGAAAGCGAGAAAAAGGAGCTCTGAAAGAAGGTTTCTTTGTCCTATAAAGCTGGTCTCTAGTGCCAAACTTTTGTGAAGGTTGGTAGTTCAACCTAGTTAGGACCTCCTCAAACGTGCTTTAATTCCTGACCCTGCCACTCGCTTCAGGTGACACAGGTTGTTAGTTACTTAACCTCTCTGACTCTCCACCTCCTCCTTGATGGGATGACAATGCTAATCCGTCAGGGTTTATGGGACTATTAAATGAAATAAGATATGTCAAACAGTTGATACGGTGTTTGACATTTAATAATCAGAGCCAATGAGCATTGCACACTTATTAGGTGCCTTATGTCCTTCAGCTAATTTAATTCTCATAAAAATGCTATGAGGTAGGCACTATTGCTAAACCCATTTTAGAGATGAGGAAACTGAGGAACAAAGTGGTGAAGTCCTTTGCCCAATGTTATCCAAGCAGGAGAGTCAGGGTTCTAACCTCTGTGCTATCTTGCCTACTATCCAGGCTCCTGGTTACGGGTACTATGCATTCTCTCCTGGATAAACCATCGCTGACCCCAAATGGCATTAATCTCATCTATACTGTCCCGTAAGCCTCAGATCAAGGAAAATAGACCTCTAATAAAATTGTCCCAGCACATTTCAAAGCTTTGCCTAGATTTTAGGGCCTGTGAGGAATAATAGCTTCTTGGTCCAGCCCAGTTATTTCTGAAGTTGTAGAAAATCACAACATGTGCTGGGAAGAGAGCACTGTGTAATTTTCACCCAAGTTGCCATTATCTACGTCTTCCCAAACTTTCCTGAGAGGTGAGTGGGTTGGTTCATGCAGTAGCTAGTGTTGGAGCTGGGCTGCAAGGGATTTCCAATATGAGATCCAGGAGCTGATCTTCAACACGTCCATGGACCTGTGAGATTATATGCAAGATTGTGTGTATGGATATGTGTGTGTGTGTGTGTGTGTGTCTGTGTGTGTTTAGGTGGGGCAACATCTCTGGTTTTCATTGGTTCTTAAAGTCTGTGACACAACCAGTTAAAGAATTGCAAGAAATTATTATCTCCAAGGTCTCTTCAGTAACCAGAAATTCCAGCATTCTGAAATTTTGGAACTTCCCTGTGGGCTTCGTGACAACAGAAATGGTGTCTCCCTTCTTCACAATTATATCCCCAGTACCCAGTACAGCCACCCATGGTAGGCAAATTTTGAATGAAATAATGAATTAATAAATGCTCTCTTTCTGCCCCCAACCCCCAACAGGCTTCAGTCTTATAGAGTGCAAAAAGATCACCTATCAGGTTCCTTTCCCACATCATATCTGAAGAATCACCAGCTGGTGTTTGCTGAGAATTCGTTATTGGACACTTAAAATGTCTTTAACCCAGAACTCTGCTTCTGTGAACATTTGCTACTTTCCCTGAAAGCAAATCTTTCAGAGACCAACTTTTAGTTTTATAACTGGTTTTATCTGTCTGAATGTGCAAGCCATCATCTCAGTAACAGAACAGTATGTTCACATACCATCACAGGGCCATTTCTGAGGCCAAATCTCCTAGGAAACATGGCAAACACAGTACATTCCATATGAAGACCACCCGAAGACAACCTACAATTGTACTATGCCCAAAGAGAGGGCACTGTCAGTTCTCCAGACCAGACGTCTCCAGATTCTGCAAAATGAGTTAATTTGTTTTCTAACTTGAGCCACCCAGGTGTGCCTGATCCCTATTTGTCATCTCCTCAGGAGGGATGAGACAGAATTAGATTTTTGGTTCCAGATTAAGCTATATGTAAGGAGAAGTTGCTTCATCATGAAGATGAGAATAAAGCCGGTTCTTACTACTCAATGGTGTTCTAATTCCTGCAGCTCGTGGTCCATGATAACCACAGTGAGTACACACTGAGTGCCTAGTCTGGGTTCAAGATATTCAGAACTTTATACCTAATATTTCACTTAATTTTCCTAACAATCCTATGTGGTAGGCATTTTTATTATCCCCATTTTACACAAGAGGTAACTGCTTCATTGAGAAGATGTAAGTAACTTGTGTGAGTCACTGGGGGACCTGGGTTTCAGACTGGGCAATCTGGCTGATCATTTTCCAGTGTTAAATTCCAACTTATGCACAGGTCAGACACTGAAATGACAGGAGGCCCACTTACCCTTCATGTGACTTTTTAAAAAGTGTGGAGAGGTTATCATGAAAAGAGCCCTAGAGAGAAGAATTTGAGCTTATTGAATATTATTTTAAGATCAGAAGTCCCTTGATTCTGGACCACAAGATAGGGGCCTTTACTAAGGCCTGGTTAGGCTTCAGTGGAATAAACTTCACTAATGGAATTTTCACTCTCTCCCCAGAGAGGAGCTTCTGAAGCCTTGACCTTGACTGGCTTTCCCCAACAATGGGTTGACTGCTTTCTCTGATTCTACCTGTTGGTCTTCACACCCTTGGGAATTTAGAAAGCCCAGACCTAGTTATAACCCCCAGGCCCCCTGCCCTTTACAGCCTGAATGCTCTCTCTACAATTAGGCAGGGCTCTTAGGAGAGAACTCCAGGACTCAGGGTTGGCCCAGGGTTGGGTCACCAAGGACACAGGCTGTCCTGGTGACATTTTGAGATGTCTGCAGTCAAACCTAAAAATCTAGACTAACCAAGCTAAGGCTCCAGGTTGATGTAGCTGGAACATGGCTCTTTGGGTGGACTGCACCCAAAGTGATTGAGCTTCTGGGAGTCAGCCACACACAAACCACTTGCGCAGTCAGAAGCACTGGTAAGCTCTCCAAATTTTTTATTTTTACAGTGTTTATCATTAAAAAGCCAGGATTCTATTTCTGTCCTCTGATTTGCTGAGCTCATGTCCAAAACAGATTGCACAACTAATAAATCTTACTGAGCTGGTTCTGATCAGAAGTAGGAAGGGAAAAGGACAAGGTTTTGTTGTTTTAAAGCATTATTGCTAATTGGATTATCTACTTTTAAAGTTGGGAGGCACAATGGGAAGCTTCTAATCAATTTCTCTTGTGACACAGGAGAAAGTAAAATCAAGAATAGCCGAGCATGGTCCTCTAGCAAGTCAAAACAACAACAACAACAACAACAACAACAACAAACTCAGGGGTTCATAATTGCAGATTCCTGACTCCTACACTAGTGCTCTCGCTACTGATCTATCTTTCATAAGAGGTCTGAGCAAGTTGTTCTCAAAAAAGCCACAACTCACTGTCTTAATAGGACACGAAGAAGTCATTTTCTTCTTCATTTGTTCAAAGGCTTCAAAGCCCAGAAGTTTTCATCTGGGAGTCTTTCTAGCTATTATGCCCTCTGCTGCCCCGCAGGCCTGCCAGTCTAGAGGGCCGGCAGCCTTCCCTCTGCCCCCACATCACTCGCCCCCATCTCCTGACGCCCATGTGATGGGCTCCTTTTGAAAGGGTGTATTGTTTAGCATCCACTTCTGAATGAGGCCAGAATCACACTCAGGGGCCGAATCGCCTTTGGCTGCCCAGTGCAGACCATGAGTCTTGAGTGACTCAGTCTCTCCCGGAATTGCCCTGGAGGCAGATGAGGGTTTAATGAGCAGAGAAAACAGTCATGCACAATCATACCCAGAGAATTTCCTCCAGAATGTGCCCTGGGTTGCTTTCAACTGAGCTATTCATCACTTGGCACTTAGAAAGGCATGGCACCCCAACGTCTTGGTGCCTGGCTGGACCCCCTGATTCCTCTGCCTTTTTTCTCTGGAGCATGGAGCCTGTCACGGCAGCCAATGCTGAACCAACAGGGTCCTGTCGCATTGGAGAAGAGTCTCCAGGCTTCTCTTAGCTGTTACCCTGGCCCTTCAGCCAAAGCCACCAAATGACCAACCCAATGCACAGTCTAGAAAGCTCTTGGGTTGTTTTGAGAGTTTGGAGAGCAGTCCTGTCCCTGCCTCCTGATGGGATGATGGGGACTTGGAGGTGAGAGTATGGAGAACTGTTTAACCCCTGACTCCTGATCCTGGATCCGACAGAGTCTTTCTGGCAAAAGAAAGTATGTGTCCCAGAACTGTTGCTTCACTGCACTAGAACTCTGTAACACCACGTAGTCTTCGACGAGTGCGTCTTCGGGGAGAGAAACCACAATGCCCACCCCTGTGTGTTGCCATGGTGATCAGGAAATCCTCTGGCCTCATGATCTTTGTTTTCTGCTTTTTCAGATCTTATTGATTTAGCAGATTGACTAGCACAAACCCAGGATGTGGTAAATGAAATTAAAAAAAAAAAAAGCATCTTGGGGCCCAGATAGGGTTTTTCCTCTTGCAAGTAGAAAATAAGGTTGGTCCACTTGGTTTTGTCATTGGATTTTATTTTTATGGGTAGTTACAATGACTGATACATCAGCTAATCAGTAGACAGTTTCTGCTAATGTCTACAGCTGGCATTTTGTGGAACTGCTTAGCTTTAGTTTGAGGGAAGACTCTCACAACAGTTGAGGTAGGCTGAAAAACTGTTAGTAACAGGTAATATCTGTATTTCAGGGGTGATTAATGGTTGCTGACATGTTGAGATGAGCCAGGGGCCCCCATCTGGGAGTAGGATGCATTGGTTCTAGCTTAAACTCTGTTAATTATAAGCTAATTATGTGACCTTGAATAACTCACTGTAGATCCCCCAGGCACACCTTGCCTTCCTACCACCCAAGATGAAATACAAAGTTATGAAACTTTCGGAGCTTGGGGGATAAAAGTGAGAGGGTTGATGTGCATACCTGGGACAATATAAAAATCTCAGAAAGCTTCTCAAAAGCCTCATATGAATTAAGACACACTGGGGCTCCACCCTCAGCAGAACAGAATGGATTAAAGTACATCAGGCTTTGCTATTCTTGTCATGTAGGAGTTTCCATCACCAATTATAAAGCACTTTCACATCCAAAAACAGCCTTGTGAGGCCCAGAGGGTAGGTACTACAGACCCATTTAAAAGATGAGGAAACTAATGGACGTAAGTTTCACAGACTCAAAGTCTTACAGAGAGTTTGGTAAACCCAGATCTCAACTCAGATTTTCTAGTTCTGTTAATTTTCCCCATTCCCCAGTGGTGCTGCCTTTTCAACTTGGGTTGTCAACAGGCCCATGGGACCAGTGGCAGCACACAGAGAAAAGATTGATGGTTTTCAGACGTTACTTCCTCTCCCTGCCATGATGTCTTGGGCACAACCACAATATTTCAAGTGGTTAAAAATCGAGCTGAGCTAATGGGGACTGGAGTGAGGGTGGAAGGGCAGACCCAGAGACTCAACCTACCAGCTGCTCATTCTCATCCAGCACCCACCCTACCCCATCAATTGTCCTGGCACCTGCCACAAAGCCCTAGGAGCCTCAATGGAAAAGTCTGGAAAATACTGTGGCAGGGGCCAATCAAAATGCTGATGGCCACCACTTAGTAAGTCCTGCAATGAACCAGGGGCTCCAAAGCATTTGGAAATCTAGGAGGGTAAATCACCCCATGCAATGGACATAAAAACAGATGCTCAGAGCAATTAGCACAGCTCAAAGGTGCAGCCCAAATGAAATACATTGTGCAAAAATGCTATCCATCAGCCAGGCTTAGTATTATATTTTTGTATTTTTCCCCTCAGTAACAAGAATACAAATATCTTGCAACTTAAAATTTGTCATAAAGATTGCCCCTAGTTCACTCTGCAGAGGAGATAGCAAAGTCCAAGTTTCCAATCCTACTCTAAGGAGACTGGGGCTGGGTAAGTAGTGGACTTGGCCAGATTTATACTATCAAAAACTGCAGTAAGACTTGTCCTCGAAGATGCAGCCATCCAAGTGGAGAGAAGAAAAAGGCCACCACTAATTCCAACAAAGTCCAACTTCAACACACAGCCCAGGGCATCTCCAAATTTGATTTTCTTTCCTCTTGCCTCTTTTAACATCTCCTTAAGTGAAAAAGAAAAGATTCTGCAATGTATGGAGCTGCTACTTTGTGTCAGATTGTAGTCTATGTGCCTTAACAGATGCTATACTTTGAGAAGTCAAATAATCACCCCCATTTCACAGATGGAACAAGTGAAGCTCAGAGTACAATGCACTCAGCATCCTGCTATGAATGTGGCAAGAGCCAGGAGTCAAACCCCAGGATAACACCTGGTCTCTGACACGAGTGAGCTAAGACTCAGTTTACCAAAGCTGTGGCTCTCTGCTTGGAATATGTGGATCCTCATGCTGGGGCATGAAAGGCATGTGAATGGTGGGGTAAAGGATGTGGCTGTAACACTAAGGCTCTGGTAGCTTCTACTGCTGAGCCCCAGCTGGGCTTTCCAGTGATATTAATACTAATAGAGCACCTACTGTGTGCCAGGCTCTGTACTCGGTTCCTCACATGAACTATCTCATTTCCATTCCATAATAGTCACATGAGATAAGTACTATTCCGATCATTGAAACTTTATACACATAATAAAACTGAGACTGAGAGAGGTGCAAGTTTGCACCAGCAGGGGGTGAGACAGACAAATCTCTTCTTTCTCGGGGGCCACATGCAAATGTCTCTCTCCTTGCTGCATCTTTAGGAGAGTACAGACAAGAAGCAGAGTCATGCCTCTTCTCAGATAGTTTTAACATCTTGGGCTAGAATTTGCTAATACCATGCAAATTTAGCTGCGGGGTGGGAGCTGATTACTACTTTCTCCTCCCAGGAAGTAGCTATGAGACCAAAGGAGACAGGGAGAATTTCATAGAGAAATTGGTCTTGCACTGGGATTTAGGAGGCCTGAGCCTAAACAGGGCTGACCCTGTAGGGACCACAGCCAGAGGAAAAGCTTGATGAATGGACTGGATTTCTGCCTGACTGGTATAGTCCTCTAACTCTCCTATGAGGGACATCTGTTCTTCCCAGGACAGATGCCATCTGGTTCGCATACTCCATAGATTGATGCTTTTTAACTCCTTTCCCCATACCACCACTGTAATTCACAGGGTGCACAATGCCAGTCACACTCCAGTGGGCACTAAGTGCCTTGTAATCCCAGTGGCCTCTTCCCTGTTCTCAAAGAAGCTTATCCAAATGCAAGCGAGGGTGCATGCTTTTCTAGGAACAACCATGAGTTTGTTTCAGTTTAGAAAAAAATAAAAAGGTAAATCATTCATAACCCTGGCACTTGGTGGCCAATAGCCCTTACTTACAATTTACCTTGCAACCAACACTGACCTATAGGTGGATTAAGACAGAACAAGATTCATGCCTTTAGGTTATCTTGCCTTCTTCAAATATATTAGCAATGAAGTGATGCAGTTGCAAAAATATTTATTTGCAACAACAAAGCATTACAAGTGACAAAGCAGAGCTCTAGGTTTCTACTGATTTCAAAGTCAGAGGACTCAGAAATCACCAGGTCACATGTTAATGACTCAATCTCTGTCTTTCCTGATGCTCCTCTTTTTCTATCAGATGCTAAAGCGAACATGGGTGTATGTGTCTGTCTGTGTGTGTGTGTGCACATGTGTGTCTGTTTCTGTCTATGCACACAAGAGCATGCATACAAGAAGCAGGGTCTCCGTCGCAGTCCAAGAACCCTACTGCTAGTCACTCTTTAGATGTTTTGGGGAGTTACATAAACCTCTCCAAGCAGAAGCCCTACAGAGGGAGAAGCTGGATTGTGGGGATATTTTTAAAATCCGGGCCAAAAGATCTCCAGGATTACTACAGTTCCAACTGCCCTGTGAACTAATTGCTTGTAATTCACACCTCTTGCTGAGCTTTCAATCTGTGAAATCTCATCTGGAAAAACAGAGGCCAGTCTCAAATGCCAAGCCCCAGAGAACTCATTTCTGACAAGCTTTTAAATCCAACTCAAGCCACAGGGTTTGGACCAAAATCTTTACCATTCCATGCTCAGTTGAAACAGGCCAAACATAACTTCCTTCTTTTAAGGAGCATGATCCATGCAAAGATCCAGAGGCTTGGAAATGAAGGACTTTACAAATGACCCTTGTGTGCAGTTGTCAAAGAAAATAAGGTCTTGGTTTTCCCTTAAATAAATGACCCTCAAACATGACATGAGACCACACCTCGCAAAAACACATTCTTTCACCATAGACATTGGAGAGCAACTCTAGAACCATCAGGGTGGGAACAACTGAGCCTCTTTCTCTGAAATCTGTGCCTCTCAAAGTGCCATTAGTTCCCATAAGGCATGGTGCAAGGTGTCAATTCACAGCACCTTCCCTATGATATGGATGATACGAGCCAGATATAATCTTGGGTGCTGCAGAGTCAGACACAATCTGTGCCCTCAAAGAGCTTACCTCTAGAGTGAGGAGATAGTATTCAGGTAAATGATTAATACATGAATATGGTAATTTCAGATACTGATAGTGTTACACGGAAAATAAAAGAGGATATCATAATAGAGAATGAGAATGACAGGCCTCTTTCGACAGGTGGTCTGTATGTCTAAGGCTCACTCTTTTATGAACTCATGGACATATTTTACTTATTTATTACAGGCCTTTTTGTAGGCTCAGATACCTGGCAAAAGGAAATACACTCCTCCTCCCCCCAAACACACAGATTAAATAAGATTTGGAATTCTTCTTTGCCTTCCACAGTCCATAAGGAGATGTCCTTAGAATTCAAACTCAGTAGGGTAGACGAGGGAAACTTGGAAGGCAAAGGCTACAACAACTGAATGACCTGGCTTAAGGGATAAGAGTTCCATTTGGGTCACAAGCTGGGTAGAATTGGTGTTAGTAAAGCTACATCCATCCCTTCTAAGTCTTGACCAGAAAAAATTCAAGGCAAGATCCAACCAGAGATGTACAGAGCGGCCCAGCAGAGTGCAACTGTGATGTGTCCACTCCCAAGCCCTCTGAATGCTTACAAGGCTCTCCTGACCCCCTGACATCTGTGCATCCATTATTTCACAGTTGCTGGTGACTGGTGATTGCAGGGATTTACCCTCATTGTATTGTAACATTGTAGTAACCACACTCCAAATATGGCTTGGATCAGAAAGATACAAGAAAGACTTGGGTCCAAGTCCTGGCTTGAGCTCTTGTGGGATGTTATGTATGCTATGTTTTCTTAACCTTTAAGCCTCAGTTTCTTCATCAGTAAAGTAAAAGTAATGCCTTCCTTATGGGGTGCTTTTTGAATATTAAATGAAGAAATATACCTAAATCATTTAGTAAAGAACCTGACTCTCTGCAAAGAGCCTGGTACTTAACAGATATTAGCCAATCATCTCAAAGATTAAAGTGTATAAAAGGCAGCTTAAAAGTAAAGTGCCTCTTACTCTAACTTAATTCTTCATTAACTGGTCAACCACTTTCAGTATCCTTGGTTACAACCACTCAAGACCTCCAGGCTTCCTGATAATTAGGAGTCAGAAGCCTAATTATCCAGTACATGGGCTCTTACTCTATATTATATGGTTTTCTCTTGATAGGATAGATTGGAGATAGATGAAAGAGAGAGAGAGAGAGAGAGAGAGACAGAGAGAGACTTTATATAACACCATTCTAAGGAGGATCCTGCCTCAAGTGTCCTAACCCATATAACCAAAGTGGATTCCACTGGGACCATGCCTTATTCATCTTTGTGTCCCCAGTGTCTGCCATTTAGTATGGTGCACAATAAACGTTAACTTGGTTTAGTGGGAAGAACATTAGGTTGAAGGTCTAGTGACCTAGAGTTTTAATATCAGGCTTCTCACTGATAAGCTGTAAGTACTTAGAGAAGTCACTTTACCTTCCGAGCCCTCGTTTACTTTATCAGACAAGGATGGAGTTGGATTTGAAAATCTCTAGATCCTAGTCAACCCAGCCCTCTGCCTCTAGGAGAAGGCTACATATCTTTCTCACTTACTCTACAAACAGTCAAGGAATCCGCGTGACTCCCTCCTGCCTGCAGAGAAATGGCATTTCACTCTGGTGTCAAGGTGGTTATGGTATAATGAATGCGTCAGACAGGGTGGACTGGCCAGTAAAACGAAACAATTGGCAAAACACAAAAGAAAGTGTTGCCAGCATCCTGCTCTCAGATTACACCAAACAAATGCCTTTCAGCACACAGATATGAGAACCTGCCCCATCGAAACTGGAGGGAAAGGTTTCAATTAACAGAAATGCAGCAGTTACCGATTCCCTCAGAGAGAAGGCTCCTAAATTGCTACACCCTGTCCCAATATTCCCTGCAATAAATTTCAGCATCTTGGGCCAATTTGAACCATTCTTCAGTTCTGAGACAATCCGTGCCTTAGGAGCTGCTGAGTGGCCCCCAGTTGAACAATGAATGGGGAGCCGAGAGGCATCCCCCACCTGGTGCCCTGATCTTTGGTGGTCTTGGGGCCCCATTGCCCCGGGGGAGAGTGGGGAGAGGGAATTTTCCACCACCGCCTTTCCTGATGATGCCTCCCAAGAGTTCTGAATTGTTTTGAGCTCCTTAATTCTCAAGGAGCCAGAAAAATCCAATTTCTTAGGAAAAGGAGATGTCTTGAACTTTCAAGGCTCCATTCTAGGGACAGAAGAACAGGATTAATCCCATGAAGCTGAATGGAAACTTGCAGTGTAGTGTTAAAAGGGAGAAGGAGCTCTGAATTGAATTCCAGCCCCACCACATAAGCGCTGAGACATCTCTGGCGGGTTACGTCCGCTTTATGAGCCTCAGTTTCTCTGCCTATAAATTGGCTCTGATGAAATTCAGCCATTCATTTATTCAGTTGTCATCTGCTGCCTCTCTCAAAGAGAAGCTGATGGGAGTTAAAGAATAAATATACAGAAAGCACCAGTAGAGAGTCTGGATCATACCAGATGCTTAATAAATGTCTGTTTTTTCCCCTTCTCCTACAGGAAGAGGAAACCTTGGATGACTGGCCCCAGTCTTCCCTGCTGCAAAGGGGTCTCGTAGGTTCTAATTTATGATGTGTTTGCACCATGAAAAAATCATTTGCACTTTGATAATTGGCTCTTTCATCTCACACAACAGTCCAAAATCACACTCTCACAAAATTAAAAGCAGATGAGAAACCAACACACATGCAAATACTCCCATTAAAAAGTGCAAAAGCCTTACTCACTTCTAAGGTGTGGCTGGGAGTGGCCAGATCTTCCTTTCTTTAAAGGAGAGCAGAACTAAGCAGCTAAAGGCAATTGAAGATATTTTTGGAGATGAGAGAATTGATTAAAAACGATGGACACACTTTATGCACTCAGAAGCTGGCCCCTCATCAGCAACCAAGAAATTCCAAGCTTGCGCTTCTGGGGAGGAAGTGGGCTCTGGGAAACTCCAAACTTCTCAAAGTGAAAAGGAAGCTACACTGGTAAACTGCCTCTAGAAAGGGCCCGTCTGTTCTCTGAGGCCAGAGAACAACACTGTAAAGTAACAATTGCATTCGAGAGAGAGGAAAGTACCATTTCTTCCTCCAGCCCCACCACCCACTGCCACTGCCAGGACAGAAGGCAGGAAGAGGCTGATCCTGCTGAGACAAGCAGCCTGGGAGATTGACTGTAATTGTGCAAGTAAAGACAGGACCTGGAGTGCATTTCCCAGTTCACTTTCACCAGCTACAGCAATAACCCTGCTTCCCGGAACGTTCCATGCTGCTTCATCGGCTCAGCAACAGTTGTTCCAGGAAGCCCGTATGCACATAGTGTCAGCTCGCTGGTGTGCCCGCCCTGCCAAATTCAATGAGAGTTTATTGGCTAATGTTTTGCCCAGAAACGGGATGAAAATCTTCCAGAGGCAGCTGGAATCATTTTCAAGTGCAGCAGGAACACAGTTGGGGCAGAATGGTGGATGGAGAGGCCCCAAGTGTAATCATCACAATGATCTTAATTATAACTGTTGAATGCTTACTCCATGCCAGTCGTTCTATCAAGGGTTTCAAGTCTGTGATCGCATCAGTCTTTACGCAACTCTAAGCCATGGTTATATTACAACTCTATTTTAGAGAAGAGAAAATTGAGGCTCAGAAAAGTTAAGTAAACTGCTTAAGGCCACATAATTGGTGACTAGCAGAACTGGAACCCAGCTCTATCTCTGCAACCCACACAGTTTTCTGAGCACCCAGCACACCAGAGGCAAATTCCCCTAATGCATCCTTGACAGCCCAGAGACTCAATTATGTGGGCTGGAGTAAGCCTTCTCAATTCCGGCCTTTGGAAGAAGATAGGAGAGCTGGTTCTGAGAGACCCTGGTCCCTGCTGGACTATTTGAAAAGGATCTTATTTCTGAATGTCTCCCAGGGCTCTGGGAAGCTACTTTTGGAGAAGAAACCAGATGAGTTTTCCAGAGATTTTAACAATGCAAACAATGCAGAATATAAAAGTGGCTGTTGACTTTAGCCTTCCAAACAATACAAAGAACAGGAAGTTCAAATAGATAATCAGGCTCCTTTCCTATATCATCAGAAACTATGCGGAAGGCAGCCTAGGGATGATCTGATGAGGCTTGTTTCAGAGGCGAAAGAGCCGCCCCAAACAAGTCCCAGAGGGCAGCCACACTGAGCAGACCCCTCAGCCCCAGCAAGAACTAGCCTGGAGTATCCATGTCTTGCTTCCCCATCCCTTGCCCCAACTTCCCTGTCTCTAGAGGAAAAATGTTTCCTCCTTATCCCTCACACTCATCCTGAGTGGGCAAATGTTGCATGTGTTCAGCTTCCCTTGGGGTGATAATCTTGCAGGAAACTGTGGAAGAGATGATCTCTTAGATGATGCCAGCCAAATAAGTGGGTACAGGGACTGGGGTGGCTCACAGCCATGAGGAGGAAGGAGGGAGTGAGAGAAGATGTGGCCTGTGTACTGACTCTCCTCTGCTTTTCAAGCACTTGTCTCTTATTCCAATAGAAACAGGTAGGTTAAAAGATGATAGATATAGATAGATGATAGAGATAATTAAGAGATAGAGATAGATATATGGCAGATAGACGATAGACATAAAGATAGAGATAATTAATAGAGATAGATATATGACAGATGATAGATGGAGCATAGATAGAACGTAGATAGATAGATAGACAGACAGACAGATAGATAGATAGATAGATGGATAGCTGATAGATAAACAAGGTTTTTAAGAAGTTGAATTTGCAACTCACAGGCTGCATCCACCATGGTAAGCCACAATCCCACCAAAATCACCCCAATACTGAAGTGGATATGGGGCCTTCAAAAACGAGAATCCCAATTCAGTGTCTCCATGTGCTGGGCACTGTGCTAGGAGCCAGGAAAGATCCAGGCATTGAATAAAGCAGACAAAGTCACTGTCTCGATAGAGGTTATGGACCAATAGAGTACACAGGTTATTTATTATTTTTTTTTAAATTTTAATAGAGACAGAGTCTGGCTCTGTCACCCAGGCTGGAGTGCAGTAGCACAATCCTAGCTCACTGTAACCTCAAACTCTTGGGCCCAAGCACTACTCCCACCTCAGCCTCCTGAGCAGCTGGGACTACAAGTGTGTGCCACCCTGCACAGCCAATTAAAAATATATTTGTGTAGAGACAGGGTCTCACTATGTTGCCCAGGCTGGCTGCAAACCTCTGCTGTCAAAGTAAGTCTGTTGCCTCAGGCTCCCAAGGTGCTGGATTACAGGCATGAGCCACTGACAGACATTAAACAAATTGACAACACAGCACAGTAAACATAACATACACATGAGGTGTAGTAGGAGCTAAGCTCAGTGGAAAGGGAAGCCTTTCCTCTAAGAAGGACTGTGCTGTCCCCAAAGGAGATCTGTCTCTCTGAGGAAATGTCATTGCAGCTGAGAACTGAAGGATGGATTAGGAACCAGCTGGCCAGTCTAATGCTCAACAAGGCTCAAGATCAGGAAATTCACCCTCAAAAGAAAGCATACACCATTTTGGTTTAGAATTGAATGGTTTAGAATCCATTTCCTTTAGATCATTCATCATTAGATACTGAAAAGAACCAGCCCGCTTTCTGCCTAAGACAAAATCACATCCTTCAGGTCCATCTTTAAACATCTCTGGATGCAGTCATCACAAATGCTTTAACTATATTAGGTGATACAAAAGGAAAGGTAAACAAAATCCTGAAGACTTCTCCCATGATGTTGGATTCATGAGCTAACTCTGTGGAGGCAGGGGACTGGCTCAGAAAGCCCTCCTGTTCATTTTTGGGTTTATTAAAAGGTTGAGATGCTAGACCCTTAAGCTTTGGACTCAAACTATTAGGAAGGACTTTTCCTGCCTATGAAAGAGCAATTTTTAATATAAAATCCAATAGTCAATTCCAGACCCCCTGAAAGTAAATCAGGTATAATGGGAGCAAATGATGTCCATGGTGACATGGACATCAGCTCTGGGGTAGAAACTAGGATTCAGATCTTGAATTTGCACCAATTAGCTGTGACCTTGACCTTTCATAACCTTGCAGAAGTCATTAAACTTTCATCCCATACAGGAGGACAATAATGCCAACCACGACGTTAATATGAGGGCTGCTTTAGATAATGGAACTGAAAACACTTCACACACATTAATACACACTAAGAGTGCAGTAGAAAAGGGAAGACGGGCATTTCCTTTGAGGGTCATCATCTCATAATTTAGAGAAAGAGATGCTCACTCAAGGTCGTAGTAATTCTTTTTTAATGGCTCACTCTAGAGCAGTGGTCCTCACACATGGTGTAGCTCCAACAGTGCTGAGATGGGTTGCAAGTAATGAGTTTCTAATAATAAGGTACTCAAATGTGCAAAAGACTGGCTATTTCTTGTAAATTAGAACAGATTTAAGATTATTCCCTGATATAATTCTCTTTTGTGGAAGAGAGGAAAGGATAAAGTTATAGCTATTATCATTGAGTATAAGCCACAGACCATCTAAGCCTCAAACTGCAGTGTGTCCCCCATGTGAGCTCTACCCATGAGGCATGTCTTCTCCAAAGAAGGTTGAGGGTGTGGCATAGAAACACAAAAACTTAGCTTTGCCTTCTTTTCTTAGCCCAAATGGAGTCTCAAACCACAACTCTAGAAGGTAGATGGACTCCCTCACTCATTGCAGCCCACACTGTTACCAATGAAAAAAAAATTATTCTACCTGAAGTGTAATTTTATTCAGAAACCCTGAACTTGTGCTTCAGGAGAGGTGAGACCTCAAATCCCAGCTCCAGTGGATGGATCATGATTGGTCTAAGTCAAACACTGTGGTCCAAGCTCTCCTTGCCAGTGATTGGTTAGGTGTGGGCATGTGACCCCATTCATCCAATGAGAAATAAGAAGTCAATTACCGACTTCCCGAAAAGCCGTTCCTCCAATTTAAGAAGAGATGTTTGTTAATATGCACTCTTTCTTCTGCTGCTAAATATTGATTTTTTTTTTTTTCATAGGATGCCTGGAACTGTGGAAGTTAGTTTAGGAACATGAGGGGTGCTAAACTGCAGGAAGACACTGGGAGTGGCAGAACTGAAAGTTGCAAAAAATAAACCTGAGTCTTGATAATATCATTGACTTTCTGGAATCATCCCAGACTTCTTGCCCTGGGAGGTAACATTTTATGAGGGTTGGTTGTTCTGTTACTTACAGAAATATTCAGCTGGTGTGTACGGATAGGGGTACACAACAGATAATAATCACACATGAGACACATGATGGTTTGATGCATAGATGGGTTGTAGCTTAAGTTCAGTCATGATAGCTATAACTCCATCCCTGTGTCTCCTGCCCAATAAAGCCAATTTGAGTAAAAATGAGTGAGAAAGATATTATCATCGTCATTGGGAGAATAAACTTTGATCTATTCTCATTTACAAGACATAGTTGCTTACAACCAAGCATTTGAATTAGCTAGTGCCTATACTCTACTAATTTTTAAATATTTCTGTTATTACATGTGCTTGCATCTGAAGGCATCTTAAATGATGTTTTTGTTTTGTCAGCACAACTATATCACTGCTCTGAAAGAGTCTACTCTTGTCATCTCCAAGAAGTCACCAACAAGGAGCTAAAGGAGTGAGGCCCTAGGAGCCAAATGGTTGTACATCCGTATCCCAGAATTTGTTCTATTCCTCCCACATGACCCCAAAAGAGGCACCTGAATGACCTTGGAAGACACCCTGTAAACCATCCCCTACATACACACTATTAAAACCCTAGGCCCAAGCTTCAGCCACAAGATCAAGGAACTTCCAATGAAATGGATAAGATTTGACTCTAAACCAATGCTTGATACTCAAGATCCCTAAGTAAATTATGAATTTTTCCCAGTAACTTAAAATAACATCTATACCATATGGCACTTTTTGCTTCTCCAGAATTTTTGTTTCCCTTCTCTTCAAACATGTGCTTCTAAAATCCTGAGTCAGATTAGAGGTTCCCATGATTTTCTCACCACTGTCTATTACAGGGCAGACATGATAAACCACTTGCTTTCAGAATTTTGAGGAGTAAAAATTTTTTTTCTTGCTCTTTTACTCAGAAGACCCAATGGTGAGACAGTGAGAGGGCTGGTGCAGCTCTGCGAAGTCCGGCAAGGGGGTTCCTCAAGGAATTGTGGGGATCCTGGAGACATAGTTACTGCTATATATCTAACAGGTCTTGGGAGGCTTTCCCTGGTGCTTTAAATCAGATGATATCTCTCTATTATGCTCTCACAAGATCCAGTGTTTCTCCTTCATAGCACTTACCACAAGTGTAATTAAACAAAAGTATCATTACTTGTTTACTGTCTGTCTTCCAGATAGACTGTAAGTTCCAGGAGAGAAGAGACGATGCCTCTGTTGTCTACAGTGGTATCCCCAGTGCCTAGCAGAGCACAGATATTGGTGTTCAACTAGTGTGCATTGAGTGAACAATTGAATAATTTGAAAACCATTGATTATTGACTCAACTCACAAAATTGCTCAGAGAGTCTGGGCAAGGCAAAGGTCAGGTTGCTCTGGGCCTTATGGTTTCCAAATGCTCATTAAGTCAAAAAGGATAAAAAATATACCAAATAGGGATGCACAAGACAGTGCACAAGGAACCAGTTCCGAGCCCAGTGAGGGCCCCAGGGCAGTGTAAACACCTACTCCATTTCCCATTGTGCCACTAAAAAATCCATTACACTTTTATCTTCTTCTTGTTTTGCATTCCAAGTTTTATTGTCCTGATCAGATCATTGTCTGCTTGTTTAGTTAGTGTCCTCTCTTTTAGCATCTCAAAGGATAAAATGAAAAGGAAACTGGACAAGTCAGAAGACCACGGTTTTGCCACTAACTAGCTTTGTGACCTTGGGAAAGTCACTTGCAGCCCTTGAGGCTTCCTTATCTTTCCAATCAAACAAGTGGGCTACAAAATTCCTGACACCCTTTCCCATTCTGATATGCCCTCATCTTTGGCTTTTTTGTCATCAGCCCATGATAACTTCCCATATAGGGTCCTTTCTCTCTTTCTCCTCTTCTTCCTCTTGGAACCAATATTTTGGTGCTGCTGCATGGGCTCAGTTCAGCTTGTACCTTCTAAGCTGTCCCATCAGCCTTAGCAAAGCATCTGATGATTATCCGATTCCCACCTCTAGCCCTTTATTGAATTATCCCAGCAAGGGCACTGAGAGCCACCCTGGCAGGCTGAATGAATTTGCAAGCCTTAGGAAATGGCACATCTAAGAACCCTGAGTCAATACTGGGCCCACCTAGATAAGGAGGGGATGGCAGCTTGGAGCAGACTGCTGAGCATTCCAAAGAATACAGTTTCAATGATTGGGGTCAACTAGCAACAGGAGACATAGATACAGGCGAAAGTTATCCTAGGTAATAATAGGACCTTGTAGTTTTGTATCACGTGCTTCTGCCTACTAGCACAAAACACTTTCACACCAGCAGGCAAAGGTGGAGAGGTCTAGGGGAGGCAGAGGGATTATTATCCCCAAATGGTTCACACAGTATATTGAACCATTAGACAGATAAAGCCAATAGCCCAAGGTCAAACAATTAGGCTTTCACAGGGTGGGAATTAGAGCAGAGTGTCCTAATCTTACCCGGGGGCTATTTCTGGTAGACTTTTGACGGAGCCTTTTGTTTATACCTTGGTTCTATCTTATCTTACCTGCCCAGGTAGCTAGCCTACTTTTTCCCTTGGGGATGAGTAGTGGGAAACTTGAGTGGCCCAGAGTGAGCTAGCTGGCCAGGCTGAGCTCAAAATCCAGCCTTCTTGACTTGGATGCTCTAAGCAGGACTCAGTGAGGTCAGTTCGTGGAATGCGGCTGCTGTTTGCATTTGGGAGGCACAGAAGAGCTTCCAGTGGCAGCTGAGAATGCAGAGGCTCCAGGGCTGATAAACGTTGTAATTAACGTGCATATACCACCCTTTCATCTTCAAAGGCTTTCCTCGCATTAGCTAGTTATTCCTCCTGTCGCCACCATGAGTGAGGCATCACTTTTGTCTTCTCAGTTTGCAGCTGAAGAAACTGATGGGGAGAAGAGACCCTTTGCCAGGAAGTCTGGCCCTTGTTCAAACACAGGAGCTATCTGGATCCCAGCATCTAACTTCAAGTGGGTAAATGGGAAGACAGAATGGGAATGAATCGTAACAAAAGGCTCAAGTGACTAAACTCTGCCCTCTGGGCAATAGACTGCTTTTCTACTGTTCTAGAAGGAGATAGAGTCTATAGTATGGCTAGCTGGCCAGATTCTAGAATGGCTAAACTCCCAGAGGACTATACACACAACTCTCAGAAACATTAACAAAGAAAGCCTGCTGTTCTTCTACGGTGATGTCCATGTGATGCATGGGGGCCAAATCCTTCATACTGTGCCCATAGCAGACATCACTAATGGATCACAGCACTCTCTATACCTGAGCCAAGGTTTGACTTCTTAGCACAGCATTTTAGGAGGTCTCTAGGCAGTCAATGGAAATGTTCCTGAGCTAAAATCTATTTGTTATTGCCACAGTAGGTCTTGTTTGGGATTCACTTAAATTGCCACTCTCTAACCCAGGCAAAGTTGCCAAAGTTCTTTCTCACTGTTGGAGCTGGCCTGCTTCTGAACTCTGTCTAGCACTGTCTGAGAGGATGATTCATGAGAACTTCTGAGTTTCTGGGGCAGAAAAATTGGATCTTCTGCCAGTGGACAGTGCCACTGTTACTTGATTGCCTGGAATCTGTCCAATCTCATCTCTCACTGTTCTTAACATGAATTCTCTTATCCAAGCATGCTGACCCCTCCCTTGGCCCCAGTCAAGCCATTCTTACTCCCCACTTTAAACTCCTGGCTCATGTTTTGCCCTTCCCTGGGTTTCTCTCTTCTCCCCTCTCTCTGTCCATCTTCTTTTCCACATTCAACTCATCCTCAAATTCCTTGAAGCCTTCACATACAATCGAGACGTCTGTTTTTCCTGATCTTCTGACACTTGGTTATGCTCTCTTGCATAATTCTTTCACCTGTTTAACTTTACTTCCACCAAACGGTAAGCTCCCTGAGGACAGAAACTAGGTCTTCCGCTTTCCTCATTTCTGTCCACAGTGCCAATACATTTTAAGGAAATTTTAAATTGGTCAGTTTGTCACCATCTTATAACTGGAGAGACAGAGGCAACCAACAAGGGAAGGACCTTGCCCACAGTCACCCTGTGACTAAGAGGGAGAGCCTCTCCTGCCTACGAGTGGGTTCTCACTTCTAGAATACTGTGTCTGTATGATTAGCTGGAGAGACAGATGACTGAACCGTATCTGCAATAACCAAGGGCATTGCACAGGATGTGAGATCTGAGCACATCTGGGATTTTATTTCAACTAATGGTCAGTAGATTCCAGATGGGTATAAAGTGAGCACAACAAGTAGGAGCTATGATCTGACCAAGGACATTCAGTGACTGATAGAATGCCAGAAACTAGCCTTATATTATAGCCTCTGACACACTTTGACAAACTCCTAAGTTGTGCAATCTCTATGATTTCCATTTTTTCTTTCTTTCAAGAATTTCTCTGGTTTTATGATGAAAAGAAATTTTTACTGGGGGTCTGGAGGACTCTCAGAAGAAGCAGAAATTCACCATCTCACAGGCCTGCCTTGCTCAGTGCCTTGATTTGGGAGAAGATTATGTATAATATTTTGTTTTGTCTTGTTTTTTTCCCCCTAGATTCTCAGGCTACCCTAGTTGCATAGGATACTAGTGCTCACCCTATAAGTACTGCTTTGTCTGAATATTGTGATTAATTTTGTACCAACAAGTTGCAGGGGTTGCTTGCGGAAAGCTGGCAAGTCCAAGGTGCTCATGAAGCTCTGAGAGTGAAGGGAACAATTTTTCTCTCCTTCGGAGGTTGGTTTTTCTGGCCATGTGAAGCAATGTTTTTTAAAGTACAATGTAAAGAGTACAGTGTTCAGATCCTGCAGGTAATGCCAGGACTGACTTCCTGCAGTTTCAGTTGTGTGACTGGGACATGTTGCTAAATTCTCTGGCCAGAGCTTCTTCATCTGCTCACCTTCCACATGGTCTAGAGGATTCTATGAAGTACTATGGGCAAAGCACTTTCTCCCTACGAGTCACTCTTGCCGATTGGAGTTAAAGTGTAATTGGGTCCACATGTTTATTTCTGGCATGGATTAATAATTCACTTTTGACATTTAATACAAATCAGGCATCAATTTTTTTTTGACACTGCATTATGGTGGTTTTATGTTATTCTTTCCATTAGGTTTTATGAGGCTTAGGTGTTAGTAAGCCCACAGAGTGACGAATTTATAGAACATGAGTCTGGAAAGGACTTCACAGATCAACTAGAATCCAGCCCTCTCATTTTACATGTGGAAAAATAGAGGTAAATAGGGGTGAAATACTTTGCTTAGCAGCACATAGTGAATCCGTAATAAAGAGAAGCTAAGATATAATAATCATTTCTATTCTTGGGGTACCTTCTATGAAATAAACATTTAGCTTTAGACATTATGTGCTAAGTATTGTTCCAGACACTTAACAAATGCAACTGCCCAAGCTCATGCTGCTGTTAAGTGGCAAGAGGGGAATTAACTGGTGTGTGGGGTCTCCTGTCTTGTTCCATTGTCTTTATACCTTCTAAATGACTCTCCTCAAAGCCAGACCTCCTCATTCTCATTATACCACACCAAGCATCTGATTATATGGAGGTGATTTTTAGTCTGGGAGGTTTTCAAACCATTGACTGAAAGAAACAACTGCCCTTTTATTCCTCTGGCATAGTGACCAAAAAGCCAACAATTTTTCTCTGAGGATTGTTGAGAACATGACTTTAAGGTTTGGGGTCTTTTTATACACGAGGCCAGATTTGGAAGTAAAGGTGTAGACAAAGAGGCAGTCAGACCTATAGGAAATCCAGATCCCCGTTCTACTGGACAAAATACAATGAGCTGTAAACTTTCCCTGCCTTGTGTTACATTTCAAACCTCAAGAAAGAACTCTTTAGACTGAAGAGAGAGCAGAGAACAGAAATTTCAAGGGTGGAAGGTGGTTGAGGATCGCTACAAGCAGCAATGGAGAAAAATGAAAGAAGATTTGTATAGACCAGAAAGAAAAAAAATGAAGAAAAAGAATTAGACAGAATCTATAAAAATCACGAAAATTAAGTAACAGAGATGGCTTTGCTAGCCAAGTCTAGAAACGTTATTAATTCAGTAAGCCATCCAAGTGTTTACTGAGTACCCACTATAACTGGGGAACTGTGCTGACCACTCAGGGCTATTATGAACATGAAAATGTGTAGAGGGTTTGGGCTTTTCCCTAAGGAGCTTATATGCTCACTGACAAAAGAGAAGAGATAACCATTACACACCATCCCTTAAACTTTCTCTTTTTAAATGGAGATGTGTTTGTGAGGTTTTTATGAATTTTCAGGGGGAACAATAGGAGAAAGTAAGTCACTTAAGGGAGTCTACAGGAATGTACCTGACTTCTAAGTATATTGTGAAGACAACTAGTCTCACCACAGAGGATCCACTGCAAAAACAAACTCCTTAACAGGAGATTTCTTCCCCAAACTTTTTTTTTTTTTTTTTTTTGAGACAGAGTCTCGCTCTCACCCAGGCTGGAGTGCAGTGGCCGGATCTCAGCTCACTGCGAGCTCCACCTCCCGGGTTCACGCCATTCTCCCGCCTCAGCCTCCGGAGTAGCTGGGACTACAGGCGCCCACCACCTCGCCCAGCTAATTTTTTTGTATTTTTAGTACAGACGGGGTTTCACTGTGTTAGCCAGGATGGTTTCGATCTCCTGACTTCGTGATCCGCCCGTCTCGGCCTCCCAAAGTGCTGGGATTACAGGCTTGAGCCACCACGCCCGGCCACTTCCCCAAACTTTTATCCCCTCTGTGTGAGCAGCATTCTTGTGGGTTACCTGAATTCCCCTCCCCTTCTTGCAGGCTAATGTGGGCCCAGCAACTCACTGGTGGCTGCGGAGCTTACGTCAGCTGGTTTCCTGCAAGATGGTGCTTAGTTAGGTCTGTTGGATTCTGGTTTTTGGACTGGACACATTCAGCAGAGGCAACATCTCTGACTGGCATATAGTAGGTACTCATTTAGAGTGTGCAAAGACTGGGGCTAGAGGCTTGGGCAGAAATGTCCTTCTAAGCCACAGGCAGGAGACCAGGTGTTGGATGCATGGAATTGTTTATTTCCCTGGCATCTTTTTTTATTTTCTTTATAGACTGAATTTCATTCTTGTTGCCCAGGCTGGAGTGCAATGGCATGATTTTGGCTCACTGCAACCTCCACCTCCCAGGTTCAAGTGATTCTCCTGCCTCAGCCTCCTGAGTAGCTGAGATTACAGGCATGTGCCACCATGCCCGGTTAATTTTTTTGTATTTTTAGTAGAGATGGGGTTTCTCCTTGATGGTCAGGCTGGTCTCGAACTCCCGACCTTAGGTGATCAGCCCGCCTCAACCTCCCAAAGTGCTGGGGTTACAGGCATGAGCCACCGTGCTCGGCCCTCTCCCTGGCATCTTAATGTGCATAATGGTGAACACTTACAAAGGGGCTTTACTGCTATCGTGCTACTATCTTGGAAAGGAAGTGGAAAAAGATGCTGCCTAGTTCCATGATTGGTGTGTGGGTCCTCCTAGAAGTCACTGCAGGCCTGTTTAAGTGTAAAGAGATACATTAAAATTGAAAAAAAATTTAAAAAAGTTGGGGGAAGGGGGCTGAAATCTGGGATGAGTCCCCATTCCCAGGAAAAGGCCTGCATCCCTTCCGGTGGACTGAACCAGATGTTCCCAGGGGGCCTTGCCTCCTCCCTTCCTGGGTGGCTTTTTTCTCAATGAGGGGTACCCAGAGGAAACTCTCTTGCTCCCTGATGGGATGGTCACATGCTGGGCCAAATAGAAGCCTGGTCATCTGGTTTAGGCTAGGGCTGGAGAGAAGGGCTATAGCACACTTCCAGCTTTTGCCAAATTCCTTGTGCCCTGGATATGTACAACCCTACTCTTGACAGTCTCTTTTCTCAGAGTTTCCCTCCCTCCTCATCCATTCTAGCCGGTAGGGAGAAGACCCTGGAACCAAGGGCCTGTAGGCTGAGGGCAAATATTTTGCTGCTATTTGATTAGCTCATTTCCCAGTCAAAGTTCTAGATGATGGAGAACCACTAATCAGCCACCTTCACCTTTCATCCAGGTGACAAATAATGAAGTGATAATGAACAAACAACTCAATTCACATCCCTTTCAGCCCTACCCTATCCTAATGAACAAACAACTGAGTTCACATCCCTTTCAGCCCTACCCTATCCTAATGAACAAACAACTGAGTTCACATCCCTGTCAGTCCTACCCTATCCTCAACTTTCCATCACATAGAAGAGAGTAGAGCTTCTGTTCAGAGATCAGAATGAATGAGTCAACTCAGAATATGCATTGGAAGAAGTTTCCGTTACAACTTCCTCCTCCTTCATTTTTGCAATTCTAGCCCCTTTCTCTGACATCATGTTTAAAAGCTCTGTGGATGTTATGACCTCACCCACAACTAGATTCCCAAATGAAGTTTTTGAAAACAACTACAGGACTTCCAGGTACAATTGTCTGGATTTCTGGGGTGCCTCGACATCTTAATATACGAGGAGAAGCACTCTAATGTAGTGACAAAGAGCATGAACTCTGTAGCCAGATGTGAGTTTGAATCCCAGCACCATCACTTATCAGCTGCATGGCCTTGGGCAAGTTACTTCAATTATCTGTGCCTCAGTTTCCTCATATGTAAAAGACAGATAATATCAGCACCACCTTCATGAGGTCAGTGTTTGGATTAAACAAGGCAGTATATAGGAAACAATTAGAATGGCGCTGGTACATGACCAACACTGTAAGTGTTTGCTATTATTACTAATGGTGGTGAGAGTTCTCAGAAACATAGAACTTACGCAAAGATGCAAGCAGAAAAAGCATAAGAGCTCTCAAAAACAAATGAATTTTCAGGCACTGCCAAAGGAGACTTGTAATGCCACAACAGCAGATACTCAAAATGACTGGTCTATGTGAATAATCTCTTCCCTAAACTCCAGAGTTTTGCAATTAACCTTTACTTTTAAAAGCTGAAGACCTGAAAGTTTCTGGGACCTGAGTTTTGCAAATCACCTCCTTGGTGACTCAGTCCCTCCCCACCCACCTGAGATCTGTCTGCCCACACTTGCACTTAGCAGGGACACTTGCCTCAGGAGGACACACCCAGGCAGCCAGTGCACCTCAAACTCGGGGAGATCTGGCTCTGCGAGTTTCCATTGTTCCTCACCCCCACAAGACCCACCCCCTCATTCTGTGTTTGTCTCCCTGTCTCTCAAGTCTAGCTGGGCAGACAATCTTCAGGAAAACAAAACCTGCCCCAGTTACGGGTAATTTCTGACATCACAAGCTCTGTAGAGAGGAGACACGGTTTGCCATTGCCAAAGTGGCTCCCTGTTGGATGTCAGGATTCCCTATGGCTTTGCCCCTGAAGAAGCTACAGTAGTATCCGGCCAGACGACAGCTTGATAACTGCCCAAAGAGACCAACAGAGAAGGCAAGAATCTCCTGTATAGTACTTCTACTTCTGTCCTCTGCCACCACCTTCTAGAAGCAGGCGTTGGGGCTGGAGGAGTGTGGGCCTCTTACCCGAGGATCTTAATCTCATATCAGTATCTCCAAAATAACTAGAACTCCAAGCTGGCTGCTGCTGGGGAGTGTTCTTGTTTTGAGGCTTAAATTTGGGGTTGGTGTCTTCATCTCATTGGCTCCCACTCCCTTCTCAGCCCAACTATCTAGTAACCCTGTCTTTAGCCAGATGTCCCCAGCGGTCACAGCAGGCAGCCAGCAAAGCCACAAACAAACAGATGGGTGAGCTCACTGTTTGGGGTAGACCAAACATGAGGCCTGTGGTGGGCAGTCAGTCAGCCAAGCGCCCTCCTCAGCCCTGTCCCGAGCAACACAGCCGTCACCACGGTTCTCACTTACACATAAATGTATTTGCACCTTAGCCATATTGACAGCATGCTTCCATATATATAGATATCATGACTTATATTCTAGACGTTCATTGCAGTTCAACAGTTATGTGTCAATACTACTGGGATCTGGGCCCACAAAAGTGAATATGACATGATGCCTGTTATCAGGGGACTCCCCCAGTGCTGCAGAAGACAGACAGGAGAAGATACATTAGAATTTGTTTTCTTGTGGTTATTTTCCCCTTTAAGGGGCATGAAAGTCTTTAGCATTCTTTGGCATCACCAATTCCCACCACACACATAGATCCATCAGGCACGTACTTACAGGCACACCTGCGATGTGTATATGTCCACATCCAGCAAACAAGAATCAAACATGTGGCTTATCTTGGTACGTCACACAGTGGGGCGATTGAGCAATGGAGAGAGGAGGAATATGAAAGACTTATCTCCAAAGTACACATGTCCTGGATCAAACATTAATTTAATTGACACCATCCTAGTTAAGGAGTTGTAAAGATGTGAATTTCTTTATGCAAAAAGCATTTTTTAAAAGTGTTTGACTTTCAATTACATGAAGTCATGCATTTATTTGTGGAAAAATATACAAACATTTAGTCAAAATATACACTATACGTCAATTGGTAGAGTGTTTGCATATTTGAGATCCTGACTCTCCTGGAAAATCTGGAACACACAATGACTGTATCCATGCCAGACCAGACTTCAGAACCACAAACTTTAGAAAGCACCCCTTCTGGTTTACTCTGGCAAATTGGACTTGCCTCCCAAACCCAGTTGGGCAGCTGTGGGGGGTACACTTAAAAAAATTCAACCTGCTAAGTGAGTGAAAAGTGGGATTCAAATTTAAGGTAGAAGGTATCAACCTACCCTGCCATTCTAAAGAACGCCTGCAACCTTCCCATTAAAGCAGGGACACAAAGGAAATTGAGTCATCGGCTTCTTGCTGTTCAAACCCCAGAATTTCTCTCTGAGGCAGAAAAAGATCCCCTTTGAAAACTACACGGTGCCTGGTAGCATCTGCCACGTGCTTCAGCTCATTCTTTCACAAGAACCACTTCCCTTTCAGGCTCTTGGCTGGAGTGAGCTAAAGTGAAGGTGCTGGGGAAACACAAGCGCAGTTACTCTCTTATCCCCAGCCCCAGCCCCAGCCAGGAGGCAGTGCTGGGGAGGCCCAGGTGATCTCCAACCACCTCCTCTCCTTCAGGGGACCCCAGTGAAGCATCTGGCACTGCAGGTGGATCCAAAACCTCACTTGGGTGGCCATGTGTCACCTAGAGCCACACAGTGGGTTTCAGTTCAAGACCCATGTCAGCCTCCTGCCAGGGGTCACACAACCTACTAATGACATGTGAGGAGTGGGTCTCTGGGTCAGTGCATGTGAAATGCTTGCCAGGTCAGAGTGAGAGCTCCCGTAGTGCTGCTTTCCTAATATTCAGGCAGAGGGCATTGCCCTAACTTGTCTCGTAGACAAGCAACCACCTCTCCCTTTATTCCAAGCCTGCAAATGAGAGCATGTCTGGGAGGGCAGCTGGACTCTGATAAGGGAAGTGACTTATTTTAGTTCCAAATAACTTGGTTGGCATCTCTGATATCTGTGGCCATACCTGGGAAGACAGGCCAGGGCAGGGCAGCCAAAAGTCCACAGCCTGCCGGGGGTGGAGAGAAAAGCCACCCACGCGACACTTTACTTGTGCTAGCCACAGGGGACAGGGAGTGTGGGAGAGCCACGCACAGTTTTCAAAGTCCTCCAGACACGTAATGAATTGAAGGAGCATAAGCACTGGAGTCTAACATGGGAGGATGTTAGATGGCAGGGAAATCCCAACTCTACTACTGGACCCTGGGGCAAGTCATGCCATCTCCACAAGTCTCGATCTCTTTATCTAGAAAATGTAGTTAAGAGAGTGCTAGGTGTATAGGCTTGTTGGGAGGCTTAGAAAAGATATCCTGTGCTACCTCCTGGCTTCATGTCTAGCATAGAGTCAGTGCTCACTGAGTGATATTTCCCAGGGACTCGGGACTTAGGGCCCTGCTTTACATAGGACCATATGGTACCATAGCAGAGTGTCAGGCTTTTGAAACATCGGTGCTCCTAACCATCTAGTGATGTTCCAGGAGGTGCTCGAAGCCCCAGGACAATACAGAGAATCTTTCTCAAACACCAACGCTGCTATGTGGTCAAAAATATATGTCATTATTATTGCATTAAATTCAAATTGGGTATATTGTAGAGTAATGTATAAAATTGTAATGACTGTGTAAGGTAGTATTTAAGGCGTGAAACAAATGTTGTTACCCCAGTAGATCACACCCTCCCCGCCCAGTGCAGGGGTTGGGGTTGAGGCTCCCACAGTCCTCATGATAGAGATATATGAGAGACCAGTGAAAAATGCCCTGCCCTAATATCTTAACAAGTCTCAGAGAGGGGAAGTCACTAGTCCCTCTCTTTCAGGTTTTCTAAATGATCCTTAGAGTTCCCATCTCTGAGTCTATGACAATGAGTCAGGAAATAGTTCCTGAATGAATGGAAGGGAATCTGTCATAAACTAAGAATTCCATGCTGTCCAGCATCCCCTCCTTTGTGGGGAAATTTGGGAGAAAACAAATGGAACATTTTCCTTCTGGCTGCCATCCTCCCACACACGGACTTGTCACCATGCCTTTGCAGGAAGTAGGTGTCCAATGTGTGAATGGGGAATACCTCAATTAATCAATGCTAGCCCCAACAGAGATGAAGCTTTGTCTCTTTGCTTCTTCACATGGGAAAATACAGCCAAAGTTCTAACTCTCCACAAGGGGTGGAGTCTCTAATGCTCAATTAGAGAGAAAGGAGCAGAAAAGTGTGTGCCAGCCCCAAGCCCCAGGACTCTCAGATGTTCACCTCTTTCTCAACACCAGGCATGCAATTCCCAAGCAAAGAGCCCCTCACCCACAGAGAAAAGGAGATGCGTGTGCATGAAGGACTCATCCCTGCTGGCCTCCAACAAGGGTCACTTTCTTCCTCCTCCACAGGACCCCTAATTCAAGACATCTGTTCCTCAACTCAGAGTTTCTGGGTCCAATGTTACTTAAGTACATTTGGCCATTTCTTCACTTTTTGCTTTCCCGTACAAAGACTGGATCCCCTCCTCTTCCCGAAAGCCTTGCTCCTTTCCAAAGTTTCCTCTTGGTTGTCCAGAGTCCACCACTCCCCAGAATGGGGCAACAAGAGCTCCTTTCCCTCCCCCTTCCTCCTTCTCCCTCCCACCACCCACCCCATGCCCAGCCCCAAGCCCTGTGACAAAGTCATGTCTCCTTTCCAAGTCTCAGTTCCTGCCAAACAGCTTTACAAGCACATGAAAGCGAGGGCCGGGGCAGTTATTGCTACTGGCACTTCATTGTGCTTCCTCTAAATGATGCTGCACAAAGAGGCCGTGGAAACTCAGGGCAGGAGGGAGCCTGCTGGTCTCTGGGAGAACCTCAGGGGTTAGGACGTGCCAAATACTTGGAGGTGGGGCCCTTTAGAAGAATCAGGGAGACAAGTTGGAAGGAGTCAGGAGTCAGAATGCCCAAAGACAAAGCAGAAGATGGCACTGGTAGGTAACATACAAATAAACTTCCCTAGAGGCCATAGGGAAACCACCAGGGCCCTCTTCTCTGAGACCAGGCCCAGGGCTCTCCCTGATCTCCAACTTGACTCTTCTCTCCCATACTGAGTGTTTCCACTTTTCAAGGGCTTATTTGAGCTCCAGTCCCTTTTGGAACTTTCCCTAAGGCCTAGAGTCCACCAAAATCCTTTCCTCCTTGAAATCCTTTCCAAGTTTGTCCATCTTATACAGTCTAACATATTCTAAACCTAGGCTTTGGAGCTCAGTGGAGCTGGGTTTCCATCCAGCACTGCTCCTGGCTATGTGAATGCCAGCAAGTCACTTAACCTCTCTAAGCATCAGTTTTCCTCCTGTCAAACAGGCCTGATAACAGGAAACTTCTTACTAGGCCATTGTGAGGGGAGAATGAGATAACACATGGAAAGGATTTAACATAATGCCTGGCACAGTGAAAATATACAGTAAATGGTAGTTAGTGCTGTATTGCTTTTTTTTTTTTTTTTTTTTAACAGAATCACGCTCTGTCACCCAGGCTGGAGTGCAATGGCATAATCTTGGCTCACTGCAACCTTAGCCTCCTGGGTTCAAGCAATTCTCCTACCTCAGCGTCCCAAGGAGCTGGGACTACAGGTTTGCACCACCACACCCTGCTAATTTTTGTGTTTTTTGTAAGATGGGGTTTCACCATGTTGGCCAAGGCTGGTCTCGAACTCCTGACCTCAGGAAATTTGCTGCCTCAGCCTCCCAAAGTCTCGGAATTAGAGGCATGAGCCACTGTGACCGGCTGTGTTATTGCTGTCATTATTATTACTATTTCAGCTTCAGTAGTATAAATCCTAGATCCCCAAATCCCCACCTAGTAATGACATCTTACTCACACAGAAAGGGAGATGCATGTGCACAGAGAACTCATCCTGTCTAGCCTCTACCTAGGGTCACTTTCTTCCTACTGCAAAAAGTAGGAAGATACAGAAAGCAGAAAGTAATTCAAAATAAGTTATACTGGGTACGCAATCTAAAGTAACCAGGTGGAACTGTGTTTCACTTTCTCAGTACCCCCGTGGAACTGGGTTAATAAATATTTGCTGAGTAGAATTTACTGCATGCAGATTGAGCTGTCTTAATGGCCCAGCTGGCACTTCTTAAGAGAAAAATTAATTTTGGCCAGTGATAAGCGAATTGGCCGTGTAATTATCTGTACGTATATAGACAAAGAAAGAGAATGCTTGGAGTTGAGCCGTGCTAGAATATACCTTACACGCAGCCCCTCCCCTTCATAGCACTGACCCTGTTGGGATGAGATATTGGAGCCCTAGCCCCAGTGTCCCTGATGTTGCCCTGGTATCAAGGCTCTTCTCTCTGCTCTGAGGCTGCCAGGCAGGGAATATGAGCCACCTCACTCTTGAGATTTCCCCCACACTGATTGGCAGAAGCAGGAGGTAGCAAGGACCAAGCAGCAGGTCCAGTGGTTGCCTCTCCTATTCATGCTCCCTGTCCCAGTCTGGAATCTCATGGAGACCCAAGACTTCACCGCAGAGCTGATTCAGGCTTCCACAGCGCTAAGGTGGCAGTGGCAGTGCGGACTGTAAGCTTTGGAACAATGCTCAGTGGGTAGTTGGGAGAACCCAGGACCCCTTTCTGGAAAACCCATTGCCAGCCAGTCTCACACTTGCAATTGTGACCCCTTCTGTGCCCACCTTGATAACAGCCATTCGCCCTATTCTAGCCCCAGTTCCTGCCCCGCCTAACTCTGCCCTGCCTAGACACAGCCCGGTGAGGCTTGACAAGCCCTTGGGCACAGGAGCTTGTTAGTCCAGACACCGACTGCGCGCATCCAGGAGAACGGTTACTTTCTGCCATGTGCTCCAGCTCTAGCGACCTCGCCCAAAACTGCGCGCCGGCAGCCTGCCCAACAAACTTTCTTCTCTTTCTCTTTTTCTTTCAACCAAACGGTGCTTCCACAGACACATTCTCCAACGGTTTAGCGCAAATCCCAGCCCTGCTTTCCAGACCCCAATGCACTTCGCAGGCAATTCACTTGACTCCAGTCCCCCAGGGCCGACTCAGCCGGAGGGGCTACCTCCCGGTCCGCGCTGCGCACCCCGCACCCATCTTGCTGCCCAGGATGCGGCGGGCACTCACCGATCTGCGCCAGGCTCAGCTGCAAGAGGCAGAGTCCCCAGGCTGCGTGCCACCAAAACTTGTCCATGGTGTCCGGAGCGAACCGAGGGCGCGGGGGAAAGGGGCTGGAGGATCCCTGAGCGCGGGGCAGGGGCCGGCGGAGGACGGGACGAGGATGGCGGACCGAACCTGGCAGAGGCTGGGGTCCGCTGGGCAATGAGGCTGCCTCGGAAGTTGGCTGCAGTTTTTATTCGAGTTGAAACAGTGACCTAAGACGGAGGGAGGGAGCGAGCGAAGGACACACCCAGGCGAGGGGGGCTGTGACTAAGCAGCCGGCAGAGGTTTAAAGAAGTAGCAGCCCTCCTGGGCGGGCCCCTCTGCCCCCGCCCCGTGCTCTGCTGAGGTTGTAAATAATCGGGGCTTCCGTGGACGTGGGTCGGGGAACCTGGAGTGTCGCGGGGTGCGTGTGCCTCCGAACGCCACCGGCCCCTGTGCCCCGGGACGCACTGGCTTTCTTCTCCCGCTGGCCCCGCGACGTCAGGACAGAGGATGACTGCATCATAAAAGCTTGCACCGTTGGGTTCAGCCTTTGGCCTCTCTTTTCCCGCTAAATTTCTCTTTGAATCCGGCTGGAGAAAGATCTCTGGGTTACACAGGTAGTTGGATATCCTGGGAGAGGAACTGGAGACAGGGCGAGGTCTTGCCCTGGGTGGCGCAGTGCCTCCGTGCCCACAGTGGGGAGTGAGGGGTGGGGAGTTGGTGAATCTTCCAGGTGGAAAGAGGGAGAGCTCATTCTTTTCCCCCTCAAAAACAAGTGAAGTCCACATGACTTGAATGAGTTTTTGCTTCTTGGCAGAACGGCTCAGGGAAAGCTACTGATGGCCGGTTATAGGGCTGGCATTTGGCTCCGCTAACCCATGTGTTCAAGCCTGTGGATGTGGGCACCTCTCTCCACACACATGCTCATTTATCCTCCTAAATATCCTTCCATCCACCCATCCATCTATCCACCCATCTTTCCTTATGTCTTTCCGGGGCTCTCGCATCCATCCATCCTCCTGTCCATCCACTAACCACTTAGGTCCATCCATGGTCCCATTCATTCATTAATTCATCCAGCCACACATCTTTTAATTTATTCATACACCTATTCTTCTATTCATCTTCCCGTACAACTTCTCATCCATCATTCCGCGCTTCGTTTTTCACACCTCTTCATAAACCCACAACCATCCACCATCCTCTTCTCCACCCATCCACCCACCTATCTGTTTATTGATATATCCACTCATTTCCCATCTGTCCATGATCAACATATCCACTTGTCATTTTATCCATTCTCTCATCCACCCATACATTCATCTATTATTTTTTGCCCCCATTATCCTCCTTTCTGTGTAAACATTAATTCATTTTCTCCCACCTCTTCTACCCAGCAGATCTTAAAGAGAGAAAGAGATTGTAATATTCTTCAGGGGAAGCCTTTTGAGATTGAAATATCATACTTTGAATGATAACTCTATATCTACCTATAATATACTATTGTTTAATGTTTGGAAATCAAATGCTGTATTTATTTTTCATGTGAACTACTAAAAGTAAATCTGCAAGGACTTCTTGCCTGGTGAGTTGCACAGAAAATGAAAGTGATTATCAGTGGCTGTGGCAAGACTGAAGGAACCATGCCAGAACTTCTGAGGGAAGGTAAGATTTTGTTACTTATTTCAAGAAATTGAAAAGTTGAGAGAAATGCACCCAACCATCCACCTATGCATTCATTCATCAAACATGTAATGAGTGTTGTGGTGTATCAAGGTAAACGGGACCTGGCACTATCTCCAGGGCCCTCACTCTCTGGTAGGGAAACTAACTCACAAGCAGGCCTTTACCATGCAAGGTGAAATATGCTGCAAAATGTGTGTGTTCAGGGTGCTACCATTCCTAGAGAAGGGAGTCACACTCTCTCCTGGAGAACACCAGGCAGTCTTCACAGGGGAAGTGATATTTGAGGCAGACCTCAAAGGAGGAGGAGGAATTCTTCAGATGAAACTACAGGGACAAGTCATTCACGGGTAGTACTGTGTAGTGATGAACAGCATGGATTCAGGAGTCAGAACACCTAGATCCAAACCCTGTTTTGACTGCTTCTTAGTTGTGTGACCTTGACTAATGCAATTCGCTCAATTTTCCCAAGTATAAAATGGGCTTAATAATAGTATCTATGTACTTCATAGAATTGATGAGGATTAAATGACTCAAAAGCCCTGCATGTATTAAGCACTAGATTTATGTCTATATATGCATGCAGTAAGCACTTTAAATAAGTGTTTGCTGTCATTACTAAAAGCAAAATTATGTTCGAGCATAGAAAAGTGAAAGAACATGGCTTGTCCAGAGAATGCAGAACAATGTCAGTTGATCTGAACATAGATCAGATGAAGGGGCTGGGGGAAGATAGCACACATGAGCTTACAGGTATGGGGAGTACAGGGTGTAAGCTATGCCAGGGAGTTTGAACTTGATCCTGTAGGAAATAAGGAGCCAATGTACACAGCTAAAATTATCATCATTATTATGTTAAAATATGCATAAGATAAAATTTACCATTTCCCCCTTTTAGAAGTGTATATATCTGTGGCATGTAGTACCTTAACTGTATTGTGCAACCACCACCATTGTCTAGTCCAGTGCAAATTTTTCTGTTTGACTAAAGACTACTCCTCTTACATTTTCAGGAAGAGTGTTTGGGACTGAAAAATCCTTGTCTGGATCTAGTCCTCAGCCACTCAGAAGCTGGCATGCCATGACTCAAAGAGCTGCCAGCCTGGAATGAAGACAGTGCCCCGAAACTCCCACCTGAAGAGCCGGTGCTTGGAAAATGCTGCCAGTCTGCAGGAAAAAGTTGTTGCTGCTGCTGTCTGCGACCAAGAGGACACTTTATTTCTTGAAACAACTGGGGGCAAACTGACTCCCAGATAAGACTTCAGCCCCTACCCACGTGAGAAACCAGCCCTGGGAGGTTCCATGCACAAGAATACAGGACAATGAGCAGCTTTGCTCACCTCATGCAACCTCCAGGGATTTCAGCTTCCTTTTCTTGGAGGAAGAAAGTGAAGTGACGTGGGGAGTCACTAGGAACAATGTCTGTCTTACTGTGTTTCATGGAACCTGGAGGTTCCTTAGAGACCCCTCAGAAGCAGACATAGTGGTCAGAATAAAAGCTTAAGAGTAAGCTGTGCCTCTCCCTCCCCAGGTCTCATCCCAACCACAGAAGTTCCACCTGCATCAGTTTTATATACCAGACTACTGCATGAAATTACATTTTGACAGAGGATTATTCTTTAAAAATATATAAATCTACCAAACTAGGCCATATCAAGTCCTGGTCCATTCTCCATTAGTGCAGTAAACAATTCCACCAAGGAAAAAACAGGTCTGAAAGTGCTTTGCAAACTGTAGAAGGGCATGCAAATTCTAGGGGCTGTAATTAGGATTATTCTCCCCAGCAGCGGGGAGTATTTTGTTTGCCTTCTTCCCGATAGTTTGGTGAGGGACTGAAGTTGTTTGCCCCCATACCACAAATGACTCATTTCAAATAACAGGCCTGGTGACTTACTGAGTCAAGGCTCACCTTTGGGAATTCCTGGATCACCTCTTTGAGCTCCCCTCTCACCCACTTTCCATTCCAAAACACCTTGCCCACTTCACTGGTGACACAAACCCTTCCAAACTCTTAGATGCTTGATATCTATTGTGTGTTGCATCACCTTTCTTTCTAAGCCAAACCATGGGATGTGGGAAACTGGAAAGGAAACTTGAATTGATTTGAGTTGACATGAGGTCACACTATTTGGAAAGAATCCAGTATGCAATTAGCAGCCTTGGACTGAGAAAGCCCAGGTCTGAGCATTGGCTTTCCCCCTTATCAGAGGATGACTTAACCTCTGGGAGTTTTGGTAATCCCAGCCACAAAACAAGGGTAATCAGACCTTTCCCATAGTTTATTATGAGTAGTCAGTGAAAGAAGACATCAGGACCATTTCCTGGGGTGCCTGCCTCGTGGTGCGACTCAGTGACCTCTAAGATACCTGAGAACAGGGACATGTCCTTCTGGGGCACTATCACATACTCAGCTCCCAGTCCCTAGCATATACATTGTGCTCCATAAATAAGCATTACATACATGCATGAGGGACTGTTATTTTTTTTCCTCGCATCAAAGCACATACGGGTGTTTCAGGAATCACATGAACTAGTGGGTGGAAATATGTAGACAACTTGACAGTTTCTAAATAAATGCAAGCAATGACATCCTATTTAGGGTGACTGGTTCAGGGACACTTGAGTGTAGCCAGAGCATTACTCACTCTGGCAGACTAGTGTTCTTTGCTGAAATATTGGGGACTTATGGCTTCTGACTGGTAGTAATAAATCCTGCTCCTTTCAAGCAAAGAAAACCCAAATCTAAACCAAATGTGAGCAGCAGTGTGAAATGCAAAGCTGGGAGACCTTGGACCGAATCATGGAATTCAAGGATTACAAATGCAGCAGGTCACAGACTTTTAAAGGAACAATATTTAATTATTTCACAGGATTGCTTCCCAGAAAAGGAATGATCTGGCACAGTAAAGAAAAAGTGACATGCCAGTTAAACTTTAACTCTTAAAAAGAATTCATCCTTAGTTCATATTTACAGTGTGAATTCTACATATACAAATGAGCAGTGGTGAAAAAAGCTCTAGCGAAATAATTATTAGTGAAGTCCAAATAAACCAGTAGCTGGGAAGCAAACTTCATGAAAAATAAATGACCTCCAAGGATTAGTCTCAAGCTAACTAAGTCTGATTACAGAGCTGAGCCTTTGGGATTAATAAGGCTTTCAAATTATGGCAAATAAAGAAATTGGTGTAGCTGCTGCACCCTGGAAGTGCCAAGGGGACAGATGCATCTGGATTTTTTTAGATAGGTCCATGTTAGCCACAAAATGGGTTTTACACAGACCTTTGGAGGTTAAAATAGTATGCAGATAGGACAAATCCTAGACTTGGATGATAATAAATCTAGAAATGTGAATTTTTGAGGATGAGATTTGAATTAAGGATATGTGACTTCATGTAGCAAGCTGACTGGAAGGAAGACTGGTGAAACAGTCTATATTTTATGCACTATTATTTAAGGGAAATGTAATTATATTTATTTTTAATTATATTTCTTTTATGTTTATGTAGTAACTAAAATTCATATTTATTCCTCTTTTCTCCACTTCATACAAAGTGGTTAAACATCTATTGGAAGGCTTTAGGCATCTGGTTTAATGAACATTTAAGCATGATTTGTTTTGGATATATCCATGGTTGATATGTAAATGGTAACTAAGAGCCTTGTAATTGTCTGAAAATTGCTTGTTCTCTGCACTCATTCACTATGTGACTACTATGTGCTGAGAACAATTTATACATTATAGGTTCTGTTATAATTAATTATCACCACTCCTTCACTGCCACTATTGCCATCATCACACTACCACAACCACCATGACTACCTTGAAGACTAACACCACCTCCACCATCACCACTGCCACTATCATAACCACCACCATCACCACCACCACTACCATTATCCACCATCACCACTAGAGTTATCACTACCATCACTACAACCACCGTTATCTTCAACATCATAGCTAATAGCTAGTACTTTCTACATGTCAAGCCTAATGTCATTTAATTGTCACAACAATCCTATGAAAAGTTAATTTCTATTGCACAAATAAGGAAACAAAGTCTTAGAAAGGTTACAAAACTTGTCCAAAGTCACATTTTTATTTCACTTAGCAAATCTTTCCTGGCTTTAAGAGATATGGGGATAGAGAAGTTTAATCCCTTTCTGATTCTTGACGTAGCAAAAATGCTAAATTAATGGAGTCCTAATTCATTAGTCTTTACCAAATTTTATACTGAATCATGGAAATCAGTTTTTTTTTTTTTAAGAAAAAAGATCTCCTTTGGAAGCTTTTGTTGGAGTGCAGGAGGTGAAAAGAATATTGCTAATGTAGAGGATGGAGAATGCTGACTCTTACAGCCCTCTGAAAAACTAGAATCCTAGAATAAGACAACTTTAAATGTGTACACTCAGACCTTGGCTAGTCAATGAACAATTTTAGATTTGCACAGGACTATGCCTTGATTCCTTATGGTATCATTGTGAGATGGTTGTATATTCTGACTAGAAATAACACCATTTTCTCTTTACAGCACCTGAGAGTTTATTCAATGACGATTATACTCACAAGACCCTTTTTGGATTGTTGGTCCGACCCACAAGATATAGTTCCTTCTCTAAATATTTCATCCAGAGTGTGAAAAGCAGCGCCTGGCAGCCACAGCTTTACTATGTGACCCTCACTTCCCATGCCCAGGACTGATTCAACCCCGTAGTAGACACCTAAAGCAATCCTGATCAATCAGTCTTTGTTCCTGACATTTGGGATTAGAGCATGGCTGAAGGTTTAAGGCACAAACTTGTGGGGCAGCAGTACACCTCCATGAGGACAGAGAAGCAGGGGAAATAAGAATAAAGCAGAAGCTCACAGAAATGCAGGAAATACTTCTTGAGGTCTAACACTTTTCGGGTTTCTTTTTCTAGTCCACTCTTGACACATTTCGGCCTTACAGAAGCCAATGGCAAGAATGCAGTCAGATCCTGCCAATAAATTCCTTTTATTCTGTTTACATTAGCATAAGCTGGTTTCTGTTCCATGCAACCAAAAAGACTTGATGAATGTAGGAGAGCATCACACCATTTTACAAAAGAGTAAACAGCGGCTCAGGTGGCTGGTGGATGCCGCTACCATTGGGTCTTGAATTCAGGACTTTGACTGTAAACCTGAAGTCTTCTGATTCTGAGGTCTGTGCTCTTTTCACCACTTGGCCTCACCTACAATCCCTCCCCACATCATTCCATCCTACCCAAAGAACATAGTTCTCTCTCCTTCACTGTGATAGAAACTAGACATCTCTGATACTTTGCCTACAGTTGTATGGCAACCAAATGAGTGGCAGGTCTTCTGAGTTCTATCCTCCCAGATCTCCAGAGAGCCCCTTTCTGCCTGAACATGCCTCACAGTCTATTTTCAAAGGCAAAGCCTTTCATCTTGCAGATGGTAATAGCTGCTTCTCTTTAAAACACCCAAAGGGTAGAAATTCTGGGCTGTAATGTACAGGCATAAGGCTCCTGCCAAGTCCTGACTAGGCTTAGCATCAAATCCTGTAGAAAACGAATAGGTACAGAACATGGATGTGAGGCCAGGCCAAAACGCATTTTGTTGCTGGCTACTGTTTCCCAGCCACAGAAGAATGCTGCTCTAGAAGGCATGGCGTGGGTGAGAAAGAGACATATTGAACTGAACTTTAATGGGAGAGGATGTGGGGAGGGCAGGCTAGGGAGAGAGAAAGGAAGAGACGTCTTGAGAGAGCCTATGAAGGTGAAAGAGGCAAAAAGACACAGATGTGACTCCATGATGATGCAATGGAAAATAAAAGTCTTCTAATCATCCAATGGGGATTTAATGGACACCTTCTGTATGCACTACATGGATTCACCACAGAGGACAAGCTACAGATAAGAAGGACCTGCCCTCTCTCTTCAGAGATTATGATCTAGACCAGGGTTGGCAGATCAGTTGCCTTCATTAGTTTAAGAACTATTTTGTATGTACCTCTATATTCCAGGCACTACTCTAAATACCAAGAATACAACAGCATTTTATTATCATTGAGGAAGTGGGTGGAAGGTGCAGGCAATTTTAATAAGGGAGACTAGGAAGGTCTGGGCAAAGAGGTGACATTTCAGGCAAATTTGCACCAAAAAAAAAAAAAAAAAGTGCATAGCAAATGTAAAGGCTTTGAGATGGGAGTGTTCTTAGTGTGTTTGAGGAACCAAAAAGGTTAATGTGGATGGAGCAGAGTGATGAGGAAGCAAATAGTAGGAAATGAGATTGAAGAGGAAGGTAAGGCCAGCTCTTGTGTACCTTTGCAGGCCCCAGTAAGAAGTTTGGATTTTATGCTGACTGGAATGGAATGACTTTAGTGGGTTTCCCCTAATTTTCACAAGTAATCAATTAATAATGACTGCTTAGTTTACCATGATGAGAAAGATTCTGAGGCTTTACAGTTCAATGGATAAAAGTCCATTGATGGATTAATAATATACCTCATGTCTGTAGCATGAGGCAGTGGTAACACTGATGATTAATATTTGACATCTCTGATCATGATGGAAGATTAAATTGTATTTGTCAAAATACTCTGAGTTGTGCTGCAGTAACAACATAAGCAAAGTCTCATTGGTTTAACATAATTACCTAGGTGACTTCTTGCCATGCTAAGTTGGCTGTGGGTTCAGGAAACTCTCTAAAACAACTGTCTTCTATGCAGTAGCTCGCTGATCTTGTGCTACCTCTGTCTCATAACACAATTGCTGCAGCAGGGAAAAAGAATAGTAGAAGGTCTCATGCCAGTGATTAAATGCTTTGTCTCAGAAATAATAGATGTCACTTCTTTTCCCAGCCCATTAGCTAGAGCTAGTCACGTGATCCCACTTAAGTGCAAGACGACTGGGGAAGGGTAATCCTTCCATTTGCCTAAAGGTAGAGAAGAACCTAATGTGAGTAAGCAGTAAAAATCTAGCATATAAATCGACCTTAGAGCAAGTTCAGTAATACTCTAAGGAAGTTTGTAATGCACTGGATAAGGAGTAGTAAATAATAAAGAAATTCAGAGGTCGGGCATAGTGGCTCACACGTGTAATCTCAGCACTTTGGGAGGCCAAGGCGGACAGATCACGAGGTCAGGAGATCGAGACTATCCTGGCTAACACGGTGAAACCCCATCTCTACTAAAAATACAAAAAAAATTAGCCGGGCATGGTGGCGGGTCCCTGTAGTCCCAGCTACTTGGGAGGCTGAGGCAGGAGAATGGCATAAACCCAGGAGGCGGAGCTTGCAGTGAGCGGAGATCACACCACTGCACTCCAGGCTGGGCAACAGTGCGAGACTCTGTCTCAGAAAAAAAAAAGAAAGAAAGAAAGAAAGAAAAGAAAGAAATTCAGAGTGGTGATACTGACAAGTGTAGCTCAAAAAGGCTCTATAGAGAGGAAGGGTGCCTGAGCCAGATCTTGATGGATGAGCAGTGTCCTGTTCTCAATCCTCACCATCCCATGCCCAATAAACGCCCCCCTTCCTTTCCCTGGCTCAATCCCGTCCACTATTCTGCAAGTCACTTTAACTGGCTCTTTAGGCTTATTATTTTGGATGTAAGATCATATGGTGTTGAACAGCATTATTTATTTGCTGTGGAATTTTGGGCAATGTACTCAACCTCTTTGAGCTTAAGATTCTCATTTAATGCTTGATATAATTATCATGAAACTTAAAATATATAATGTAATCATGCATCTATTCAACTTATCAAAGAGTTTAGAATATAGCAGGGTCTAAAAAACAGTCTTTGTTATTATTGACTCACCTTCCTTAAAATTATATTTTCCCTTGTCTTTATAGATACGGCTATAGCCTATCTTTCATTCTACCTTTCAGATGAATTTATCATTCTGTGTTTTTGGTCCAATTTCAGCTATGAGGTAGAATGGCTTAAACACATACACATTTATCCTGTGGTTACCTAATACTTGTAAGGATTTCTGGGTAGATAGGATGGTGAAGAGGGATAAACAATTCAGTCTGATAGAGACTCTGCAGTTTTCAATACATGACTTCCAAGTTCACTGAGGTCACGTCCATTCAGTTCGTGGAAGGAAAACGACTACGGAGGAGAATTGTTTGTGAGGTTTTTATAGGCTAGACCTAATAGTGGGACCTTCACTTCCACCCTCATTCCATTGGCCAGAACCCAGTCACGTAGCCTCACCTAACTGCAAGGAAAGCTAGAAAGGTTTTGTGGTCCAGCTATGAGTCCAGAGGAAAGAGAAGAACGTGGAGTCCAGGAAGCTGTTGTCTTTGCTACATTTCTCTCTCCATCCCTTGCTCCTCCTCTGAGTCTTTTCTCCTGTTTCTTCTTCTAATGGGGGGTTATGCATGTTGATATCTTGGTCTGTATTCATTTCTTCACTTATTTCCTAGGTCCACGGCACCTACCATGCCACAATGATAAGAATGGAGACACCTGGGTGAGCCTCACTCACTGAGCATACCTCCACCTTCAAAGAGTTCCTGTTCACTGTACTCTAAAATAGACTGTGCAAAACATTAAAACTGACCAAATCAATAAGGTCTTGTTTTCAACATCTCTATGTTTACCTATGAATGGACTGACGTAAGGTGGGACCATTGGTGATTTTTTTTCTCAAATAAGTGAAAGTTTAATGGAAAGATACATATGGCACAAAAGGAAGATAAAAATCTTTTTTTTTTTTTTTTTTTTTGAGTTGGAGTTTCGCTCTTGTTGCCCAGGCTGGAGTGTAATGGCATGATCTCGGCTCACCACAACCTCCACCTCCTCGGTTCAAGCGATTTTCCTGCCTCAGCCTCCCGAGTAGCTGAGATCACAGACATACACCACCACGCCTGGCTAATTTTTTGTATTTTTAGTGGAGACAGGGTTTCTCCATTTTGGTCAGGCTGGTCTCAAACTCCCAACCTCAGGAGATCCTCCCGCCTCGGCTTCCCAAAGTGCTGGGATTACAGGTGTGAGCAACTGCGTACAGCCAAAAACAACCTTTAATTATGGAAAATTTCAATCTAAATATATACAGGTAAAGACAAAATTATAATGAATTTCCACACAGCCATTTCCCAGCTTCTACAATTACCCACTCATAACCCATGTTATCTGTCTGTACCTCCTACCTCCTCCCCAACTGCTGGATTATTTTGAAACAAATTCCAAACATCATACACTTGTGTGTAAATATTCAGGATGTATCCGTAAAAGATAAGGACTTTTAAACCCTTATCTAACCACAATACTATTATTACATTATTGGTAATTTTAAACTCTTTCTACTAGTGATTTTGTACATGTATCATAAAAATATGTATATTACTTTTGAATCGAGCAATATTATTCTAAAAACATATTAAGATTCAGTAAACATCACACACACACACACACACACACACACACACACACACATGTTGAGTAACTCTGACATCACCTCTATGGAAACACCCTTGTCTTGAGGACAGTCTCCATCACATGCTAGGTGGACTCGATCTGTCTGCAGTAGAAGTGAAAAGGAAGCCTCCCATGCTCACACCAGTCCTGTGGGAAATGGGAGCTGGGGATCTGGCCCAATCTTACATCCAGCCCACAGCACAAGTGTAGTGAATAGTCCCATCGGGGGACCTCTGAATGACACTGACAAAGATGAGAAAGCAGGAGGCAAAGTACCCTATGGTGTCCTTCAGAGAAGATCCTTCTGGCCCCTCGTCTGCCAGCCAGCTGATGCCCCAAAGTCTACCATCTGAGTATTTAAAGTCTTATCAGTCCCTTTTGCCTTGGGGTCAATGAGTTTAGATGATCTTTCCTCATCAGGATGTTTGACCCAGGGTCATAGATGTGGGTGAGGGCATGAGAACTCTGAGCACTCAGAACAAAACAAGGGAAAACCCAGAAACACCCTTGGCTTGGACTTTAGCCCAAGTTACGCCTAAGTCTGACTTACTCAGAAGTAACCAATGTCCTCTGTCCCAGTCCAGATGGAGCTGTACCAATGGTGGTTGTTGGTACTGTCCAAGTCATTGCTTGCCCTTGTTCATGGATGGAAAACTTCCTCTATTCTCACCTAGTGTTGTGGGTCAGGGGACATCCAGCATGGGGTAGTCATGTCTCCACAGACAAACCAACAACAACATTTCCATTGCTTCACCCCACGGAGAAGCCACCCCTCATCCAGTCAACAGTACCTGCTCCATAAATCATCGCATTCAGCAGGTGCCTCTTGCTTTCTCCAGGATGCAGAGGAATGATGGCGATTCTACCAATTTCCCAGACATTTTTAACCTTTCTCAAGCTCGCCACTCTTTTTGTCTTCTTTTAATTTCTGTTTTTCTCCCACTTTTTCTCCCCTTCTCTTTTTCCCTGTCTCCCTCACTTTCTCATTTTGCATCCTCTCCTTATTTTCCCTTCATTCCTATCTCTTGCCCTGGTTCCCCTCCCAGCAGTCACATATATGACTGTTTTGGGGAGTTTTTTGGTTTAATTTCACTCTTTCTTCAACCCACCTTGGTCTTGCTGCAGCCTGCCACTTCCTCAGCCTGGGTTTGTCCCTTTTTCTTCCCCCACCCACAGAGTATCAGCTCCTGGTGGCCTGATTCAGACCTTTTATATTAGGTTGGTGCAAAAGTGATTGCAGCTTTTGTTTCCGTTCTCATCACACGCAATCAGGAAACTCACCTGCAGAGCAGAGCAGATGCTCAGGGGAGAGCCGTCAGGTCACCTCTCCCTTCCCTCTGGTAAGCAGTGGCAGGCTTTTCTGGTACCCAGTTGGAGAGGAAGGGAGAATGGCAGGGAGCTGTCCCATGGGATGGACTTAGAGGGCACAGGAAATGCTTTGCTATCTGGGGCAGAGCCTGGGTCTATGCCTGTACTGTGGATAGTTTCAGAAAGCCCCATCTCCAAGGGGAGAGAAGTAGGAATAACTGAAGTGCCACCTATGTCATCAGACAGGCACTGGGAGAAGGGCTTTCTCAGAACATCTCACTCACTGCTGTGCTGGAGGAATGGCTATTGCCACTTAAAGAATCTGAGGATCAGAGAGGTTAAGCCATTTGCCCACACTCACACAGCCAGGAAGCAGATGGAACCTGGTCTCACACCAAAGCCCTGTTCATTGCATTGCAATAAGGGCCTCTGTAGATGGAGGAAACCGACTAATCAATCATATGGCCTTTTTCTGTCTTAACTCTCTGAGAAAGTCACTTACTATCCAACGCCTTAACATTTGTTTCTCTCTTCCTGCCCTTTACTCATTTGCATCTTATTTCCTCTAGAAAAGTTTTTGCTGTATTGTCTTTCCCTCTGCCCTGTCCTGCCCCATGTGCTTCTCTCCCACATCTCAGTGGTGTCACCAGCATCTTGGGTAGGCTCCTGAATACCTCAGGATATAAGCTGTCTGGAGACAGAGACAGAGTTTTCCTGTTCTGTGGGATGATTATAGGAAACTGCACTTATGACTTCAATGTCTGCTGAAAGTTTAAAGAGACCCGAGAGGAGAAGAATCTCACCTGGCTGCAGCCTTCTTGAAGGTCAGGCTAATATCTGCAGGTCAGATGAGGCTGAGCCACATTTCAGCAGGGAGAAAGCCCTCTGCAAGTGTGCCCAGTGACCCTGCTCCCCACCAATGAACTAGCCAGTGTACACACATACACGTGATTCTGCCTGCAGTATCCCCTACGGATATGTTCTGCTTTTCTTGACAAAATAGGGCCTCTGCAATGTTAGAAACAACTTTAGCAAAAAGAAAAATATTCACCTAGATCCCACTTCTTATTAAACGTTGTTATGTTTATTTGTGCATATTTCTTTTCAGTGTTGGATCGCAGGTGGGCCTGCTTTTTTTAGACTGTTGCCATCTGGGTATACATGCCATTTTCTCCTCAGCTTTGTTCCTTAGCCTTACGTTCTATAGTGCTCATTTTTTTCCAGCTTTATACTTATATATTATTTACTGGACAAATTCAAAACTTTATTTTTAAATTTTACTTTAAGTTCTGGGATACATGTAGAGAAAGTGCAGGTTAGTTATGTAGGTACACATATGTCATGGTAGTTTGCTGCACCTATCAACCCGTCATATAATTTTTTTTTCTCAGTTTTCTTTTTTTTAAATTTTACTTTAAGTTCTAGGGTACATGTGCACAACGTGCAGGTTTGTTACATATGTATACATGTGCCATGTTGGTGTGCTGCACCCATTAACT
>NW_012115066.1:450342-479543 GCF_000951035.1 Colobus angolensis palliatus | reverse complement strand
TTTATACTTTATGTTCTAGGGTACATGTGCACAACGTGCAGGTTTGTTACATATGTATACATGTGCCATGTTGGTGTGCTGCACCCATTAACTCATCATTTACATTAGATATATCCCCTAATGCTATCCTCCCCCCCCAACAATAGCCCCCGGTATGTGATGTTCCCCTTCCTGTGTCCAAGTGACTGTCATATAATTTTAAGCCCCGCATGCCTTAGGTATTTGTCCTGATGCTCCTCCTCCTTTCACCCCCCACCCTCCAGCAGGCCTTGATGTGTGTTGTTCCCCTCCCTGTGTCCAGGTGTTCTCATTGTTCAACTCCCACTTATGAGTGAGAACATTTGGTGTTTGGTTTTCTGTTCTTGTGTTAGCTTGCTGAGGATGATGCCTTCCAGCTTCATCCATGTCCCTGCAAAGGATGTGATCTCATTCCTTTTCATGGCTTCATAGTATTCCATGGTGTATATGTACCACATTTTCTTTATCCAGTCTATCATTGATGGGCATTTGAGTTGGTTCCATGTCTTTGCTATCATAAATAGTGCTGCAATAAATATACATGTGCATGTGTCTTTATAGTAGAATATAATGCTCATTTTTAATGTAAATTCTGGAATTATTATTTTAAAATTACATCTAGCATTCTATTGATTGGATGTAGCATAATTTATTAATATAGTTCCATGCTGGTGTGCATTCAAGTCACTTCCTTGGATCACAGCGATATAAAACATTCTAATGGAAAATTTTACACATGTAGCTTTTTGCTTCTGTGGCATTATCCCTTCAGAAAACTGATCGAAAATTGGAATGGTTATAAACAGTTTGATTGCAATATGGAGTTAGTATCTAGAGTGGAGTTGCAGTGGCCAGTTTAAAACCTAGATTTGGTACTTCTAGCTGTGTGACCTTAGACAAACTACTTAATCTTTCTAAGCCTCAATTCTCTCAAATGTAAAACAAGGCTAATGTAATACTTAATTCAGAGAGTCATAGTGAGGACTTAATAAAATGATAAAATAAAACAGCACATATCCAGCATACTTTAGTTGGTGCTAATACTACTGCTGCTATGACTACTACTAACACTGTATTTTTATTCTTTTACCTTCAGCTGGCTCAACATCATGCGGCTGAAACCCAGAATGTTTCCTAGAGCCAAACGCAGCCTGATTTGCAACAATCCAACAAGTCAAATGATTTTAGAGCCACTTACGCCACTCACTCATCCCACCCATCCTAGCCCAGAAACTCTATTCTGAACTCAGTTCTTATATCATCCCTTCTAAGGTTTTCTAAAGGCCTTTGTAGAATCCCAGCTTTTTAAATTTTGGAAACAACATCCCAGCTCTCACCAGGATATGAAAATATCCCTCACATTCTGCAGAAAATATAGTTACATCGGAGCAACAGACCACATAAAAGCAGTATGCTAGTAGATGGGATGTGAGGTTTTACCCTCACACGGTTATTCGTACCTTTATTTTTAGTTTTATTAAAACTAACCAATTTTGATTTCATGGTTTGCGTTAGAGTCTAAGGGTCCAATGAATAATGCCTTCCAAATATTTTTATTTGGTTCTGAACTCAGGAAGAGATATGGAAGGAATTATATAGGAATCAGATAGATGGAGATCAGAATCTGAGCTTCATGACCAGGAAAAGCTGAAGAAAAGAATACAGCTTAAATATGTAGCCACAGGGGAGTCCCTAATCCTGTCCCCTGAAATGAACTTGCAGCACACCTCATAAAATTTCTAGCTTTCCTCACTTGCCACAGAGTGGATAGCAGCCCAGCGTGGACCCTCACTGCAGGTGGCATATCTGAGAGGCAAAGGGAGGTGCCAGGTGGAAAATGTCCAGTTTATCTCCAAACTCACCAACAGAGAGAATTTCCTCCTCCTTTTGTGGGGAGAAGGGAGCAAAGGATGGTCAGAGAGACCAGGAGCGTTTGCAGCTGCAGTTCCTCAAAATGAGAATATCAGGCCGGTGTACAACAGGTTTCTTTTGGGACCCAATATTTGATCTCGTGCTGACCTGCTGGATACGATGACAACAGGTTCATTCTCACCATTTGGACCTTTGGCGGTTTCTGGCAGCCATGGTTAGACCCACTGTCTTTCCCTCTCTCCTGGCTTTCCTCATAACACCTCTGGAATGGTACTGACCTACTACCCAACGTGGGGATGCAGGGATGTGACATTTATGTGCTTGAATCATGTTTTCACACCACTTTCTTGTCACTTTATAATTTCATCCACCATTTAATAGGATTATTTCAGCTGCCAAACACCCCTAAAAAATCTCAATTCGAATTGGCTCAATCAGGAAAGAAAGGTACTATTTCACACCACAAGAAGTAAGAAAAAAACATAGTGTGTTATTATTGACAACTCTGTGATATTGGACCCAGGTGCTTTCTATTACTCTGTTCTGTCATATGCCCCTGGCTTCATCCTAAGACTGGTTCCCTCTGTGGTCCTAAGATAGATTCTGCAATTCCTGGCATCCCATCCAGGAACCACATCATCCAGAAGAAGGGAGAAAATTCTACCTCTTTTCTAAAGTTTTTTTTTTTTTTCTTAATGAAGAAATCTTTCATAAAATCCCTTTCACACTGTACTGACCACTGGTAAACCAATCTCTAAGCAAGGAGATAGAACTACCATTATGGGAGTTATGAATACATAGGGTGGATACCCTTACAAAACTGGAACCTTGATGAAAGGAAAAGGGGAGAACTGATGTTGGACAGGCAGACAGCAATATCTGTTTGCATCACTAGGCATTTGCTTCTGTGGTTATGATTTTAAAGAGCCGGTCTGCTTCTTTCTCTCTTTTCTCATCTCTGAACCTCAATTTCCTCATCTGCCTTCTGCGCCCTGTAAGGCTGCTGTGATAATCAAGTAAGATAATGTGTATAAACAACAAAGTGTTGTGTAAACCTTGCATTTGAGGAACATGAGTTTCTCTAGCACTGCCAAGGCATAACTCACTCCAGACACTAGTTGTTGTTTGCAAAGTTGGTGTAGTTCTTATAAGACTGGAAACCAGAAACATCCCATCACTAGGATGGGTTCTTCTGACCTCTATATATAACAAAAAATGTGAATTAAAATTTAAAGCATATTAGGTGAACATGAAAAAATGATTAAAACCATAAGGAGATACCATTTCACAACCATTAGGGTGTCTGCTGTCAAGAAAACCCTGAAACAAAGCAGAAAGTAATACCTGTTGGCGAGGATGTGGGGAAATTGGAACCCTGTGCATTGCTGGTGGGAATATGAAATGGTATAGTCACTATGGAAAACAGTATGGAGGGTCCCAAAAAATTAAAAATAGAGGTACTACATGATTTAAAAATTCCATTTCTGAGTGTATTTATCTCCCAAAGGAACGAAAACAGAATCTCAAAAAGATATTTGTATATCCATGTTCATAACAGCACTATTCCTAATAGCCAAAAGGTGGAAGTGCCCATCAATGGATGAATGGATAAACAAAATTTGTGTTGTAAACAAAATATATACACACACACACAATGGAATATTAGCCTTAAAAAGGAAGGAAATTCTGACACAGGCTGCAACATGGGTGGATTTTGAGGACAATATGCTAAAGGAAATAAGTCAATCCAAAAAGACAAATACTGCAAGATTCTATTTACATGAGGTATCTAGAGTAGTCAAATTCATCGGAACAGAAAGTAGAATGGTGGTTTCCAGGGGATGGGGGAGGAGGAAATGAGGCGTTGTTGTTTAATGGACATAGAGTTGAAGTTTTGCAAGATTAAAAACTTCTGGAGATTGCTTGTACAACAATGTGGACACACGTAACACTACTGAACTGTACTCTTAAAATGCTTAAGATGGTAAATTCTGTGTCATGTTTTTACCACAATAATTTCTTTGTAATGAAATAAAATTTTAAAAGTTTGATAACATGCAGTACTGGATAGTAAATAGGGAAATAAGCATTCATGTCCACCCCACAAATACATAATGACACTTTAAATGGGCTTTCTTTTGTGGATAGTGGTTTGGCAATCTCTCTCAAAATTAAAGGTAGAGGAAGGAGGAAAATCAGAGGAATGTTATTAAAGAGGAAGTCCACAGGGCTTAAAAGAAGGGCTGTCAAATAATAGGAGCAGGCAGGACCTCATGAACAGCACTGAAATCAGTGTCCAGAGACTGCCCAGCCTCTGCCCAGCAGGTGCCATTTGCAGCCAGCATTAGGAAGTTTAAAGCAAACTATCCCTTACCAGTGAAGCAAACACTGAATCTTTCCAGTACTGAGGGTCTGTATTACCTCTCCTTCTCATGACCATCAGATAAAACCCTCCTACCTATCACGTGCTGATCATCTTCATAGGACTGCATTTACGCATGCCCTCAGATGTTGCTAAGCCATCTCTTTGACATCCATATTAATCAGGGTAGGCTAGCTAACAAACAGACTCAATATTTTAGGTGTTAATGTAGTAGAAGAATTTTATTTCTTTCTCATACGAGGTTCAATGCAGGTGCTCTTGGTCAAGCAGCTCTCTTGAGCTGTTTTTCTCCAAGCAGTGACACTCTGGGATTCAGCCTTCCTTCATCTGGTGGGTTTGCCTTGCCTAAGTCCTCCTCAGAGTCTTCCATTGGAACCTGTAGATTCAACCAGACAATGAGAGAGAGAGAGAGACCATGAAAGACTGCATGGGCCATTTTAGGGGCTAGGCTTGGAAGTAGAGTAGTACATTATTACCACCTATATCCCGCTGGAAAGACCCAGTCACATGGCAGCACTAGTAGTCTTCTCGTGTGATCATGAGGAAAATGAGATAATAAGAACACATAATGTGTCCACCATAGTACCTTATATGGATGGACAACCCTCTTTATAACAGCCTGAACACATAAGCCCCTGAAACGGAAGAAATCTTTGGATACCTGGAGGAACATGGTGATGAGTTCAACATCCCTCTGTCTCACAGTCATACTTTGTTGGGCTTATAAAAACTGTCTTGAGATGCTCCCAGCCCATCCCCAACTACCACTTGTGTTTTATTCATTTTATAATCATAGAAAAAATGAAGAACTCATTTCCACTTGGACAAAACCAACTTTTCTCCTCTTCCACCCACCAGAATTTTATTACGGAGACCACATTTCCCAACAATTACAAAGAACCCCTCAAACATACTACAATGAGTAGAGGAATGCGAAACAGATTCCTGCATCTGCTTATTCCTCTCGGTGGAGGAATTCCCCCCAAGTCAACCTATCCAAATTCTACCTACTAGTTGGAGCACATCCCAAGACATAAGTAGCACTTATTTCTTCTTTACTTCCTTTCTTTCTTCTTATTTTTTTTTTTTCTTTTTGACAGAGTCTCACTCTGTTACCCAGGCTGGAGTACAGCCTCAGACTTCTGGCCCCAAGTGACTCTCCCACCTCAACCTCCTGAGTAGCTGGGACTACAGTTGCATGCTACTATACCTAGCTAATTTTTTAATTTTTTTGTAGCGGCAGGGTCTTGCTGTGTTGCGCAGTCTGGTATCAAACTCCTGGGCTCAAGCAATCCTTCAACCTTAGCCTCTCGAAGTGCTGGGAGTACAAGACATGAGCTACAGTTCCCACCCTCAAGACATAAGTATCATTTCTTCACTGCTCCAGCCCAGAGAGATCCCATCCTTTTCTGCCTTACTTAACACTGATTGTTTTTGTTACCATCATTTGACATTTGGTTATCATTTGTATTGAATTCCACATCTTAATGCAACACATATCTCCTAAGCACACTATGTTCCAAGCTAGGGGATTCAAAATGATAAAGAGAGACAGCCTCCCTGGAATATGCCATCCCGTGAAGGAGGCAGATGAGTGTGCTGTAGAGCTGGACGTTTTAGTGCCATCAGGTGTACACAAAGCATCTTGGAGACTCAGGAGGGCAGAGAGTTCTTCTGAATGAGAGGATGGGTTAGTGCCTTTGAATCTGGACTTTGAAGAGTGTATAAGACCTTAACAATATAGTTTGGGCAGAGCATTCCAGGTGAAGACAAGAATGAGAGAAGACACCAAGGTAGGACTGTGAGGGGAAATTTCAAGACAAGTAAGTTATCCTGTATGGCTGGAGATAAAGCTGGAAAGATGAGTGTATCCATTGGGATTCTTCAAGCTGCAAGTAACAAAAGTATGTCTTGACCAGGCTTAGGCAATAAGGAAATGTATTTTACACACTGGAGTCCAGAAGCAGGGGCTTTTCAGAGCAGTTCGGTCAGGGTTCCTGATCTGTTTCTTGGTTCTTCTCTCAGTTCTCCTTTGACTTCATGGTGGCCATCCTTGTGGTTGCAAGCTGGCTGTCAGCTGCACCTGGGGCAAAAAGTGTTTGCACTGAAAAGCAGAGAGGGAAAAAGAAAATAGTTTATCGTTCCCAGAAGCCCCAAGCAAACTTCTCCTCATATCCCATGGACATGAAGTAGCTTAGGACTGCCCATTCCTGAACCCATCACTGACTAGAGACCTACCATGAATGGTACAAACAAACTGCATGAGTGAAATGTAAGATCAGGCATCATCCATGGTGATTCCTGTAAAAAGCTTGGACCAGACTGTGGAAAGCCTTGAATCCCAGACTCAAGAATCTTTGTGAAGAATAAAAGGCATGGGGGGATGTGGGCGGGGCATTGATTGTTTTTCAGGAGAGAAGTAAACAGAATTGAGTTCAAGGAATAATTCTTTGGATGCCTTGATGAGAAACGACCAACCATAGGAGAGTGGATGTGGAAGAACCATGTACCCCCTCCCTTCCTGTCTTCTTCTCATCAAAAGTGGCTCCCAGGGAAGGAGCTGCGACACTCACTTACACCAACTCTAAATGACTGCCAGTGGGAATGGAAAGGAGGGTGTTGATGGAAGAAACAGTCCCAGACAGTACTGACAGGGTGATTGTGGAGGGGGAAAGGAAAATTTTAAATAATTCCAAAGTTACAAATTTTGATGACTTAAATGTGCAATGCCATGAATACGAATATGGTCATCTAGAGAAGTGAGTGAGGTGGTTTTGAATCCATAAATCAGATGCATGACTAATAGTCATGGTAATAAATATAAAATTATGCTGATAGTAGAGGAATAATCATAATGGAAAATAAAAACCAGAACAGTTAGTATGTGCCAGGGACATAATAGATACTTAGTAAACATGTGTTGCTCTGAGGTAGTGTGTGTATTTGTATACTTATATACATAGAAGATACACATTTACTCCTTACAACAATCCTATTAACTGAGGCACAGAGTGACAAAAGTGAGCTAGCCAAAGTCACCCAACTGCTAAGTAGTTAAGTTAGAATAAAACTCAGGCATCTGACTCAGGATACCATTCTTTTAGTCTTTATAATAAGAGCTAACATTCATGAAGCACCTACTAAGTGATGGTACTTTATATACCTTCTCTTTAATCCTTAAGAGTCATCTCTATAAAGCGTATAGCATTCCCCCTGTTTAAGAGAGGAGGATTCTGAGGCACAGAGAGGATAAGAGATTTGCCCAGAGTCACAGGTAAGTGGCAGAGCTGGGATTCACATTGCAGAAGGCATAGCTCAAAACACATACTCCACGATGCCATGAAAAATATAAATGCCCCCTAGGACCTCAGGATCTGTTATCACTCATCTCATCAATGAAATGTTAAACTGCCAGCACTTGAAGACCAAAGCTTACACATTTTGGGTACACTGTTGATGAGTATGGGACCTAGCACATAGATGCCTGGAACTGATACAATTTCTAAGCCTCTGGGAATCTCTGCATATAAGGAAAAACTGAAACTACAGTGGGAGGTTCCTGCCCAACTGAAGCATGAAACTTTGAGGAGGTAGCAGGGCCAGGTGGTTAAGAGGCCAAGCTTAAGAACAGACGTTCTGAGTCCAAATTGTAGCCTAGCAACTCATTGCTGGGGTGCCTTAGGCAAACAGCTTAACCTCTTGGAACCTTTATTTCCCAGCTGTAAAATAGAGATAATACCAGCAACAGCTCATCTCAAATAAGATGAAGAAAGTAAAGCATTGGGCTCATTGCCTAGAAGACAGCAAAAGCTTATTACATGGTAGCTGTATTGCTATTATTGTTGTTGCTGTTGTTGTTGTTGTTGTTGTTGTAATTTCTATAAAAGAGTATGGAAGACAAACAACCCAAGTGCCACACACACAAAAAAAGATTCTGTTGTTTATATTTCATGATGCTCCCATTCCTCAAAACCTTCACACAGCAGCTGCCTCAGCCTCCAAGTTTCTTGGCAGGACTCTTCACATCAGATTAAGAAAAGCCAGCTGCTATTCCTGGACCACAGGAGGAAGGGAGAACAGAGGTGAGGAAAGCCTGTCCACCCAAGGCCCTTTTCCTAGGCCCTTTGCAGCTCCCAGAAGCCCCAGATCCACCACATGCCCAGCCCCCCAGACACTGGCCTTGGCATTGCCTGAGACAGTACTCTCTCTGCCCAGTCACCTGGTTTGCATTTCAGAGAGTGACCAGTAGCTATTGGCTGCTGCAGGTTCCGACTGTTAATACCATGACCAAGAAGCAGTGGAGTTGTGAGCTCAGTGCTGGCACAGGACAATTGCTTCCCTTTCCCCAGAGGCAGGGAACAGGAAGGTGGGGAGAACCCAGTGATCTGTGAAGCCCTGGGAACCACAGCATAGGGTGCTAGCTACTCCAGAGAGGTTTCAGATCTTCCAGGCCAAGACCCCTATCTCCTTGGTTAGCCTTGAGCTGGATGCCAGCTTACTGACTGGGAAGAGACAACTTCCTCCCAGCAGCCAATGCTCCCAGAGGCTTCTGGAATCTTCCTCAGTATACAAGTGCTTAGTCATGGACATTAGAGCTGGCAAAGCTCTCAATCCAACCATCCCATTTTATAGGTAAAGAAACTGAGTCCCAGAGGGATGAAGTGACAAGTCTAAGATGGCACCATGAGTCAGAGCAGGGCTGGGGCAGGAACTCTTGTGCAAACAATGAGCCTAGGGCTTTTTTTTATTACTCAAAGCCACAGAGCTGCCCCCGCACTCTTACCTAAAAAGGGCTGGATCCGGTGATCCTAAAAAGGACTGGATCCGGTGATCCAATTGGAGCCTAGGGCCCCAATACACAGAAATCCTCTCCAAGTTCCACACATCTTTGGAAGAGGACTTGCCAAAAACAGATGATAGGCAAAAATAACGGCAAAGAAAAGTATGCTTTGGCATGGAAAGATGTTCACTCTACAGTGTTAAATAAAAAAGAAACAAATTCCCCAAGCAGCATTTATCCTATGATCCCATTTGGATAGGGAGCACACATGCATAGAAAAAAAGGCTGGAAAGAGAAGAAAAACAGTTACTTTTAGGAAGCAGGATTATGGGTCATTTTCATTTTTTCTTTTGTCATGCATATTTTCTAAATTTTCCACTTCGAGAGTGTTTATTTCTGAAACAATAATTTTCAAAGGATATAAAGTAAGTAGGCAAGTGCCAGGGTCCCCAGTCACCCTCACTCAGACAGGCTTGGCTTGCCACAGCTCTCAGGACAGACTGCACTCATTGCACAAGGCGGGGGCGTTTTTCTTTCCGGTGAAGCCTAAACAAGCTCAGACCTGCAGGCAGCCACAGCTGTGGTTTTGCTGCAGTCTGGGAACAGCAGCTCCAGTGCAGGCACTCCTGGGTCTTCAATGTGCACCAGTGAGGAAAGGCTGGATGCTGGACCCGAGTCTCACAGCTGGCTCAGCTAAGAGTGTGTCTGGTAGGTGGGGAAAGAGGCCAAGTCTGAGGTCTGAGATGCAGGATGTGAGGAAGAGGGAGATAAAGCCTAGCTGGCTCTCGGAAAATCTCCCAGTCCCAGGCTACACCCTTCAGGAAGCATCCTAGCCCAGTTTTATGTTTCAGGCATGCACCTTTCTCATTTTGCTGCTGCTTGTCCAGTATGATCCAAAGCCCTTGAGACCAATGCACCTTTCTGTGTTATCCCATGAAGGTGATCTGTTATGCGGGAACCTCCCAACCTTCTTCTTGCTGACCACAAGCCAGAGAATCAAGAGTCTTTTCACCAGTACCACAGAGCTTGGGCAATGACAGAACCATTGCCCTATGCCACATACCAAATGAGTACTAGGCACCTTCCCCATGCTGTGGCTGGGATCTGCTATTTCCTGAAGCGACATGTCCTGAACATCAACTGATTGACGATGTTTCCTTAAAAGGCTTGAGTATGGCAAATGCCATCATCACACGTTGAAGAGGCATGTCCATTAGGAAAGCTTCCCCTGTCCTATAACAAAGGGTCTTGCAACCTCTTCACACAGTGGTGACAAACGCAGAGGAACAACTAGGTCCAAGGGCATCACAGAGGAGACGGAAAGAGGAACTGAATCCTAGCTCTGCTCCTCACTAGTCTGCCTTGTAAGCTGGTGATGGAAGCCCCTGAGCCTCAGTTTACTCACGCATAAAATGAGTCTCAGCAGTGCTGGCAGGATTAAGTTAATCTCAGTCTCTGCATCAGGGGTCAGCCAACTACAGCCCCCTGGTATCTGTCTTGCTGCTTGCTTTTGTACGCCCCTCAAGCACAGAATTGTTTTTTCATTTTTAAATGGCTGGAAAGAATCAAAAGAAGAGAAATATTTCACCATACATGAAATATAATTCTACCTAATTCAGTATCCATAATAAAGAGTTACTGGGACATAGCCATGCCCATTGATTTACATATTGCTCATGGTTGTTTCTGAACTACAATGGCAGAATTGAGTGGTTTTGACAGAGACCAGATGGCCCACAAAGACTAAAATATTTATTGTTTGGCCATTTACAGAAAAAGGTTTTCCAACCTATCATCTAATAGTCCAGCAGATAGCAGAATGTTAATAAGCATTGCTCTCCCTTCTCCTTGGGGCTTCATCGCCTGCTTTTTAAGTCCTCTCTGCCAGGCAATTTTTTTGTCATATTTAAAAGAAAGGGTCTTCACAATGGTTATCACTGCTTTGAGAGGGTAGAAGAGGGAGAGCTTTCCTCATTGTGATCATCAGACTTCAGGTTGGAAGACCAAATTGCAGAGGTTAAATCTTCATTCTGCCATCAACTGGTGGTGTGACCTGGAGTAAGTCACTTCACCTCTCTGAGCCTCAGTTTTCCACACCTATAAAATAGGATAATGGTAATTGCTAATGTTTACATATCACTTGCTGCATGCTAGACATTGTTCCAATCACTTACATCAGTAGTTTACTTAATCATAGCAGCCCTCCGAGGTAAGTAGTATCATCACCCCACTTATGGGCAAAGAAAACTAAGGCACAGGGAGGTTATGTGGGTGGCCCCGGGTTTCATAGCTACTCAGAGATGGGATTCAAACTCAGTCTGGCTTCATCATTTGGGTGCTTAAACAACTACATTCTAGAGCCCAGGATACTTCATAGACCTATTGGGGGATTCAACAGATATAAGGAATTGGATCCTTTTTAAATTTATTTTTTTAATTGACAAACTTTATGATGTATGACAAACTTTATGATGTACAGCACGATGTTCTGGTGTTTGTATACATTGTGGAAGTCAAGCTATTTAGCATAGGCTTTGTCTCACACACTTGCTTTTTGTGGTGAGAACACTTAAAATCTACTCTTTCAGCAGTTTTCAAATATACAATATATTACCATTAACTATAGTCACCATATTGTAAAATAGGTCTCTTCAACTTATTCTTGCTGTCTCACTGAAACTTCACATCCTTAGACCAATATTTCCCCAATCCTCCCAGCCCCCAGACTCTGGTAACCCCATTTCACTTTCTGTTTCTATGAGTTCAACACTTTTCTTACATTAGATGTGAGTGAGGTCATATGGAATTTGTCTTTCTGTAGCCTGGTTTATTTCACTTAATATAATGTCATGCAGGTTCATCCAGGCTGTTTCAAATGACAAGATTTTCTTCTTTTTTAAGACTTCTTTTTTAAGTCTTTTTTAAGACCTTTTCATGATGTATATGTACCATATTTTAAAAACCCATCCATGAGTCTCCATGGATACTCAGGTTGGTTCTGAACCTTGGCTATTGCGAATACGGCTGCAGTGAACATGGGAGTGCAGATAGTTCTGACCGATTTCATATTTTTTGATATATACCCAGTGGCGGGATGCTGAATCATGTGGCCATTTTATTTGTACTGTTTTGAGGATTCTTCATATGTTTTTCATGAGCCTGAACACTTTTTAGTCACCTGTCAAGGTCTATAGCTATGCAAACTCTTTTCATCACGAATGAAGAAGAAGGATCAAGTTTTTAAATCCCTTACTAATGGTGGCATTTCCGACAGTGTGGCAGCATCTGAATGGAGAGGCGACATTTTTGCAGCAAGCCCTGCTCACATGGGTTCTATTTCTTCTCTCCAGGGGTAAGACAAAAACAAACAAACAAACCTGCCCTCCTCCCAAAGCCAAAGCAATGTCTTACTAAGACCTGTTCTTAGTCAAATATTTGATGGATAAACAGGAGCCACCTTTCTTCCCATGTGGTCAGGAAGCTGGTGATACCTTCCCACCTTGGCTTTGGGTCTCCTCCCAGTCACTGCTCCCACTTCATCTTGGCGAGATGGCCATCGGACAGCCCATGCTCCTCAGCCATGTGTGCTGGTCTTGGCTCTGCTCGGCCCCAAGTTTAACTGAAGCCAAATGCTTCCAGTGGTTTCATTTCTATGCATTCCTGAAACTGTGGCTAAGTTCAGCCAGTCCCCTGCACACATCTCCTTGGAATAAACCTGAAACGGGTTGCTCACCCCACCCCGTCCCCAGCCCCCATCACCTGCTGGTCCTGCTCCTCCATGTCTCTTAAGCTGGATGAGGCACACCTTTCTGTGGAAGTCCTTTCTGGCTCTCCCTCCAGTCCAGTCCTCATCACTTCTGTACATTAACATTTGGGCAATAACTGAGCATTAATTGTTGGGGCAGGCTCTGTCTTGCTTTTTCATCTAATTGATCCACTTGAGAATGTCTAGCCTATGATATGGGCTCCTGTGTGGCTGGGAGGGTGGGGAGGTGGTACTAAGGACACAACATGCATGGCAGAGGGTTAAGAACTTGAGCTGTGAGATCAAAATCCCTCTATCTTGTCCTACTGTGGGATCTTGAGCAAGTTACTTAACCTTTCTTACCCTCTGTTTTCTCATGGGCAAAGTGGAGACAGCGCCTACCTTGTAGGGTTGTTATGAAGACTCAATGAGCAAATACACAAAGTATGCAAAAAGCCATACTAGTGCCTGGCAACTATCAAATCCTCAACAAAAATGTGCTATTAGGATTTCTCTCCCTCTCTACAAGTACCTCACCTTAAGGTACTTCAGGAATGTGATAAAAGCTTTCTCTACATGCTCCTGTAATGTTCTGCACCAGGGCACATCCTGGATTCACCCAATATGTACCAAGGGTTTACTAAGTGCCAAGGCACTGTGAGAATACAAGGATCTCACAGTCAAAAGGAGGGAGGTGGAAGACAGAAACAGATGTGTCCACTGGAACCAGGGGTTAAGTGCTCTGAGACCTGTGGGATGTAGAAAGGGATCTTCCAGCTCTGGAGAGGATGTGGTGGTGGAGTGGGCAGGGAGCAGGGAAGATCTGCCAAGAGAGATAAACTTGAACTGACTCCTGAGTCATATGCAGGCCTTGGAGGCAGGCAGGAGCAGGAACAGTGGTGGAAAGGCATGACACAGCACACCCCATCCACACAGTCCCCTCCGTGAGCCTCCATGGGGCCCCACCTTGGTGCCCAAGTTTAGTGCCCCAGTGCCAGCCCATGGGGGAAGGATGAATGCTCCTTTTGGCATCTAACATGAAGGCCATTGCTGCCCAGGACTGGGTTGGAGGAGGGAAACTCTGTGAATGCCACAGCTGGGAGGGAATGAAGGGAAAGGGAAAGTGCCGGGGACAAGGCCAGGGCCTCTCCCTCCTAAGGTAGTTCAGAGCAACTCCACCCTGAACCAAGCCAATGTGCTACTGGCAGTCAAGAAGGCCCCACAGGAATCAAGGGCAAGAAGGGACCATAATAAGGTCAACCCTCCCAATCCTGCTGCAGAGGGAAAGGAGCCAGCTAGGCCTGACTAGGAGAAGAGAGATGATTTCAGGGAGGTGCTGTGCTAGTAGACAAACGATGGAATTCCTTCCTGATTGCGGGGAAAACCACCACCACTTCCTCTTGCAAGAATACGATGAAAACAGAGCAGTGGCTCCTAATCAGGCCTGGTTCAGAACATGTTCAGTTGCTCTAATGCCTGGAACCACAGCACCTTCTCTTCCAGTTCTCTCTCTCACCAGACTAAGGCTTGGGGTAGAGGTTGGGGAGCAGAAAGCGGTTCTGGAGAGGAGAAAGCACTGAACTGAGAAGCAAACCCTATTCCAGTCTTGACCAGTAGTGTGAACTGCACAAGTTTCAACTCTCTCTGGGCTTCCATTTCCTTATCTGTATAATGAGACACTTGCTTTCCCTACTGTTGGCTTGGAGGAATGAATATAATATATAAAATTATCGAAAGGTCTTAACTGAGAATGGTTGTGTTATCTGACTTCACTAAAGGTGACTTCTCTGGAGGCGGGAGTTGCTTTGTTGGGGTCACTGCTGCATGCCAAAGCAGAGCATGCCTCCCTAGCATGTTTGGAGGCGATTCTGCCTGAAATGGCAGGGGTGGGAGGAAGTCATCTTCAGGCCTTATCAAGTCTCACTTCCCTGCTCCAGCCTTGTGATCACCTACAAGGCCAGAGTGAGACTTGGTCCAGAGTGGCAAAAGGGACCCCTGGGGGCAGAAGAAGGGGTCTAGGAACTCAGTGCTTACTTCTTCCTTCTGTTCTGACCCATGGGGCAAAGAATTATAATTGCTTCTGCAGTAGCCATTTTGCCTTCCTGATTAACAGAAATCCAGTTTTGTCTGAGTTGTCAAAGTTTACACAGAAGCTTTATTTCTCAGCACCCTTGGATCCAGAGCAGCCATGGGACACAGGTGTAGCTAAAGAGATAAAACATTAGGTTGAGATCCTGGAAAACCTCTGACAGGTTCATCTAGTGTTTGGCCATTTGTTCTTCCTCTTTTTCCTGCCTGGAATGTAGAATTGATTCCTGAAACTTTAGGAGCCATTTGCCACCATTAGGACAAGGGCCATTTGCTAAGGATGATGAAGTAAAGGCCCTGATGGCATTTTTGAGCTGCCATATAAGCATGGACCACCTACTTCTGGAAGTATACAATCTCTCATTGTTAAAGTCACTGTTTTGTGGGGGGGACACTCAGGGGGTAGGAGGTGAGTAGAATTTACTATTATAGACAAGCACAATTATAAGCAATATATCCTTTCTTCCAAAGATTGGGTCAGTGCCTTTCTCACCTCTGCCCCTACATCAAAGGACTTACCACACAGCATTTTAAGAGACAGTTACTTGCATGTACTCCCCACACACTGCAAGCTCAGCCCATGGGGGACTACACATTCTGCGTGATTGCTGTTGCATGCCCCAGAGCACCACAGTTTCTGGAAAACATTAGATGCTCTGTGCTTTTCTTGAATTGGTAAATGAAAGAACACTTTGAGTTCTGATTCCAGCAGATATAACTAATATTGGGTTTCAGCTGACATGTGGAAGCAAATATTTATTGAGCACCTTGTACGAACATGGCACCATGTAATCTTTCTTTACTTTTGTCCTTTAGTGAAAGGAGTTCTACTGTCCACATTAACAGGCATCTGGAATCCTCTCCCTCTTCTGTAAATAGAGGCGTCTCCATAAGTCCTCTGAAATCTAGGCACAGGCACCCAAACCTCAATTCTTGACTTCTGTGCACCTACAGGCCCAATACCATGTGTAAGCCACCAAGGCTTGGAGCTTGCACCCTTTGAAAGAATGGCCTGAGCTGTCAGTTGGCTTCTTTTAGGCATGGCTGGAGTTGAAGCAGCTGGGACACAGGGTCCCATGTCCTGGGGCTACATAGAGCAGGGACCCTGATCCTGATGCACAAGACCATTTTCCCTCCCAGGCCTCCAGGCCCGTGATGGGTGGGGTGGCTGTGAATGTCTCTGACATGCCCTGGAGATATTTTCCCCATTGTCTTAGTGATTAACATTTGGCTCCTTATCACTTATGCAAATTTCTGCAACCAGCTTGAATTTCTCCCCAGAAAATGGGGTTTTCTTTTCTATTGCATCCCATCAGGCTGTGAAGTTTCCAAACTTTCATGCTCTGCTTCCTCTTGAATGCTTTGCTGCTTAGAAATTTCTTCTGCCAGATACCCCAAATCATCTCTCTCAAGTTCAAATTTCTACAGATCTCTAGGGGAGGAGCAAAATGCTGTCAGTCTCTTTGCATAGCAAGCGTGGCCTTTACTCCAGTGCCCAATAAGTTCCTCATCTCTATCTAAGACCAACTCAGCCTGGACTTTATTGTCCATATCACTATCAGCATTTTGGTCAAAGCCATTCAACAAGTATCTAGGAAGTTCCAAACTTTCTCACATCTTCCTGTCTTATGAGCCCTCCAAGTCTCTAGAAGTTCCAAACTTTCCCATATTTCCCTTTCATCTTCTGGGCCCTCTGAACTGTTCCAACCTCTGCCTGTTACCCAGTTCCAAAGTCATTTCCAAGTTTTTGAGTACCTTCACAGCAGCACCCCACTACCCAGTACCAATTTACTTTACTACTCTGTTCTTACACTGCTAATAAAGGAGTATCCAAGACTCGGTAATTTATAAAGGAAAAAGTTTTAATTGACTCACAGTTCAACAACACTGGGGAGGCCTCAGGAAACTTACAATCATGGCAGAAGGGGAAGCAAACATGTCCTTCTTCACATGGCAGCAGCAAGGAGAAGTGCCAAACAAAAGGGGGAAAAGCCTCTTAGGAAACCATCAGACTTCATGAGAACTCACTCACTATCATGAGAGCAGCATGGGGGAAACCACCTCCATGGTCCAATCACCTCCTACCAGATGCCTCCCTTGACACATGGGAATTGTGAGGATTACAATTTAAGATGAGATTTGGATGGGGACACAGCCAGACCATATTACAGACATTTAAAAAAATAATAAATCTGCACGTTAGCCCCAAAGGAGCCAGTGTTTCCTTGGCATGAAAAGTACTTTCTCAAAGTATCTGCATCTTGAGGAATCCAAAAAAATTGATTCTATGGCTTTGAACATTTTAATAAGAAACTAGTATGTAGATGGTGAGTAGAAACAGTAGACCTTGTCTAGACTACCTATCTGGATTTTAGTTCATTATATGTTCACTTTTAAAAATTCACTAATCCTATCTATCAGAGTTTTAGCACAAAACAGATCCAAAGGATGATTGGAGAGAGAGTTAGGAGGAGCTATTAGAAAGGCATAGACCTCCTTAGAGGAAACAAAAAAGAGATAATGAAATACCCTGGGACTAGTAAGGACAGGATGTGTTATGATTATATCTGAAACAGCAAAGAGAAGAAGCAAACCCAGGAGTCCTGCATCCGTCAGAGGGCAAGAAGGTGCTGGTGATGTACCACAACATATACCCTCAGTCTGCCTGACTTTGGCAACACAGGGTGGACAGTTGCACACACTTTACCTGAGTCCCTCCTCAAGGGCAAAGATGGATTATTCAAGGTCTTTCTCAATTGTGCTCCTTGGGGCTTTTCCCAAAGTTTCAGAAGGCCACTTAGCCAGCATAGGTACAATGGAGAAATTTCAGGGAATATATGTCTCCAGGTGCAAACTCAATAGATAGTGGGTGAAAGTCCATGGATAAATGCCCAGAGCCCATCAGCCTCTGTGGAAATCATTCTGAGGCACATGATCATAGTTCCTCAGGGAGTCCCCAGAATGATTGCACCCCAATTGCCCACAACAATTACCAGATAATTTTTAAACACTCCATTGGCTTTTCTTTCTTCTTTCTGCCTCCCGAGTCAACTCCCAACACTCAAGTTGCACTGTTTTCAAAAGAACCCAAACTAAGACACAGAAAATCAACTTTTGGCAGAGCAGCCCAATCACTGACAATCTGCAGCCAAACATGGAGGAAACATGAGGGATAAATAACCCTATCTATCTCCTTCCACCCTCTGATATCCTGCCAGTTCCTCTCAGAAACCAGAGAAGTGAAAACATCTCGTTGATGTGGTCTGTAGAGACCAGTCTCCCAGGACCCAGAGAAAGACCAAGAAGACCAAGAAGGGCAGAGAGTAGACTGGGAAGAGCAGATCATAACTCTTCATCCTAGCCCATCTCTTTTGCCTTTTGGCCTCCGTAAAGTCCCTCAACTGCTGTATCATGTCAGGGTGAGTTCAGTCACATTGTCACCTGCAATCTAAAGCTTTAGTCACTACCTGCGTTCTTCTTAGAAGGTAGTGGGAGGAAACATAGGCAAAGATATAATTAACATAAAATATAGCTTCTACAGACCCTGTTTCTGTGCCTAGTCATTGGGATTAAGGTTATAACCATACTTCTTCTACTACCCGTTCTATGCTCTGTATACCTTCTGCCAGCACCCTGGTTGAATACGGTCCTTTACCTGTTGTGACCCAAACCTTCATGGCCACAGGATATAAGTCCTCGGTGGTACTCTCTTAATTTTGAAGCTATAGTTTTCCAAATGATCAGGATTGTGAGGCAACACTACCAGAAGGCACCCCTGGTCTTTTATGTTTGAAATCTTCCAAATTTATAACGTAGTCCTTCTTGCTTTCATTGTGCAGCAGCACCCAAAGTCTTCCTTGGTAATATAGTGAGTCTCTTCTCCATTGGTTTAAGGATAGGTGCTCATCATGGCCAGAAACAGGCTTAGCTTGTAATTTGTTAGAACTATGGCTGTGGTCTCTAGAGGAAGCCTTCTATCCCTGGGCATTAGGTCCTCTAAATCCATTGAACCAAAGGACACAGGAGAGAGAGGCAACATTTTTTAAGTAGATCATTTCTTAAAATGGGGAGCGGGGACACTTTTACCTCTACCCCTGGTTTTCCAGACATGTGCATTCTCTGGATAGAGGAGATGGTACCACATGCTGGCTGTTAGCCATATACTGCAGACTGTAGGGTAGCACCCAACCCTCACAGGGTGTTGCCCGTCAGAAGCATAGCTGAGGCTTTGGCATGCTATTGTGCTCTTATTTCCAGGGTGATAAGCAGCCTCTACAGGGGCTCCCAATGATCCTTTCTTTCAGGTGTCCTTGCCCTTGTGTATTTACATCTCCTTGAATGTGGGCTGGACCTAGTGACTTGCTTCTAATGAATAGAATATAGCGAAAATGAAGGGATGTCACTTTCAGAGATTAAGTTACAAAAAGACTCTGGCTTCTGACTTGCTGCTCTCTCTGACTCTCCTGCTTGCTTGCTCTGATAGAATCCAACTGCTCTGGTGTGTGTTGCTCTGTAGGGAGGTCTACATGGCAACAGACTGATATCTCCAGCCGGCAGCCAGTGAGGACCTGAGGCCTGCCAACAGTCACATGAGTGAGCTTGGGAGTGCCCACTCCTTTCGTCAAGTATTGAGATCACTACAGCCCTGGCCAATGTTTGCAGCCTGTGAGAGACCCCGAGTTAGAGGTCAGATGCCTGACCTACAGAAACTGGAAGATGATGTTTGTTGTTTTAAGATGCTAAGTTTGGGGTAATTTGTTATGCAATAATAAACAACTAATACATAAAGTCAGCTCCTTATAGATGAGAGGATCAATGGAAACACCAGGGAACTCTGCAGTCATGGGCCCCATGCTATACTTTTGTTGTTGTTATAAAATGAGCTCCTTGCTTGGCACCAATGTTGTGTGGAATACTATGGCAATAGATAAAGCTCTCAATACAGCCCACAAAAGATAGTGCTGTTAGAAGTATTGTGGGTAAGGAAAGCAAATTCTGCAAGTGAGGTAGACATATTTTCTTATGAAGACAAAAACCTTGCCTTCTCCCTAACAGGAGGGATCCGAAGAAATCATCTTGCCACCAGGTAGTTAACTGATCCCTTGGGGAATGGTGCCGCATTAGAGGCTTATACTGGCTTCTTTTTTGTGGCAGAGCAGTCTTAGCAATGAGGATAGCCTGATAAGCCTTGTTAAGGGTGTGTCTTTTTGTTATCTACATGCATAAATATCATCCATCTTTGCTGGCATGAGCACTTTGCACTTGGAGTATGCACACAGTTATCCAAAAGAGAGACTGACATCTCTTAGACAGATCATCTTGTCCATCTAATTACTTGGCACATCATCTACAGTAAATGCCCTCAGTAGGTAGGTATGTAAATGGGACACAGATATCTTTACACTTAGTACCTATTCCCGGGGATCCATATACAGACTTCTCCCCAGACCTCCTTGTCACCAGTCTTCCAGTTCTGTTCTTTCCATGTCCTTGAACTTCTGAAAATTCTACCCACCCGGAAGATTCACCATCATCACTATTTTTTAGGATCACCCCTGAGTAGGTCTGTAGGTAGTGGCCAGTACTTCTGGTTGGTTCCAGAACACCTTGTAGACCCCTGTATAAACTGGTCTGTCATTGCCATCAGAAACTTCTCATGAGCCATAGAAATGCTTTCAAGGAGAAGAAGTTAAGTGTCACGGGAGTCTGGGCCATCTGCTTATCCAGGTTACTTGCATCATTCAGACCACAGAGGCTTTCTGATTTTCTATTTGTATTCTCAGTTGGATATTTGAAGCTTTTCATTTGTTCTTTTCTCTATGAATATTCTGTAGGGTTTTCAGAGGTAACCAGCTCACACCATAATTTTTGCAATCATCATTGTCACCAGAGTGACTAAAGACCCACAGCTCCTGATCTCAAAACATAATGCCCTTCATGCATATTCCACACCATCCCAGGCCACAGCAGGTGATGTTTTAGGTAATTGTAAGGTCACTGCAAATGACAATAACAAATGCCCCTCCCCATGCCACAAAACAGAGTGTGCTAATGTGTGCTTAATGAATGTGTGAGCAACCCAATCTCAGAATCCCATTTTGAGGGGTGTTTCTTTGGGCTACTTCCAGTGCCATTTACTATAAGTGTCCTGGCAGGAAACAAATGATTCCTTGATAAAAGAGATTAGGGAAGTCTAATGATGGCATTAGTTACAAATGTATGGCTGGGATAGTAAAGAACTCTGGGGTTGACAAATGAGGAAGCCACTACACTCCTTGGTCTGAGGAGAATGAGAGCATGGAGTGGTTCCCAGAACCTAGTAATCTCTAGCTGTGGGGTCAGCCTCCTTTGGTAGAAGGGCACAGCCGTTGCCAACGTGAGGCCTGGCAGGGAGGGAGCTGGGGGAACAAATACCCTGACCACACTCCCATCCTGCCTTCCAGTTCCCTCCCTTGCTTGCCATTGGTCAAACCCAACCAGAAGTCAGAGGGCAAGGAAGGCTGGCTGCGCAGTACACAGATATCAGCGTGCAGGGTCACAGAGCAGGTGGGTAGGGTGGCAGGTGTGTCTAGAGGGCAGACAGAGACTGTTCAACACACTTGGAATCCCACCACAGACTAGTTTATCCTACCAATAAGTGGGAATGGAGTTCTCCTAAAGGGAAGGTGCTCCATTTATATTGCCGTCTCTGTTGGGCCTTCAGTATCCTCATTTGTTAAAGGATACACTGGGTAGTATTTCCTGCTTTCCAAGCTGTCTTAGTACTAGTGGGTATATGGGCCTGGGCAAGAGTGTGCTAAGGATAGAGGTAGATTGTAATTTTTGCTCAAAGATTGCAGATGTGTAGTTGCCATAGGCACACATTTTAATGGAAAAGGTTCATTATTTCTTTAAAAATATATTATAAGATAGAATACAATGTTCTAATGGATTATTAAAATAACAAGAAGTTAGAGTGGTGTAGTTTAAGTATCATCCTCATTCCCTCCTGGGGAAATGTGTCACTGTTATCAGCTACTAGGCTAGTTTTGGTGGGGAAGTTTGAGAGGTGCTAGATGATTCCTAGGAGCTCCCCCATAGCTGATAGCCAGAGCTTCTTAGATTCAAACTTCTCTTGGCCCTGGAGTTCCATTCTCTGAGAGCCCAAAATCATTTTTCAAGTGGTCCCAAGTAGAAAAGCTCACCTAGGAAGGTATGAAGCTCCCTCAAACATGTGTCTGAGTTTGAGTCCACCAGACTTCCAAGTTCTACCCAGAAATACCCTAGAGGAATGCACTGTTGCCCTTTGGTTGGTTTTCTAGCCCTGAGCTCCTCCCTGGAGGGCTGCTGGTGTCATGGAGGGTCAAGAGCAGATTAGAAAAGTATAAAGAGTGAAGGGCAAGAAGACACTGGTATCTAGGGCTGTCAGAGCAGAATCAGAAAAGGACACAACAAGATGAAGGTGGGAACAGAGAGAAGCTTGACAGTTGGTCACGGGGGGTTAGCAAGAACCATGGAGGTGGTGGAGTTTATTTTAGGATTTGCACTGAATTTTGTTATTGCTTCAACAGAGCAAAAGGAAACAGACCTAAATCCATCCAGCTTACCGTTATGATTGGCTCTGTGTCAGGCGCTGTGCTAAGAACTAACAAAAGCACCGGGATCAAGATAGATGAGTTCTTCAACTTGCAGGCACTTACATCCTAGTGGGGGAGAAAAAGAAGACAGAAAGAAGCAGATTGAGTTAGCAATTCTGATACTGATAAGCAGTGTGAATAAAAGATGTTATGGGATAGGCAGGGATTCTTAAACTTTCCCTATAAAGGCCAGATGGTAAATATTTTCAGCTTTGTGGGCCATCCATTTCTCTTGCTGTTACTCATACATAGAACCCAACTCTGCTGTTGTAGCCCAAAAGTAGCCAGAGAAAATGCGTAAATAAATGAGAATAGATTTGACCCAGAGACAACAATTTGCCAACCTTTGAGACACAGCAAGTTGGCTGAAAGTGGGGCAGATGTCAAGCAAGGCACCTTGGGGACCCGAATGGTAAGAGGTCCGTCATGGGTTACCTGGGAGATGAGCATCTCAGGTAGGACAATGAACACTTGCAGAAGTTCTGGGGCACAGTGGCTCAGCACATTCCAGGTTCAGAAAGAAGACTGGTCATCTGGAGTATATGAAATGAAAAATGAGAGAAGAGAATGAGGTGAAAGCACTGAGGTAGGATGCCACTGAGCCCGGATTTTTTCCAAAATATGACAAGAAGTCACTGAACGGTTTTAAGCAAAGTGATGACCAGAGAGGCTGGGTGCTTGTCAGAAAGATGAAAGAAAATAGCAATTTTCCATTTACCGAGCACCTAGCTGGTGCTTGATACATGGAAGTACCTAATATATCTTCTTGTGTATTGCTTGATAAAGCATCATGCTTCCAAGGGGTCATCAAACCCTGGAATAGAAAGGACTCTAGAAGATATCTAGGTCACCTCCCCTATTTTATAGATAAGTAAATTGAAACACAGAGAGGTTAAATGCTTTGCCCACCATAAGTCATCAGATTGGGACTGGAACTCTAAGGAGAGAATTTCAGCAGAGAAGCAGGTCCAGATGACAAAGTATTTGTTGTGTGAAGGACAGGATGATTTTGGATCCAGGATGGTGACATCATGACTATGTCAATATTGGGTCCAGCGCCATGTGGACTCAATGTGAGAATTCTTAGGAAAGACAAGCTGTGAGAAAAATCTGAGCAGCGGAGATTTCCCATTGTCATGGAGCTGAGCCTTGAGTGCACAGAGGAAGCCCTGGGTATGAGGGTTCTCCCAGTAGTTGCCAGCTGAAGAATCATGGCCATGAGACTCCACTAAGGGGCCAGAGGAGCACAAGAGGAAAATGGCAGGCACCAAATGGAAATGGCAAGGGTTTGTTTAGGAGCACGTTTGACATACCCCTAAGAATTCTCAGAAATATTTGAGTGACACTTTGAGAAGAGATGAAGTATGAATAGCAGGTAGGGCCAGTGAAACACTATTTATGATTGTCTACTGCACCCCACCTTTGCCACCCTGACTCATGTCCTCTTGGGGAAACACAAGTCATGTTTCAAATTCATATGAGACTATATGGGCCCACATCCTGTCCATCCAGCAAATATATCTGTCACCAACTTAAGTATTTATCTATTACCTCTTCCAAAATATTGGTTATTCTTGGAGCTAGTACAAGTTGTATTAATGACCCCAGGTCTGTCCCAACAGCAAGCTTCAGCAACCTAACACACTGGTCTGGGCAGCATGGTGAGAGATGGAAGGGTCCCACCCTTCCTGTGGAATATAGCTGGGCTGGGCAGCAGGAGGGCTGTGCTCAGGGTCTTGAAGTCAGATTTCAAGAGATGAGGCTCCTACTGAAGCAGGGAAGTGGTGTCTCGCAGGTTAAGACACTGCTGCCTTGCTGACTAGGACAGTCTCCCTCTCACCCGTGAGCTAGAGCCCTAAAATCCCATCTCTTGAGCAGCAAAGCTATCTTTCAATCTTTTTTTTTTTTTTTTTTTTTTGAGATGGAGTTTTACTGTTGTTGCCCAGGCTGGAATGCATTTGTGCAATCTCAGCTCACCACAACCTCCGCCTCCCGGGTTCAAGTGATTCTCCTACCTCAGCCTCCCGAGTAGCTGGGATTACAGGCACACACCACCACGCTCAGCTAATTTTGTATTTTTAGTAGAGACGGGATTTCTCCATTTTGGTCAGGCTGGTCTTGAACTCCCGACCTCAGGTGATCCACCTGCCTCGGCCTCCCAAAGTGTTGGGATTACAGGCGTGAGTATCATTCTATTTTTAGAATAAAAAACTGCTATGAACTATACTTTCCAATTTTCCGGCCCTTTCCTGGGCTCTATTTCTAGTGACCAACTGGAAAAATAACTCTCATTCTGCATGGACATACTTGAAATTTGGCCAGTGGTTTTACAGTCCACTCCCTGGAGAGGGTTAGCAAGACAGAATTGTTTCCCAACAATGACAGGGCTGTGCTGTTAGGAGAATATCATCCTGTAGTTGGCAGACAGAATGTTAACCTCCACAGTGCCAATTCCACTACCTTCAAGTCACAGGGAAATTTGAATTGTATTGTTTCTCTCAAAGATTCAGTTACAGACTTGGGGGTCTCTGCTAATGAAGATGATGAAACTTCAGGTCATGTAAATAAGAAAAATTGAAGTTCCCAGAAAAGAGTGCTGACTTTTTTGTGACTTTTTCCCAGTGGGTTGTATTTCTAACAGGAATTATTAGCCATGATAGAGGAGGGGCTTGATCCTTTACTGTAAACAAAACTGGACATGAAATGTGCTAAATGGACCTGAATTCCTCTGACTAGATAGGAACTAAGCCTGCACTGGGAAAAGGTGGGACAAAGACATGGAAACCGACATCGGGGAAGCATTAGGAGATGGGTGTTCAGAGTGGGACTGGTGATTCTAAAGCAGTTAAAGGGTATCAGTTTCGTGAGCCTAATATGACAATTTCGTACCTGGAATTATTCAAATTGTTTTGAATGTGCCTTCACTCCTAGGCGCTGGAAACTGTACTCTCTTTCTGAGGATGACTCATCTCTTTAACCTCAGGTACATTCCATGAAAATGGGTAATGCCTATGGAGGGCCTGGGGCCTGCATTTTCAAACTGCAGTGCATGTATCCTTGGGATTACACAGATTATGAAAGATATACAAAGCTTAGAAAAACAGGGCGTATGTTTCCAAAACATTCACTTTACTTGCAGATGGGTGGTTTAAAAAGAATGTTAAGATATATAATGTTTATGACCACTAAGTGTGCATTGAAAGTCTTTTCTGTATCGGGAAAATGTCCTACATTGTGAATCCTGCCTTCATAAAGTAGAAGCTGGAATTGACTATTCCATCCTCCCTTGTAGCTGGGTTATAGGTTGGGTCTTAGGCTATACCATGCAGATACAACCACCAAAGACTTCAATTTGGGCAAAAGTGATATGAGGAAGGGGCCTTGAGGAATCTGTTTGGGGAGCACTGTGACACAGCCACATGCAGCAGTGGCAGAGCCTCTGTATCCAGTCCCCAGTGGGATCAGAGCAAGCACCTCTGTCTGGGGCAGGCTGGGGTGTTTGTGTCCAAGGCCAACACCACTGGACATTTGCTGGGGCAGCCCCTGGGCACTGGCTTCATCGTGTTTCCAGTACGTGGGGAACCCAATGCTTTAGGTTTCCTAGAAGATCCACGGTTGCCCTTAAATTTTTGTTCTGCCTGAGCTACCTAGAATGGACTCCATTATTTTCAACCAAGAACTAAATGTAAATGATTCACATGAACATATTATGGAATCAAATGCAAGATTCACATACATCTTAAAAATAAACATTAAATGTGAATGAAATTTCACATTTGTGTCAGGCACTTTGGGCTAAACCTTTTTACATCTTTTTTTGCTTGTTAGGGGACTTTTGGTGGAAACATTTGAACATTTCTGGCCTGAGGTATAGGCATATGGAAAAAAAAGAGAAATAGGGATTAGGTAGGACAAAGGGAAAAGTTACAGAGAAAAAGACAAATAAGCAAATGAAATATTTGTGCACATAACCTCCTGCTTTAAAAAAGTCCCAGACATACATTATTCCATGTGATCTTCGTGTCAACTTTATTATTCCCATTTTACAGATGTGGAATCTGAGTCTGCACAGAGAGACTACGGGACTTGCAGGAGAATATGTAGGTGGAAGACAGCAGCGGCCAGTACTGAAGCTGAGCCACTGCCATCGATTCCGATTCTTTTCCCACTCTGTCACACAATTGGAGAGGTGCTCTGTTTTCTGGTCTTGTTTTTCCAAAGAGTACAGGAAACAAGCTCAGAAAGCAAGAATCAAAGTGTTTCTTTCCTGCCTCCCTCTCTAATGTAACTTCTTTCTAAAACTTGGCCCTACCACTCTGTCCAGGTCAGTCTGATAGAGGTGGCTCTGTTGTGCCTTGTGGGGTCACATATTGATATCCTCCTCCCCTGATCAGCAGGCCTCGATGTCTGCAGCAAAGAGTAAATAGCCTTTGGCCAGATGCAGCAGCTCCCAGGATGCTGTTGGCTTTGGCTGGAGCAGCCTACTCCCTCCTCTCATTATACAGTGTCACAGTGGCCCGGGTCTCACACACACTGGGCTTTTTCTGGAGTAACACAAGCCAGAGGGGTCTGGAAACGTGAGCTGGGCTGCTGAGAAAACAGCATGACCTTTTTTAAAAAACATTTTAATTTTTATTTTAAGTTCCAAGGTACATGTGCAGGATGTGCTGGTTTGTTATAAAGGTAAACATATGCCATGGTTGTTTGCTGCACCTATCAACCCATCACCCTGCCAGCATGCATTAGCTGTTTTTCCTAATGCTCTCCCTCCCTCAACCCCACTGCCAGACAGGCCCCAGTGTGTGTTGTTTCCCTCCCTGTGTCCATGTGTTCTCATTGTTCAACTCCCACTTATAAGTAACAACATGCAGTATTTGGTTTTCTGTTCCTGCATTAATTTGCTGAGGATAATGGCTTCCAGTTCCATCCGAGTACCTGCAAAACACAAAATCACATTACTTTTTATGGCTGCATAGTATTCCATAGTGTATATGCACCACATTTTCTTTAGGCTGTCTATCATTGATGAGCATTTGGGTTGATTCCATGTCTTCACAATTGTGAATAGTGCTGCAATAAACATACGCATGCATATATCTTTGTAAAAGAATGATTTATATCCCTTTGGGTATACACCCAGTAGCAAGGTTGTGGAGAAACAGGAATGCTTTTACACTGTTGGAGGGAATGTAAATTAGTTCAACCACTGTGGAAGATGGTGTGGCAATTCCTCAAAGATCTGGAACCAGAAATACCATTTGATGCTGCATGACCTTTCCGAAGCCAGTGTACCACCACATGGCCTGTGCTCACCGGGGCAGCTTGAGGCCAGGCTGGAGGAAACAGAAGAGGAGAGACTCAGCCCTCCTCAGGGCCTGTACCCATAGCTTCTGGCAAAGGGGCATTAAAGCCGAATTGACACAGTATGTATGGACCCCTATAACAAAACATCGTAAACTGGGTGGCTTATAAACAACAGAAATTTATTTCTCACAGTTCTGGAGGTTAGGAAGTCCAAGATTACCGTACCAGCAGATTTGGTGTCTAGTGAGAGCCCACTTCCTGGTTGATGGACAGCCAATTTTTGCTGTGTCCTCACATGGTTGAGAGGGTGAGGAGTCTCTCTGGGGCCTTATTTATTTATTTATTTTATTATACTTTAAGTTCTAGGGTACATGTGCACAACGTGCAGGTATGTTACATAGGTATACATGTGCCTTGTTGGTTTGCTGCACCCATTAACTCGTCATTTACATTAGGTATTTCTCCTAATGCTATCCCTCCCCCTGCCCCCCACCCCATGACAGGCTCTGGGGTGTGATGTTCCCCTGCTGTGTCCAAGTGATCTCATTGTTCAATTCCCACCTATGAGTGAGAACATACAGTGTTTGGTTTTCTGTCCTTGTGATAGTTTGCTCAGAATGATGGTTTCCAGCTGCATTCATGTCCCTACAAAGGACATGAACTCATCCTTTTTATGGCTGCATAGTATTCCATGGTGCATATGTGCCACATTTTCTTAACCCAGTCTATCATTAATGGACATTTGGGTTTGTTCCAAGTCTTTGCTATTGTGAATAGTGCCGCAATAAACATACGTGTGCATGTGTCTTTATAGTAGCATGATTTATAGTCCTTTGGGTATATACTCAGTAATGGGATCACTGGGTCAAATGGTACTTCTAGTTCTAGATCCTTGAGGAATCGCCAAACTGTCTTCCACAATGGTTGAACTAGTTTACACTCCCACCAACAGTGGAAAAGCGTTCCTATTTCTCCACGTTCTCTCCGGCATCTGTTGTTTCCTGACTTTTTAATGATCCCCATTCTAACACGTGTGAGATGGTATCTCATTGTGGTTTCGATTTGCATTTCTCTAACGACCAGTGATGATGAGCATTTTTTCATGTATTGGTTGGCTGTATAAATGTCTTCTTTTGAGAAGTGTCTGTTCATATCCTTTGCCCACTTTTTGATGGGGTTGTTTGTTCTTTTCTTGCAAATTGGTTTAAGTTCTTTGTAGATCCTGGATATTAGCCCTTTGTTAGATGGGAAGATTGCAAAAATTTTCTCTCATTCTATAGGTTGCCTGTTCACTCTGATGGTAGTTTCCTTTGCTGTGCAGAAGCTCTTTAGTTTAATTAGATCTCATGTATCTATTTTGTCTTTTGTTGCCATTGCTTTTGGTGTTTTAGTCAT
>NW_012115066.1:447360-449677 GCF_000951035.1 Colobus angolensis palliatus | reverse complement strand
TGAAGTTGCTTATCAGCTTAAGGAGATTTTGGGCTGAGACAATGGGGTTTTCTAAATATACAATCATGTCATCTGTAAACAGGGACAATTTGACTTCCTCTTTTCCTAATTGAATATCCTTTATTTCTTTCTCTTGCCTGATTGCCCTGACCAGAACTTCCAACACTATGTGGAATAGGAGTGGTGAAAGAGGGCATCTCTGTCTTGTGCTAGTTTTCAAAGGGAATGCTTTCAGTTTTTGCCCATTCAATATGATATTGGCTGTGGGTTTGTCATAAATAGCTCTTATTATTTTGAAATGCATTCCATCAATACCTAGTTTATTGAGAGTTTTTAGCATTTTATTTAAGGCCTTTTCTACATCTATTGAGATAATCATGTGGTTTTTGTCATTGGTTCTGTTTATGTGATGGATTACGGTTATTGACTTGGGTATGTTGAACTAGCCTTGTGTCCCAGGGATGAAGCCAATTTCATCATGGTGGATAAGCTTTTTGATGTGCTGCTGGATTTGGTTGGCCAGTATTTTATTGAGGATTTTGCATCGATATTCATCAGGAATATTGGCCTAAAATTCTCTTTTTTTGTGTGTGTCTCTGCCAGGCTTTGGTGTCAGGATGATGCTGGCCTCATAAAATGAATTAGGGAGTATTCCCTGTTTTTCGGTTGATTGGAATAGTTTAAGAAGGAATGGTACCAGTTCCTCTTTGTACCTCTAGTAGAATTCGGCCGTGAATCCATCTGGTCCTGGACTTTTTTTGGTTGGTAGGCCATTATTTCAGCGTCTCTTATCAGTCTATTCATAGATTCAACTTCTTCCTGGTTTAGTCTTGGGAGGGTGTATGTGTCCAAGAATTTATCCACTTCTTCTAGATTTTCTAGTTTATTTGCATAGAGGTGGTTATAGCATTCTCTGATGGTAGTTTGTATTTCTGTGGGATTGGTGGTGATATCCCCTTTATAATTTTTAATTGTGCCTATTTAATTCTTCTCTCTTTTCTTCTTTCTTAGTCTTGCTAGTGGTCTATCAATTTTGTTGTTCTTTTCAAAAACCAGCTCCTGGATTCATTGATTTTTGAAGGGATTTTTGTGACTCTATCTCCTTGAGTTCTGCTCTGATCTTAGTTATTTCTTGCCTTCTGCTAGTTTTTGAATGTGTTTGCTCTCGCTTCTCTAGTTCTTTTAATTGTGATGTTAGGGGGTCGATTTCAGATCTTTCCTGCTTTCTCTTGTGGACATTTAGTGCTATAAATTTCCCTCTACATACTGCTTAAAATGTGTCCCAGAGATTCTGGTGCATTGTGTCTTTGTTCTTATTGGTTTCAAAGAACATCTTTATTTCTGCCTTCATTTCGTTGTCTACCCAGTAGTCATTCAGGAGCAGTTTCCATGTAGTTGTGTGGGTTTGAGTGAGTTTCTTAATCCTGAGTTCTAATTTGATTGCACTGTGCTCTGAGAGACCGTTTGTTGTGATTTCTGTTCTTTTACATTTGCTGAGGAGTGCTTTACTTCCAACTATGTGGTCAATTTTGGAATAAGTGCAACGTGGTGCTGAGAAGAATGTATATTCTGTTGATTTGGGGTGAAGAGTTCTGTAGATGTCTATTAGGTCTGCTTGGTGCAGAGCTGAGTTCAAGTCCTGGATATTCCTCTTAACCTTCTGTCTCATTGATCTGTCCAATATTGACAGTGGCATGTTAAAGTCTCCCATTCTTATTGTGTGGGGGTCTAAGTCTGTTTGTAGGTCTCTAAGAACTTGCTTTATCAATCTGGGTGCTCCTGTATTGGATGCATATGTATTTAGGATAGTTAGCTCTTCTTGTTGAATTGTTCCCTTTACCATTATTTAATCGCCTTCTTTGTCTCTTTTAATCTTTGTTGCTTTAAAGTCTGTTTTATCAAAGACTAGGATTGCAACCCCTGCTTTTTTTTGCTTTCCATTTGCTTGGTAGATCTTCCTCCATTCCTTTACTTTGAACCTATATGTGTCTCTGCATGTGAGATGGGTCTCCTGAATACAGCACACTGATGGGTCTTGACTCTTTATCCAATTTGCCAGTCTGTGTCTTTTAACTGGGGCATTTAGCTCATTTACATTGAAGGTTAATATTGTTATGTGTGAATTTGATCCTGTCATTATGTTAGCTGGTTATTTTGTCCATTAGTTGATGCAGTTTCTTCCTAGCATCAATGGTCTTTACAATTTGGCATGTTTTTGCCGTGGCTGGTACCAGTTGTTCCTTTCCATGTTTAGTGCTTCCTTCAGGAGCTCTTGTAAGGCAGGCCTGGTGGTGACAAAATCTCTCAGCATTTGCTA
>NW_012115066.1:411639-446955 GCF_000951035.1 Colobus angolensis palliatus | reverse complement strand
TTGGGGAAGTTCTCATGGATAATACCCTGAAGAGTGTTTTCCAACTTGGTTCCATTCTCCCCATCACTTTCAGGTACACCAATCAAGCGTAGATTTGGTCTTTTCACACAGTCCCATGTTTCTTGGAGGCTTTGTTCATTTCTTTTTACTCTTTCTTCTCTAACCTTGTCTTCTCGCTTTATTTCATTAATTTGATCTTCAATCACTGATACCCTTTCTTCTACTTGATTGAATTGGCTATTGAAGCTTGTGCATGCGTCATATAGTTCTCATGTCATGGTTTTCAGCTCCGTCAGGTCATTTAAGTTATTCTCTACACTGTTTATTCTAGTTAGTCATTCGTCTAATCTTTTTTCAAGGTTTTTAGCTTCCTTGCGATGGGTTTGAACATCCTCCTTTAGCTCAGAGAAGTTTGTTATTACTGACCTTCTGAAGCCTACTTCTGTTAACTTGTTGGAGTCATTCTATGTCCAGCTTTGTTCCCTTGCTGGTGAGGAGCTGTGATCCTTTGGAGGAGAAGAGGCGCTCTAGTTTTTAGAATTTTCAGTTTTTCTGCTCTGGTTTCTCCCCACCTTTGTGGTTTTATCTACCTTTGTTTTTTGATGTCGGTGACCTACAGATGGGGCTTTGATGTGGATGTCCTTTTTGTTGATGTTGATATTATTTCTTTCTGTTTGCTAGTTTTCCTTCTAACAGTCAGGTCCCTCAGCTGCAGGTCTGTTGGAGTTTACTGGAAGTCCACTCCAGATCTTGTTTGCCTGGATACCACCAGTGGAGGCTGCAGAACAGCAAATATTGCAGAACAGCAAATATTGCTCCCTCATCCTTCCTCTGGAAGCTTTGTACCAGAAGGGCACCCGTCTGTATGAGGTGTTGGTTGGCCCCTACTGGGAGGTATCTCCCACTCCTCAAGTGAGTCCCTACATGGGGGTCAGGGACCCACTTGAGGAGGCAGTCTGTCCATTCTCCAAGCTCAAACACCACGCTGGGAGAACCACTGCTCTCTTCAGAGCTGTCAGACAGGGACACTGAAGTCTGCAGAAGTTTCTGCTGCCTTTTGTTCAGCTATGCCCTGCCCCCAGAGGTGGAGACTACAGAGGCAGCTGGCCTTGCTGAGCTGCTGTGGGCTCTGCCCAGTTTGAGCTTCCCTGGCTGCTTTGTTTACCTACTCAAGCCTCAGCAAAGGTGGGTGCCTCTGGGGCCTCTTTTATAAGTGCACTAATCCTATTGATGAGGGCTCCACTTGCATGGCCTAATAATCTGTTCCAAAAGGCCCTACTTCCTATTACCATCACCTAGGGGGTTAGCATTTTGACTTATGAATTTTGGGGGGACATAAACATTCAGACCACAGCACAAAGGCTTTTTGTGAGTAGAAAAGAGAAGGTGGAAAGGAGATGAGGTGAGTGATGATTCGAGTGTCCAAAATTCTACTGCTAATAATTACATCTACCATTCATTGAGTACTTACCATGTGCCAGACTTTCTGTTGGACACTTTACACACTCATTCAGTCTTCAACAAAACCTGGAGACAAGCATTATTATCCCTGAGGGTTTTAGATAAAGATTCTGAGGCTTATGGCATTTGCCCAAAGTCACACAAGTAAAGAATGACAGAGCAGAAATTTGAGAACGGGTCTTGCAGATGGCAAAAGCCATATTAGATTAAGTTCTCAGCCTTTTGAGTTCTTACTGGCTCACAAAACAGATCTTCTAGAACAGAGTAGTAGAGTGAATTGAAAATCTTTTGTCTCCCCACAATTGTCTGAGTATTAAGCATCTAAATCCAGGTGGAACTTATCAGTGAGACTACTGAAGAGTCAGCCACGATACTATTAAATGTGCTTTGAGAGCTCTGCCCATCACTCTATAGTTCCTGTAGGCTCCCAAGCTGTCAACAGATTAACCACATTCATACCAGACAAACCCGGCTGGTTGGATTTTATTTCATTGTCCATACACCACCAAGTCAACATGGGCTGGTACTATTTCATGCTTATTTTCAAGGCTGGTTTATGGTCTCTCACATCCTCAAATCCTTTATCACTCTGTAGGTGGAAGGGGGAGTACTTTTTGTCATTGTACATGGATTTATTTTTCTCCACATCCCACCCTACCCACCCCATCCTAAGGATTATCCTTCTGACTTACGCGGGAGGAGTGGAAGTAGATACAGAGAAAATATCATGCTCTTTTGTTTGTCAAAAAAAGAAGAGTGCCAACTTGGAACCTCTTCTCTTGAGATCAGTTCATCTCTTTGGCCCTTAGGCTCAGAAGAGGAAGTGGGAGAGGGATTTTTCATATAAGACATGCAAATGGCCTAGTTCATAGGTCTCAAACTACATGCTATTTATGGAGCCAGACAGAAACCCAGACCATCAGGGTTACAAATATGTGGCCAAAGCAGATATTGCTAATCAATCACAGCACCAGGATATGGCTCTCAAATGTTCTTGGAGTGCTGTAAGCAGTCATTACCAATCAATAAGAGAATGCAAGAGAAAAAGTATATTTTAATATGAACCCATCTTTGGGCTTCTTCTTATGGATAGGAATCCTACCTTATGAACACATTTGCTCCCCGCTCATCATAACCTTACATACAGTAATTAGGATAGCCCTCAATGTTTGTTGAATGCATAAATGAATGAAATAATACATTAATGTAGCTATTTAAACAGATGTTACTAAGTTTCTTTCTGCTGGGCACCACCTTCTCCTCCGGGGCATTGGCCTTTGACTAAGATGCTGAAATCATCTGGGTGCTGAACTTGTAGTTTGTTCACAGAGATCCTCTCTTGCTGCAACAGCTTTTATTTTTATTTTTTTGAGATGGGAACTTGCTCTGTTGCCCAGACTGGAGTTCAGTGGCAGGATCATAGCTCACTGCAGCCGCCAACTTCTGGGCTCAAGCAATCCTCCCACCTCAACCTCCCAAGTCGCTGGGTCTACAGGTGTGTGCCACCACGCCTGACTATTACTTTTTTTTTTTTTTGAAGAGATGGGATCTCACTATGCTGCCCAGACTGGTCTCAAGCTCCTGGCCTCAAGCAATCCTGCCACCTCAGCCTTCAAAAGTGCTGGGACTATAGGTGTGAGTCACCACACCCAGCCTGCTGCAATTGTGTTACATTTTTTTTTTTTACACTAATCTTAATGCTGTGGAGCTTGTCTCAGAGTCCTATGGAGCTGTTAGTGAAATAATCCTTTCTACCTATACCTTCCCTGTACCTTCAACTGTAAGAGTCAGACAAGAATCTATTGAGCCTAAGCCAGAGGACCCATTAGAATGACAGACAGCAGGGTGGATTTTCTCAGCCTCTCTATGACTAAGTCTTTGTTCCCTGGCCAACCTTCTCTCCTTGACTTGTTCTTGCCTTGGGATGTTCTCTTCCTGGAGGCACCACATGCAAATAACCTTCTAACAGACCTGCCCCATCAGTTTCTCAGAGCTTCCTAGTCAGATTGAATGTCAACAGTGAACACAGTTTAAGCCCAGTCTATGATCCCTCCCTCTTTACCCTTACATGAAGAAGACCATTTTTACTAGTTATTGCTAAATAACAAACCACTGCAAAATTTAGTGACTTAAAACAACAACCATTCCTTATTTCTCATAATTCAACAGGTCAGCTGGGTAATTCTGCTGATCTTGGCTGTACTCACCTTGTGCTGTGGCCAGTTGGTGAAGTGACAGGGAACAACTGGTCTAGAATGGCCTTGGCTGAATGTGGCTCTCTTCCCTGTGCCTCTGACTTCCTTCCAGCAGACTAGCCTGGGCATGGTCTCATGATGAGGGCAGGGCTTACGGAGGGCAAGCAGAAATGAACAAGTGTTTTTCAAGCTTCTGTTGGGGGTTAAAGCAAGTTACATGACTAAACCAAGAATCAGTGTGGGAGGGTACTATCAAATGGATGGCCTCAGGGGAGAATGAAAAACTGGAGCTGTTAATGCAATCAACTTACCACACCATGAAAGGGAATGTAACTTCATCAGTGTGAAACATTTGAAGTAGACTCAGTCCCTCTCTTATGATGGGGAAAGTTTCAAGCCAGTGAGAATCATGCTTCAGATGAATGTCTCAAGATCAATAGCAATGTCTCAAGACCTATAGCAAGCCCTCAGTTGAATCTCTCAGTAGTGAGCCAGCTTCAGCCTTGGTCAGTCTGACAGGTGTCCTTCTAGAGCCTCAGCAGAAAAAACAAGAATAAAGAACTTTCCTGGATAGCCCAAGCTGCCTTTAAAGTCCTCAGTCACTTCCTGTCTGTGTTTTAAAAGTACGTCCTTTATATCCACAGTGACACAGAAAGCTGACCTCCCATTGTTCCCAAACTCTTAGCTCTTGTACCAAACTTGGCCAGCTCAATCTGGACATCCCTCCACTTGCTTAGATTTCCACAGCAGCTGTCAGCATCTGGTGGTTTTGATGCTGTGGGTATCAAGAGTGGGAGTGACGATTCATTTTAGTGCTTCCAGAAGCTTACTTCCTCTCTGGTTCCAGCTGCAAGTCTTCAGCCAATGCAAGTTCTCAGCCTCAACCTCAGCAGGGAAAACATTCAGAAAACCCAGATGATTTTATCTTTCTAAATGCTTCATTCCACTCACTTCCCCTATGGAACAGCTGAGTCTTATTGGAGATTTGATCATTCTCACGGGATGGGCTTGATGGCCCTGCTAGCATGATTGTTTGTAGCAAGATTGCAAATTGGCAATCACCTTTTGGGAAACATTTCAATTGGAGAGATCCAGAAAAAGCAGTTATTTGTAGGTTTCTCACTTTTGGGTGGGGTCCTTGGTTCAAGGATAGACAGTAGTATTTTTTTAAATCTCCTGTTTCTCAGGTGGGTTGAACCAATTCCAGTTGCCTTTCCCACTAAAGGGAAAAAGATGTCGACTCACGTGTCTTCACGCAACACTCCAGGTAATGACTTCAGTTGACCAGATTTAGCTACTGAAATGAAAACTATTTACTATCTTGGGTCAGATTGGACCAAAGATTCTAGAAATAAATAAACCAAGTTGTTATGGGTTGAATTGTGTCCCTCCAAAATTCATAAGTTGGAGTCCTACTGCCAATACACCAGAACGTGGCCTTATTTGGAAATTAGGGTCTTTGCAAATGTGATTAGTTAAGATGAATTTATAACGATGTAGGGTGGGCCTGTAGTCTAATATGATGGGTGTCCTTATGAAAAGGGGAAATTTGGACACAGATACACAGGAGAACATCATATGAACACGAAGACAGGGCTCTATAAGCCAAGGAATGTAAAAAATCTCCAACAAACCAGAAACCAGGGAAGAGTCATGGAACAGATTCTCCCTCACAGCCCTCAGAAGGAACCAACCTGCAGATTGTAGACTCCAGAACCATGAGACAATACATTTCTGTTGTTTAGGTCACTGTTTGCTGTGCTTTCTACAGCAGCCCTAGAAAACTAATACACAGGTCAAAAGGAAGCTTGCCTATGGGGTGCAGATTATTTCTAGGAGGTTCAAAGAGTCAGGGAATTTTAACAGAAAAGTCAACTTGGAGACCAGATAGACAAGTTCTTTCTCCTCGGCCACACATCCATTTTACAAATAAAGAAACCAGAGCCCAGAGAATTTGCAGGCATTTGTCAAATGCACTGGGCCAGCTGAAGCCAGAGCTGAGATTTAACTGACTTTTGACTGTCACCTCCCCAGTGCCAAGTTCCATACACATTTTAGTCATTTGTTTACATATCTTTTCCAATTTTCCATGCTGCCCTGAGAACAGGGACCATAGGCCTGGAATCCAGCATGGTGCCTCACCTATAGCAAGCCCTAAATAACATTTGTTAATAATAGTTATTATTTCCAGCATCTACCACAAGAGTAATCTTCATGCTGACCCAAGAAATGATGCTTTTCCAAAAGCAACTTCTATAATAGAGAGAACAGAAAGGAAGGCACTCTGTGTGTCAGGCTGCAGACAGCAACTCCCAGTGGACCTCAAGTAATCAAGACCTGTCCACAGTCAGCCTGGGCCAAGTGGCCTCTTCTGCTGACAATATGGTGCTCAGAGAGGGGTAAGCCACTAAGCAATGCCTGTCAGCCTTGTTCCAGCTCTTGGCCATCTCCTTCAGCAGCTACAGATTTATGTCTATTCAGTAACTGAGGGTCTTAGATGCTTTTTAAGGGCATGGACCTTCTAATTTTTCTGTATATTTTCCATATTTCCTGGGAACCAGGGTTTGGCTCACATCATGGCAGATGTCCAATGAATGTGTGCTGGCTTGGACCAACCTCCTATGCAGTCGCCTAGCTGTTGAGCAAAAAGAAAGGAAAATTTACCAGGTGTTAAATTGCTAAAAATATACCTTTGGGGGGAATCTCATGCCTTGTTATTTGTAATTTTTCCTTCGAAAGCTGGAACAGTGTGGAAAAGAAATCATCATCAAAATGATACTTTTCAACACATAAAATGTCTGCCCAAGTTTAGAGAACAAAGCTTCAGTCAGTCCTGTCTCTGCAGGAAAATCCCTCATAAGCCACACTTAACGATGTAAATTTTACAATGTGCTTGATTTTCCGTAATAAACAAGTGCCTTTAAGAGTTGAGGTGTGAAACCCATTTTATACAGATAACAAGTTTTAAAGATCATGATTATATCAAATATATTTATGATGTGATGTTATACTGAGATCAAAATCAACTTTTCATGTTTTTATGGTTGGAATGGATTCTGAGGAACATAATGCCATTTTTAAAAAATTGAACTGATAGGAAATCAGAAATAGCTTCATTCATTACAGTTGTGCAAGACCTGCTTAGATTGGAAAGTGGGAGTCCTTAGAGGCTATTTGGTCCAGAACCAGAGCTGGCTACGTAATTGTGGGACCTAAATGCAAAGTGAAAATGAGGCCTAGCCATGGAAGATAAGTTAGTTTCTCCTTCCCACAGCCTGTCTCTCCTCAACCTACAGTGCCCCTACCAAGGGACTGCAACCTCCCCACCAGGACGAACCTGTTGCCTGGATGGGAGTGGGTGAGAAGGCCCCATCCAGTTGCCTTCCAAATATACCACCGTGCTGCCAGCCCAGGGTAGGGACAGCACTGCCATGCTCTTTCCCAGGATGTCACTGCGTGTATGCCCAGCAGAGCCTCTCCCCACAACTGCTCCCAGGCCCCTGCAGAGGGTGTGGGCAGAATGTTGCCTCCCTGTCTGCCAACCTGACCTAGTAGCCACCCTGAGGGAAGGGTAGCAAGTGTCGTGGAGCAGAGGGTGGGGAGGAGGTAGGGTGGAGCCTGGGACACTAAGGGCTCAAACAGAGGGCGGGTAGGAGGCAGGACCACGAGTGAGCTTCCTTGTCCCATGAGACTCCTCTTAAAAAATACACATTGGGCCGGGCACGGTGGCTCAAGCCTGTAATCCCAGCACTTTGGGAGGCCGAGACGGGCAGATCACGAGGTCAGGAGATCGAGACCATCCTGGCTAACACTGTGAAACCCTGTCTCTACTAAAAAAAAAAAAATACAAAAAACTAGCCGGGCGAGGTGGCAGGCGCCTGTAGTCCCAGCTACTCGGGAGGCTGAGGCAGGAGAATGGCGTAAACCCGGGAGGCGGAGCTTGCAGTGAGCTGAGATCCGGCCACTGCACTCCAGTCCGGGCGACAGAGCAAGACTCCATCTCAAAAAGAAAAAAAAAAAAAAATACACATTGAAAGATAAATCGAGTTGTGCCGTAAACCCCAAGCAAGGCCTTCTGAGCAGGGGTCCCTGTGCAACTGCTCTGGTTACCTGCCCATGAATCTAGCCCTGCCTGGGAAACTTGCATAGGTGCTCAGTTTTTCACGTGGGCTTCAGTATATGTGTTGGTCATGTGCTGAGTGTGCAGTGATTGGCTCAATACTATATAAGAGCTTAGCTAAATGGGTTTTGTAAGATCCTTGGTGGGATCGCAGGGGGTGGGGTGCGGTTAGGAATGCTTTTATTCTTGTTTCTCTCAAAGCACTTAGAAAGGTGCTTTTGACCCTAATGCACTAACAAACATCTCATGAATCATATAAGTCACAAACTGAGATGCTGAGAGATAAAATATTCTGCTACACATATGTTGAGTTGAACCCCAGTTTTAATTGCTGCAATATAGACTTTCTGACCAAGAACCTTTGGGCGTCTCTGGTAGAAGGGGTAACTTCAAGGGGCAACATGGGAGAGGAGAACAAGAGGGAGGTTTCTGAGAAAGATGTTTGCTGGCTCAGAACCTCAGCTCACATCACTAATGCATATGCATCATAAAGCAATTTCGATTCTTCAGGGAGAATTAGGTAATGATGTACACTTGGAAATTATAAGAAAAATGGAGCCAAGCCTTAAATGTTGTGGTTAAAGGCTAGAAACCACAACCTCTCAGCCCCTTACTCTGGAGACTCCTTGAATAACAGAATCCTCTTCTGATTCCATGAATAATTGCCTGGAAGAAGGAGCAGGAGATGAGGGCTTTCCATTCAGTACATTTCAAATACTTATCCAGTGGACTCACTGGCTCCCTGCTGTTTGAAATCCTCATGCCAAACGGCTGCTGGGAGAAGTCACGGAGCCATGGATGGAAATAGCCGTGCCCACTGGGAGAAAGAGGATCTCAGAGGGCTCTTTTCTCATCCTCTCACAAATACCAATGAAGCATTTTTGCACCTCTGCCAGTTGCTATGGAGACCAAGTGGGGAACACATGTAAACATTCGGCATGCGTGAGACACGCTGAGGTCCGCCAATGCAAATGTGGTTCCTCTTCTCCTTAGCTTGTCCCCTTTCTGGCTTAGAGCTGCAGCTTGCAGCCACATCAGTAAGACCTGTAGTTTCAGGCCTCAGACAGCAGTGGCTTGTTTTTAAGGAACTCATTCACCATGAGCCACTGGGAAATACCCTACATTTAGGGTCATGAGACTTGAATTTGAAATACTTCCCTGCTAGTTCTTTAGTAGTAGAAAGTCACTCCACCTTCTTATTTGTAAAATAGGGGAAAGAAAGAGAAGCCACTCATACCGGAGGAAGAGTGAGATCAGACAGGACAGTCTTTGTAAAGATGAAAGCACTCGGCGTGTTTGGGAGTGCTATTATGTAATTACTGTATATTCCCAAAGGTTTGTCGAACTGTGGTTGGATTTTGACACTGGCATGTGGAAACGGGCCTGCTCACCTTCAGAATTAGCAGTTAGACCCATTGCTCCCTCTTAAGGTTGGGTGTGGATGCCTCCACCCCACAGAGAGGTTAGAGGAGTAACCTCGACCTTGGGGCTTGCTGCTGGCACCTCTCCTCCCAATTTCTCAGGGCCTCTAGGCCATCAGTGGCCCCATCTCACAGCCTTGCATCCAAATGAGAGCAGAACAGCTCAGCAGCCAATCTCTTCCTAACCGTGAAAACACCCAGGTGTTTTCTTGTTACAAAAATGCATTCTCAAATCGAAGAAGACAGCAGATCCAGTGGTAGGAACCTCCCTAAAGAGGCGCAGAGGGCCAGGGAGTGTGTGTGGATAAGCCCTGGTGTGCATTCCAGAGGCAGCCCCTCTCCAGCTCCCTGTGTGGCTTCTTTTGGGGTGTGGGAGGAGGGGCGGAGCCAAGGATTGGGTGGGGTCCTCGCTGGCTGACTGTGGCTGCCACCCACCGTTGGAGAGGTCTCAGAAGGTTCCTCCCTATCTCCGTGGTAACCCGACACAGTGCTGTGGTGAGAAGAGGAAACTGCATACAGAGTTGGTTCCTTCCACCAGAGCCGTTTCGGAGTTCTAGATTTCTGCTTGTGGTTTGTCAATCATCCAATCAGACCTAACAGCAACTCCAGATTGTGACTGTCAGAAGCCATGACCTCCCACGCCTTTCGTCCATCAGTCCACCAGTGCAGGCTGGACACATGGAGCCTGCGACTCTCCCCTGCCCAACCCAGCCCCTGCTCCACTGCTGAGGAGCAGAACTCACCACGTAGGAATGTGAGCAGCCGGGATGGGAGGGAGGTGAAGGATGAACCGGGAGCTGGGGCCAAAGAAGAGCCCAGCCAGGTCAAGAATTCCCCCAGTTCTCTTCCTTTGATACTCCACGCCCCAAATCGCACATCTGGAAGGAAAAATGAATCCTGTATATGTTTCAGAATTTCCATGAAGTTGAGAAGGGAGCACCATAGCATCTTGCAGGTTTTTTTGTTTTGTTTTTATTTTTGTTTTTTTTGAGATGGAGTCTCACTCCGTCACCCAGACTGGAGTGCAGCAGTATGATATCCGCTCACTGCAACTTCCACCTCCCAGGTTCAAGTGATTCTCCTGCCTCAGCCTCCTGAGTAGCTGGGATCACAGGTGTGCACCACCACACCTGGCTAATTTTTGTATTTTTAGTAGACACAGGGTTTCACCATGTTGGCCAGAATGCTCTTGAACTCCTGACCTCAAGTGATCCAGCTGTCTTGGCCTCCCAGCATCTTGCAGATTTTTGTTTGTTGTGTATGTGTTTATGCTTGCTTTGCCAGGAAAAGCAGGGGGTGAAAGGGAGCCTTGAGGGAGAGAAGACATGATATTGACCATAACAGATAGGAGGGGCTGGTGGGAGCTGGGAACATTCACTTGTTAATTAGTCCATATGGTGTGAGTAACCACTAAATACCGAGCTCTGCTTTAAAGGTTGAGGGGACAGCAATGAAGACAACAGGCAGAAGCTCCTGACCTCATGGAGCCTCCATTCCAGTGGCAGAAGTAGGCAATAAAAGTCACACATTTATTTAAACAACAAAAATACAAGTAAGTAAACGATATTGTGCCCACACACATACACATGAAGCAGAGCAAGAGATAGAGTGGAGGAAGGTTTGCAATCCAAGACAAGATAACCTGGGGAGCCCCTACAGTGAAGGTGGCATCTGGGCTAAGTCTTGGCAGAAGAGGATGTGAGCTGTCATGGTGTCTGGGGAAAGAACATTCTGAGACCAATCAAGAGGTCAGTGAGGCTGAAGCAGTTAAGTAAGGAGGTGGGAAGCGGTTGAGGCTGGAGTGTGAAGTGCCAGGTCAGGGAGGGCAGTGAGGGCCACTGGGCTTTTCCTCTGAGTTAAATGAGGAGCCATGGGAGGTTCTTAAGTGAAGAACGGACACGATTTGATGTCTCCTTAAGAGTCACTTTGGCTCCTGCATGGAGAATAGATGCAGCATTGGGATGGGGGGTGCTGCTGAACCTCTGAAGTCTGATTTAATTGTCAAAAAGGGGAACTGGAGCTGGGCACAGTGGCTTACCGTGGCTCGTACCTTTAATCATGCCTTGGCTCTTTGGGAGGCCAAGCTGGGAGGATTGCTTAAGCTCAGGAGTTTGAGACTAGCTTGGGCAACACAGTAAGACCTCATCTCTACTAAAATAAAATAAAATAAAAAAAAATTAGCCAGGGATGGTGGCACATGCCTGTAGTCCCAGCTACTCAGGGAGCTGAGGTGGGAGGATCACTTGAGCCTAGGAGGTTGAGGCTTCAGTGAGTCCTGATGGTGCCACCACACTCCAACCTGGGTGACAGAGATAGACCCTGTCTCCGAAAAACAAAAGGCTGGGGGAAGGACAGGAATTGGAAAGTTTTAGAGAGGCTGAAGACCAGAGTGCCACAAAAACTTTCTCTTATGTCATCAGGACTGATAAAAACTGGAAACACTTTGGGCATATTCAGTGTTGATTAATGGTGTCCACACACCCCCTAAAATCATCTTGGTTATCACCAGCGCCTCATTTCCCACTGCTTGGAAAATGTGGTCTAGAGAAAGGTCAAACGTTCACCACACAGAAAGACTATAATTTTGTCTGCCCATGGAGGTTCTCCTCAGGTGGCTGTTATTCAGATGTGACTTAAGATACCTGAAGTTTGAGCCTCCTTAACTGTATAGCTTGGACTAAAATTCAAAATGTAAGCTGTTTTGTTCAAATGCAGTGGGGTCACTAATTGATTCACACACTCTCAGCTGTGTAAAAATAAGCTGTGCAACTTCTTTGTTTTCTGTAACTGATCAAATCTTCCCTGTGCACCCTTAACCCTGTGGAGTAAAGAGGGAAAGACTGGACTTACACAATCAGGGTATCTTGGTCTCTTCCATCATCCTTAAGTTCCCCAACATTAGCACCTGCATCTATGGTTGATAGGAGTGGCATTACCATGTGACTATGCATGTGGAAATCAGTATGGTGACCTCTGGGTTGAACTATGCTAGTTCCCCTGAGGTGATCCTGGTTTAGGCCCTCCACTGGCATAAAATGGCTTTCATAGCTGTGAAACACTGACAATGTCGTTGCCCCTACAAATCAAAGTCCTTGATCTCAGTGGCTTCTACTTCCCAACCTCAGGCCTCTACATTTTCAGCAATCCCCCCTTGAATTTCCCTGACCTTTACCAGAGCCTGTAGAAACATAGGGAAACATCACATTGCTGTCTATGAAGGTTCCTCTGTCTGCTAATGGTGCACTGTCTCATTCAAGCCATGTTAGACACGGCGCCAGGACAAATACGGGGCTTCTCCTAGGTGCTTTCAGCCTTCTCCAGGCCATGTGTGGGAAAGTATGTCACTCGCCCAATGTTCTTAGGTTCCTACTACCTTTCTAGATGCTTCTATAGCCTGCCCCCAACAAGACTTGACCCCAAGAAAGAGTGGAGGCAAGACTCTAATATTTGAAGATCATACTCTGCGTCCATTTCTTTCTCATTCACAGTCTCTCTTGGGCAGGAAGGACTGAACTTACCCTTTTGTCCCCTTCCTTTCTGGTAAGAACTTTCCCCATCAAATATATTTTCTTTTGTTAAAATGGCACCTGTTCTGCCTGCTTCCTTGGGGCCATGATAGTGTGTCAGATGTGCTCTCAGAGAAGTGGCCAGGAAGGCAGAATTAGGAAAGCAAGAGGTTTCTTGGGAGTCTTATTTCTGGCTGCTATAACAAAGTATCACAGACTGGGTGGCTGAAACAAAAGTTTATTTTTCACAGTTCTGGTGGCTGGAAGTCCAAGATCAGGGTGCCAGCATGGTTGGGTTATGGTCAGGGCCCTCTTCTGGGTTGCAGATTCCAACTTCTCATTGTATCCTCCCATAGTGGAAAGAGTGAGAGAGCTCTCTGAGGTTCTTTTTTATAAAGGCACTGATCCCCATTCATAAGGGCTGTACACTCATGACCTAATTATCACCCAAAGGCCCCACCTGCTCATACCATCACCTTGGCGGTTAGGATTCCACACATGAATTTAAGGGGACACAATCATTGAATCCATCGCATTGGGAAATGAAGACAAAATGAGGAGGAAACAGGATTGGACTGCAAGAGCGTCAGAGCACAGTACAGATCTGACAAAGTTTTGGCTCGCTTCATGGGGATTTCGAAAACAAATATTGCTCATTTGAGGAGCCCCATGTTGAAAGAAATGGACAAGCCCTAGCAACCCCTTTGTGCTCAGCCCTTCTCTGGGGGCTGCCCAAGAAGAGCTTCAAAGATGATACAATGCTAAGGTGTTAACAGCTGGAGGCTAGAAACTAACTGCACTCCTTACAGCTGAACAGCAAGTTCTTTCTCAGAGGGCAATCCACATGGGTGCTTCCAATGCTGTCACAGTGGTGGAAAGGTCACTAGAGAATGATTGGTAGGGAGGAATAATGAAAATCCCATCAGTTTAATATTTTATAAGTGTTCTTTACATATTGCCCAAGCTTTTACAGTCATCACTGAACATAATCTTAGCCCACATCCTCTTCACTGCAGGTGAGGTTTATCCACTGTGACCACAGCATACAGCAAGTTACACAGATTTGACTTCTCTTGAGCCTTTCCCAAGAACATCTTCACAGAATATAGTGCTGGGATGATGCCTGAAAACCATGAGCACGGTCCTCACAGAGTCTTCTGCTTTTTATCTCAGAGATTTCTGTGAAACCCAAAAATCTCCATTTTAATTTAATGTTTGGAACCAGAAAGGGCCCAGTAGTTAATCTAAACCTGTTTTTACCAAGACAGCATTCTGTGTACTGCCCGGGAAATGTCAATGGTTTGTTGATACCAAATTAACGATGCATATCTCTAGCAAAGAAACCTCCAGTAAGTCAGAAACCAATCGTCAAACTGTCCGTCCACCAGGTTTCCTTCCTGTGAGTCACTTTAAGAAGCTTGACTTCTTCTTTCTCTGTTTCCAGCCTTTCTCTGGTTTAATCAATGAGAGTTAAAGCCACATTATAATTCTTGGAAGTATTGAGAGATGTGACTGGTCCTCCCTTCTGGACAAGCCTTGAAATGGAAGTGATAGAGAGGAGATAAAAGGAGGTGGGAAAGGAAGTATGTAGACAGAGGGAGAAACAAAAAGGACCAGAGGTCTAGAAATTTCTTACTGCCCCAGAAGTTAAAACATTGTTTTGTTAATCATAATTTATCACAAAGGCGGCCAGTTTCCAGGGAATTGTGTTGCCAGACAAAATGCAGGACTCTCAGTGAAATTTGAATTTCAAATAATAAATAATTTTAGTATAATAATGTCCAATGCAATATTTCAGACATACTTACATTAAATTTTTTTCTTTGTTTATCTGAAATTCAAATTTAACTTAGTGTTCTGTATTTTTATTTGCTAAATCTGACAACCATATCTGGGAGATATTTTAATTTCCATTACATTCCTTTTGTTGGTGAGTGTGATGAGCTACCATATTGAATAGGAAGTAGAGAGGATAGCACCATCCTTCTATTGTCTAGCAGAAAGATACAGGTTATTCGGACTTGATAGTTCCTTACTCCCGGGGCAGCCTCTGCCTTCCCAGCTCCACTCAGCATTGAGCATTTCAAACTGACCATTGACTGAAACTCATCAGCCAATCATTGAAACTGGACTTGCTGTCCTTGCTTTGGAATTGTCTATATCTGTTATAAGGTGAGCTTGGATTTCACAAGCCTAATGAGCCTTATTCTTGCTCTAATCCTCTCCATGTTTGTCCAGGCAATAGGAGTGATCTTTTCCTTTGGTTTCTGACTATACCTGGGGTCCTGGACTCTAGACTATTCAGATATGGTCTTGACATCCTGCCTAAACCTTGCCATTTCCCTCTGTTCAGTGGTTTGCCTCAGTCCATGACAAACATATCACTTGGAAACACAATACTGACTCCAAGTCACACCATCTTCTAGAACAGAGGTTGCCAAACATTTTCTGCAAAGGGCTAGATAGAGTATATTTTTGGCTTTGCAAACCCTGCAGTATCTGTCACAACTCCTCAATTCTGCCATTGTAACATGTGAACAGACATGTGTTTCTGTACAGCTTTATTTATAAATAAAGCTGTGACAGGTCACAGGCTATATTTGGCCCAAAGGCCATAGTTTGTTAACCTCTGTTCTAGAAGATCCTGGGATCTTGCTTTTCTTGCCAGAAAGGTTCCACTTAGATATAGATGTTGGCCTATTAGCTCAATGAGGTTCATATTGTTTACTTAATGTGATGCTGATGGCCTCTCCATTCCTCCATCAGAGACCAGTCCTATTTTACAGTCTTGCCACCCTCATCTTGGGCTTGGAAATTCCCAGCGTTCTTCTCTTCTCTTCTACCAGCTTCTGAGGTCCCTGCATGACTTGATGATGAGCACACTCAATAAGCCAACTTCTACTTGTTTCCACACTGTATCTAGGATCCACTACCCCCTTTATTTCCACAAATGCTACCTTACTTTGAGACTTAGTTGCCAATGCTCTAGACTAAGTCTGTCTCATCTTTGTACTTCTACCTGAGAAATCTTCAACTGCTCATCACTGCTGATGTGATTTCCTTTGCATAATAAGTCCACAAAACTACCCACCAGTGCTGAGAACGGTTTGCCTTATAATAGCTATGGATTTAAAGAAAAACCCTTCTCTCTCAAATGATTAAAAATACCTTGCAGTAACCAGGCAAAGGTAGCTAGTAAATGGCTACAGGGATACATGTAAAGTGCTTATCATGAAGAAAAATCAACATTATGAATTGTATTAATGCTGTTCTTAAAAGTAATTCTGTGACCCTAGAATGACCTTGCTATGGTGTGAACATGCAAAGCAGATTTTCTAAACAACTAAGTATGTGTATGAATACATCCATTTATTCACAAGGGCAGGACTTTGGAACCTAATGAATGAATTTCAAAAATAAAATTTTAAATTAGGAAAAAACAACAATTTTGAAACCAAGTCCACAAAAACCTATAAAAATAATGTTGATTGACTCTGGCTACTGTTCCGGGTCAGTGTGACCACTTTGACTACACATCCTTTTATGGGATAAATCTTTCTCACAAAAGTTAAGTGCAATTGAAGGTTTTGTAAGCCAAATCCTATTTTAAATACAGAGATCTCATTTTTTAATTTTGGAGATGTCCTTCCCTCATTTTAAAAAATGTGTTTTTAATTTATTTTCTTACTTTATAACAGATTTTCAATAGCCATTATATCTCTAAATTGAAACTCTCTATACCTTCCTAGGAAGAATCTGCTTTGAGTTATCTGAAATCCTTTAAACCAGTCAACTATTATAATTTAATTATGATGACTCTGGAAAAAATCTAAAACCATCAGATATTTACATTACTGCCATTTTGTGGTTTGATTATAGCTATTTGCGTTACACCAGTGGTCCACGTATACTGGTGAATTGAGGTAAATGGCTATGTAATAATTGTGATCAATGGTCAAAATTTTATGAACACACTTTTTAACAGGTGTATTTGGGATAATCACTATACAATTGGCTGCACATATTTAGAGCATACAATCTGATAAATTCTGACAGAAGTATAAACCAATGAAACAATCACTACCTTCAAGATAATGAACATATCCATATACCCTAAAAGTTTCCTTATTCCCCTTGGTAATCCCGCCCTCTCATGCCTTCCCATCCGTTCCCTACCCCTATCCCCATGTAACCACTGATCTGCTGTCACTACAGATTAGTTTACATTTTCTAGAATTTTATTGTAACTGGAATCCCATACTATGTACTCTTTCTTGTCTGGCTTCTTTCATTCCGCAAAACTATTTTCAAATTCCTCCATATTAACGTGTGTATCAATCATTCATTCCTTTTTATTGATGAGTAATATTCCAATTTGTTTGATAACTGTTTAAATACAGTTTGTGCATTCATCTGCTGATGGGCTTTTGGGTTGCTTCCAGTTTGGGGCTATTAGAAATAAAACTGCTATGAACATTCATAAATGTTTATATGGCTGTATGCTTTCATTTATCTTAGGTAAATACCTAAGAATAGAATAGTCATTCTATTCTTAGGTATTTACCTAAGATAAATGGGTCATATGTTAGATATGTGTTTAACTTTCTAAGACACAGCTGAACTGTTTTCCAAAGTGTTTGCATTACTTTACACTCCCTCCAGCCATATCTGAGAGTTCCCTATATGAGAATCCCAGCTCTCCTACATCCTTATTAACATTTGATATGGTCAGTCTTTTAAAATTTTTGCCATTCCAATATGTGCCTATATTAGATATTTTTGATATAGTTAGGCTTTGTGTCCCCCGCCCAAATTTTATCTTGAATTGTAATCCCCCAGGTGTCGAGGGAGAGACCTGGTGGGAGGTGATTGGGTCATGGAGGTGGTCCCTCTCATGCTGTTCTCATGACAGTGAGTGAGTTCTCACGAGATCTGATGGTTTTATAAGTCTTTGGCCGTTCCTTTCTTACTCACTCTTCTCTCTCCTGCTGCCATGTGAGAAGGTCCAAGCTTGCTTCCCCTTTGCCTTCCAACAGGATGGTAAGTTTTCTGAGGCCTCCCCAACCATGCAGAGCTGTGAGTCAATTAAACCTCTTCCCTTTATAAATTACCCAGTCTTGGGTATTTCCCTATAGCAATGTGAGAACAGACTAATACAATTTCATTATTCATTTCATTGTGTAATTTGCATTGTCCCAATGACTAATGGTGTTAAGAACTTTTTCATGTGCGTGTTTGACTCTGATGTTTTCTTTGGTGAAATGTCTTCCCAAATATAAAATGTTTTAAATTAGGTTTTTTGTTTTCAGTTTTGAGAATTCTTTATGTATTTTGGATCCAGATATCATAACTATATAATTTGCAAATATTTTCTCCCAGTCTGTAGCTTGTCTTTTATCCTCTTAAAGTTTTTCACAAAAAAGTTTTTTAAATTGTTGATATAGTCCAGTTTTAAAATGTTTTCTTTAATAGATCATGCTTTTGGAATTCTTTGCCTAGTTTTAGATCTCAAATATTTTATCTTCTGTTTTTTTCTTTATGTTTTACAGTTTTATGTTTTATATTTAAATCCATAATAAATTTTCAGTCAATTATTGTATAAGATATGAGACTGAAGTTGAGGTTGTTTTTCTGTTTTGTTTTGTTTATGCTTATAAGTGTCCAATTGTTTCTGCTTTTTGAAAATACTATTCTTCCTCCATTGTATTGCTTTTGCACCTTTGTCAAAAATCAGTTGGCGCATCTGTTTAGGACTACTTATGGGTTTTGTTTGTTTGATCTACGTATCTGTCCCTCAACCATGTCACACAGTTTTCATTACTATAGCCAGATAAATAGTCTTGAATTGGAGTAGAATGATCGCTGCCACTTTATTTTCTTTTCAAAAATTGTTTTAATTATTTTGGTTATGTTGCTTTTTCATATAAATTTTAAAATAATGTTATCTGTATTTACAATATATCTTGCAGGGATTTTGACAGGAATTGCATTAAAACTGTATGTCAATTTGAGGATAACAGACATCTTTATCATGTTAAGTTTTCCGATGCATGAACACAATATATGTCTGTCCATTTATTTAAGTTTTCATTAATTTCTTTTATCAGGCTTTTGTAGCTTTTAGCATACACTTCTTGCAAATGTTTTGTTGGATTTGCACCTGAGTACTTTACTTCTTTTTAGCAATTGTAAATGATATGGTATAGTTAAATGTTATATCCACATGCCTATTGTTAGTTTGTAGAGATAAAATTGTCTTTTCTTTTTCTTTTCTTCTCTTTCTTTCTTTCTTTCTTTTCTTTCCTTCCTTCCTTCCTTCCTTGCTTCCCTCCCTCCCTCTTTCTTTCTTTCTTTCTTTCTTTCTTTCTTTCTTTCTTTCTTTCTTTCTTTCTTTCTTTCTTTCTTTTTCTTTCTTTCTTTCTTTTGGTCTCACTCTCACCCTGGCTAGAGTCGCAGTGGCACAATTTCAACTCACTGAAACCTCTGCAACCTCTGCCTCCTAGGTTCAAGTGATCCTCCCACCCAGTCTCCAGAGTAGCTGGGACCACAGGCGCATGCAGCCACACCTGGCTAATTTTTTGTGTTTTTGCAGAGAGGAGGTTTCACTCTATTGCCCAGGCTGGTCTCAAACTCCTGAGCTCAAAGCCATCTGCTCACCTTGGCCTCCCAAAGTGCTGGGATTACATGCGTGAGCCACCATGCCCAGCCAAAATGGCTTTTTCTATGTTTATCCTGTATCCTGTAACCTTGTTGAACTCACCTTTCAGTTCTAGGAAGTTTTTGTAGATTCCCTGGCATCTTCTACTATACATTCATGTCATAAGGACGATTTTACTTCTTCCTTTCCAATATGTAGGCCTTCTATTTCTGTTTTTGGGGTTTTTTTTGTTTGTTTTTGCCTTAATGCACTCACTAAAACTTACGGTACAATATTGACTAAAGATGATGTTGAATAAGGGTGGACATCCTTGCCTCTTTTCCAATTTTAGGGGTAAAGCATTCAGTCTTTTGCTATTAAGTATAATGGAAGCTGCAGGTATTTTGTAGCTGGTCTTTATCAGGTTGAAGAAGTTTCCCTCTCTTTGTATTTTTCTGACAGTATCATGAATGGGTATTAAATTTTATCAAATAGTTTTTCTGCATGATTTTAATATGATCATGTGATTTTTCCTTTTTAACCTGTTAATACGATAGACCACATAGATTTTCAAATACTGAAACAGCTTTGCATCTGTGGAATAAATCCCATTTGGTCTAATCTATAATTCTTTTTATATACTGTAGATTCAATTTGCCAATATTTTGGTAAGGATTTTTGCATTTATATATATGAGAGATATTGGTCTGCAGCTTCTTTTTTGGAACTATGTTTCTCTTGTTTTGGGATCAGGGTAACACTAGCTTCAGAAAATGAATTAGGATGTGTCCTCCCACCTCACTTTTTCTATTTTATGGAAGTTATTGTTATTCTTTTTCAAATGTTTGGTAGAATTCTTCAGTGAAATCATCATCAGTATGTGAAAATTTCTTTGTGAGGGACAGTTTTTATTTTAATTACTAATTCAATTTCCTTAATATTTATAATGCTATTAAATTATCTATTTCATATTGGATAGTTGTGGTAGTTTGTGCTTTTGAAAATTTGGTCCATTTCATTGAAGTTGTTAAATTTATATTTGTAGAGTTGTTCATAGTGTTTCCTTATTGTCTTTTAAAGTCTGGAGGTTTTATGAAGATTTCCCTTGTTTCATCCCTGATACCAGTCATTTGTGTCTTCTCTATTTTTTTCTTTATCAGTCCTACTAGAAGTTTGTCTGTTTTATTGATCTTTTCAAAGAACAAACTGTTTCAGTGATTTTTCTGTATTGTTTTCTGTTTTCCACTTCATTAATTTATGCTCTTTATTATTTCCTTCTTTCCACTTGCATTGTATTTATTTTTGCTCTTTTTTACTGACATGTGAGTTTAGATGACTGATTTGAGGACATTTCTCTTTTCTAATTTATGCCTTTAGTGCTATAAATTTCCCTCTCAGTACTGCTTTGGCTGTGTTCCACAAGTTTTGATACTTTGTATTTTCATTTTCATTCAGGTAGGTGAGCAGTTTTTTAAAAATTCTCTTGAGCCTTCCTTTTTGATCCTCTTTCTAAATAACCAGGTTTATTTAAAAGTGTGTTATTTAGTTTTCAAGTGTTTGGAGAATTTTCTGTAACTTTCTATTGTTTTTAATTTCATTCCATTTGGACTAGAGAACACACTCAGTATGATTTCAATTCTTTTTAATTTGTTAAGTTTTGGGGTTTTTTGTTTGTTTGTTTGCTTTGTTTTTATACACTAGGATATGGCTTATCTGGCTATATATTCTGCGTACACTTGAAAAGAATTTTGTATTCTGCTGATGTTTGGTAGAGGGCACCAGAAATGTCAGTTCCATCCTATTGGTTGATGGTGTTGAGTTCTGTTGAGTTCTTCTATATCCTTGCTAACTTTTTGTCTAAGTAATCTATCAATTGTTAAGAAAGGAATATTGCAGTATTCAACTATAATTGTGAATTTGTTTATTTCCTTTTTAAAATTCTATCAGGTTGGGTAATTTTTATTATTCCCCCTTCTAGTTCACTGATTATTTCCTCTTTCCTCTTTATTCTCTGCTGTTTAGCTCATCCACTGAGTTTTTATATCAGTTATTGTATTTTTAAGTTCTAGAATTTCCATTTAGTAATTTATTCCTTCTATTTCTTTGCTGAGACTTTCTATTATTTTCCTGAGACATTCCAGTTTTACATTTTTTCCAAGTGTGTTACTAATTGCTTCTTGAAGCATTTTTATGAGGGCTACTGTAAAATAATTGCAGATAATTCTAACATTTCTGTCATCTTGATAAGGGCATCTATTGTTTTGTCTTGTTCCATTTGAGATCCTGGTATGATGAGTGATTTTTAAATTAAAACCTGAATATCTGTGGTATTATGAGACTCTGGATTTTATTTAAACCTCTGTTTTCACTGGCTTCCTGTGACATTGCTCTGGCAGGGGAAAGAGGATCACCTCTCATTACTGCCATGTGGGGAGAGAAGTTCACGCTCCAATTTAACCTCTGTGGACTCTCAAGGAAGCTCCTCATTGCTGCTGGATGGTGGACAGTGTTTTGGCTCCCCAGTAGGGCTCCACTCATACCTCCCCGGCTGGAAGGGGTAGGAATGCCTTATTATCGCATACCCTATGGCCTCCACTGATGCCATGGGGAGAGTCACACTACTGCTGTGACAAAGGTCCTGACCCTGCACTAGGCCTCCTCTGACATGACACCAGTTGGGGAAAGAGGGAGGGAGAGGCACCTCTTCACTGCTGGGCAGAGGTAAAACTCCAGGCTCCCACATAGTCCACTGATACTGTGGTGTGGATACTTCTCACCAGGCAGGAATAAAGTCCTGATTTTTCTATTCAGCATTTTCTGACACCACCCTGGAGGAATGGTGGAGGTAAGGAATAGTGTTGGGGGCCTTATCACAGCCTAATTAGGGTAGAAATCTAGACTCCCCATTAGGCCTTTCCAGGTATGAGTGGAGATGGGGCTACAGTGTTTTTTTTGTTGTTGTTGCTGTTTTGTTTTGTTTTTCCCTGTTTTGTCTGACTGGAGTAGAGTGGTTCTGGTCTAAAAGTCCTCTGTCTTGCTGGGCTACTCATTTCCTGTTCCTTGGCTAAAGAGAACAGTCTTTTGTTGTGGCTTTTTTTGTCTGTGCCCATTGGCATTTCTAGGTTATCATCTTCCTTATTCCCAAGTCTGGAATAGCTGCGGCAAAAAAGAAAGCCCAGGAACCCAGGGAACTCAGCACTGTTTTGTTCCATGGCCCCTAAGTCCCCAGCCTATCTACCTTCTTTTCTTCCCTTTACAGCCTTTCTACCTTTGTTTTATATATAATGTCCAAAGTTTTCCATTGTACTTAGAGGGAAAAAATAGGAAAACGTGTACCTGCTACACCTTTTTGAAGCAAAACCACTCATTTGGTTTTTAGGGAGTTATTCTCAAATTTTATTGTGAAAAAAAATGTTCCAGGAAGCAATATTTTTGTCCCAGGTTTAAAATAATTAAACATTGACTTCTGTTTTCTTTTCTTTTTTCTTTTTCTTTCTTTCTTTCTTTCTTTTTTTTAGCACAGGGTTTCACTATATTGCCCAGGCTGGTCTTGAACCCTGGGCCCAAGCAATTCTCCACTTTAACTTCCCAAAGTGCTAGAATTACAAGAATAAGCCCCCATGTCCTGTGGAGACTTCTGTTTTAAAAGCAAATAGTTCCCAGTTTACTAATCTTTCTTTTTCTCTAATAAAGTTTTCATATTGGGTTTTCTTTAAGTATTATATACTTGTGCCCAAAAAGAAAGTCCTCTCAACAACAATTTATTATAGGAGGTCACATAACAACTGCATAATCATTCTCCAAGAAGGTTCTTTAAAATTAGTTTGACCATTGTGGAAAACAGTGTGGTGATTCCTCAAAGACCTAAAGACAGAAATGCCATTTAACCCAGCAATCCCATTAGAGTTCCCAAAGGAATATAAATTGTTCTACCATAAAGACACATGCATGCATTTGCTCATTGCAGCACCATTTACAATAGCAAAGACACAGAATCAACCTAAATGCCCATCAGTGATAGACTGGATAAAGAAAATATGTTACATATATACCTTGGAATACTATGCATTCATAAAAAAGAAACAAGATCATGTTCTTTGCAGGAATATGGACGGAGTTGGAGGCCTTTTTCCTTAGCAAAATAACACAGGAACAGAAAACCAAATGCTGCATGGTCTCACTTATAAGTGGGAGCTAAATGATGAGAATACATGGACACATAGAGGGGAACAACAGACACTGGGGCCTATCAGAGGATGGAGAGTGGCAGGAGGGAGAGGATCAGGAAGAATAACTAATGAGTACTAGGTTTAATGCCTGGGTGATGAAATAATCTGTACAACAAACCCCCGTGACATGAGTTTACCTATATAACAAACCTGCACATGTGCCCCTGAACTTAAAATAAAAGTTAATATAATAATAATAATAATAATAAAACAACTATTGGTAAAATTTAAAAAAGAATTTTTTTATGTGACAACTGTTGTTCCAACAACAGCAGATTCTAGATGAGATTCTAGGTGGCCAGGAAATACATGATGATATTTCTATTAAGACACAAAATTGTTCTATAGTGGAACACCAACCCCTCTGATTTCCCCAAGTGGACTGTCCACTGGCTGCTATATTACCTACAGTACTCAGTGAGCTCTTTTCTCATTTCTTTCAACCACAGAGTTTATCAGCCCAACCTTGTTCTAATTACTTGCTTCCAAGTTTTCACACCTATAGGCACAACTACGTACTAATTAAACTTTGGGGTCAGATGAATTCAAATTTGAATAGTATGACTGGTCTCACTCCCACTTTTGTGGCTAGAGATGGGCTAGATCCTGTGACTGAGCAAAAGGAGAGAGGGAAGTGGTTTCTCTCAAAGAGTGCTCAGCAGATAAACACAAGCCCATTTTGCAGTAGATCAGGAGAGAGAATGTTGGTTCAAATCTAAGATGCAGAGCAGGTTGGTTAAGGACTAAGTTAGTTGATCATTTCCTAAGACAAGACTAGGACTAACAGCAAAGGTGATATGGATACTATCAAGATGAGAGGAGAAGTGGGCAAACTGAAAACTAGTTCAAGGTCTAATTTTACAAACATGACCTACCCACTGTGGCATCCCTCTTACGCTTAGCCTGATGTGCTTTGGTAAAGGAAGCACCACCCATAGGAGTCTGCATTTGCCAATGGTGCCTTAGAAGAAAGGGAAAGCACTGGAACAGGTCAGCAAGTCCCATGCTAATGGGATTCATGTCAAGCTGGGTCAAGTTGGGGTGTAGATCTCTCATTGAGAGCTAAAGCATGGCTCTAAAATCAGGGAAAGCAGAGCCATAGAAAGTAATCAAATCTGAAGAAACCGGAGGAGGGATGGAGATGGAGGCTGTAGAACAAGGTGGGAATGGAAGCTGGTGGAGAACAATAAGGTAAGGACCTGATCAAATCCCTCAACCATCAGGGGCTGCTGCTGGTTTGGATATGTGAACAAGTTGGAGTATAAATGTGGTTTGATCTCGTGGGGCAGTTTAAAAGACCAGGAACAGAAAAAAAAAAAAAAAAAGATATACTTTACAGACCACCTTTCTCCCCTAACAAAGGAAAGCTTTAGTTTCTCTTTCTTATCCTGGTTTACCCAAGAGTGAACTTAATGGTTCCATGAAAAGGATACATACACTTTCTGTTGATCTAAAATCAAGTCAGGTTTAGATGAAGTCTCTAAAGAGCCTTTGTCACACTTAGAACTCCAACCATGTGAGGTCAGATTGGGGAGGCTAGGGGAAGGCAGCTAGGGGAAGGCAACTAGGGTTTACAGGTGTCTCTAAAATATGATCACTTACCCTTTCCTCACCAGGCAGAGCCTTAGTTACCAAAGAGTAGGAAAATGGCCACGTGTCTGGGTTGCCACAGAAGAGGATTTGTGGCTTGAGTCCTATTAAGAGGAACTGAGAAGTCATAGGCCTATGGTATAGATTTTGTTCTCTTAGTCCAGGGGAAAACAATTTAAGAAGGGCAAGCTTCAACTTCCATGCCTTTATTTGGACCTCCCAATATCTCCTTCAAGTAGATGACACGATCCACTTTTCCCCAAACAAGTGCCTAATAGTGAGCTTTAGACCATTCTCTCAGGCACAATGTCACAAAGACCTCCCCAGACATGTAAAGGGGATGGGGCAAGGAGAGAACAGCTGTTGAGCAGACAACCAGTAGTGTCTGTTGCTGGGGCAATTGGGCTGTCCTTTTGATTTATTTCCCAAATAGAGGCAAACCCACATCATTTGAAAGGCATTTTAGGAGATTAAATCTGCCTCCATGATATCATGGATATTGTTGATGTCCTAGCTCAGGAGTAAGCAATTCCATTTTAAACTCCTGCTGTGATGTGACTCTCCAAAAAACATTTCCTAAGTTACGTGTAAAAGCAAGTCATTTTAAAAAATGCAACTTGCTTTTATTTCTATGTTTAGCCTGCAGTTCATCAAACCTCACCCTCTGGGCTAGCAGCCCACAAATATCTCATAGCACTTACTAAAGTGTGTAATGATTTGATGAATTTGTTTATTTCTCTGCCTCTCCCTCCACCTTTACTGTAAGGCTCATCTGTCTTGTTCACCATTCTATCTGAAGCATGTAGCACCAAACCTGGCCATAGTAGTCATTCAATAAAAAGGCTGAATGAATAAGGGAATGAATGAAAATTTTGGACTGGTAAATTGCAAGGCCTCTCTTTAGAGCAGAAGAGGCACCTAGCACTAGTAGCATCTTCACCAAATTTTTATTGAACCCAAAGGACTGTTTTTAATGCTTGCCCCTGCAGGTCCTGCTGAGGATCCCTGGTGCCCAGCAGGGAACACCGTGAGGAAGAAGACTAAGAAAGGCACCCTTTCCATTGATTTACATCACCATTTGTATGTGGAGTTCGGCTACAGCTATCTCACCAGCTACAAGAAGCAAAAAACCAATTGTAATTCATTTTTGTGCTCTAGGACTTTGGTTGAAGGTAAGAGAAAAGAAGTCTCGTCTTTCCAATTCTCGAGGGATCTCAAACTCCTCGTTTTTTATTGCTGTGTACCAACCTCCCAGAGATGACTTAAAATGAACTCCATCCTGAAACAAATGAAACACTGGTTGCATAAATACTGCCCCAGCTTTGAGATGTGTGGTCTTTGGACCACTTTTCCTTCTGGGCAGAAAAGCAAAGAGTAGAGTCTCTAGTGAATGTGAGAGGATGAAAGAATGGGAGGGCTTCAGACAGGTACTAGCCAGTTGAGACTCTGATGATCATGGAATAGTTGTATCTATTCAGAGAGAAGGAAAAAAGGGATCAAGCTGAGAGTAGGAGGGCATGGATAGGGAAACCAAGTATATGGAAGAATCCTTTAAAAGAATGACAGCTAAGGTGGGAAATGAGTGAGTATCTGGACAGCAAGCTGGGGGACCAGAAAGTTGAGTACAGTAAATGCTATCTCTGCTGCTATTGTTTCTCCAGCTTCTCTGCTCTTCCATGGGTGCTTTCTGTGGCTAGGATTCCCTCAGGCGAGTCCTGGGGAGCCTGAGTGGTGACACAAAAGATGAGGAAGAGAGAAAACTGGGAGGTATTTCAAGAGCTTCTTCCCCCCACGCTCTTCTTTATTTCCTCCTGCAATCTGGTTTCAGGACTAAAGATCCACTGTGGAAAAAGATTCGGATTGCCGCCTTCCAGGGCCCCAGACTGCCAATTTTTCTCTTTGCACAAACCATAAAATCCTGTATGGTTTTTATTAACCTTCCAGCAGGGGCCCTGCTCATTTGATGATTCATTATAAGAGGAATGGAAATCGTTAGAAAAGATTTTCAGCTAATGGGTAAAATGTGTGGGGCAGCTCCTAGCCAGGCTGCTGCTGCTTCGGAGTTCACTTTCTTTCGGTGGTCAGTCTCTGGCTCAGTGTGGAAAGGACACCCTGCTTGCCTAGAGACCAAGCTCTCTTCTGGGGAGCAGAATGCCCTGGGCTGGACTAGCATGAGCAGGCTGAGGGTGCTTGGAGAGCCAGTAGAGGCATGAGGAAGCTTGTCTCCTAGGTTGCTAGTTCAAATCTCAAACTGAGCTGAGGACAGGGAGAGGAGATGTTCACTGAGGATGTTTATTTGTTTCCGTCACAGAATGGTTGGTCTCCAATGAGGTTCAATTTCCAGGACATGGTGTTGCCTCATTTATCCTCACAACTTAAGGAATCAGCTATCTGGCACAAGGCAAAATGGGGCCAATTCCTTCACCATGAGGATATTCTCTTCTTGCAGCAGAAGCAGGATTTAGGGCAGGGCTGATCTCAGAGGACCAAGGCCTGGATGACTTCTCTTTTCTGTCTATATCCTCTCCCAAGGTGATCTCATCCAATCCCATGGCTTTAAACACCAACACCCAAATTTATATCTTCAGTCCCAACTTCTGCTTTTCAACTTCAGCTTCATTATCTACAATTGCCTCCTTGTCATCTCCATTTGGATATCTAAACATGTGCAAACAGCCTTCCGGAACTGTCTACCAACATCTCAAGAACATCCTTCTTCTAGTTGCTCAGGCCAAAAACCTTGATTCCTCCATTTGTCTCACAACCCACCTCCAAAGTGAATCATTTTCACTGCCATGAAACACATCCAGCTCTCTGCCATCTCCACTGCTATTCCCCGGTCCAAGGCACCACCGTCTCGCCTTTGTCACTGTCATGGCTTCCTAGCTGGTCTTGCTTCTGCCCCACCTGTCTTCTGTTTATTCACACCCAGCAGCCTGGGTGACTCTTAACATTTGAGTCAGGTCATGTCGCTCTTTCCATTCAGAACCCTCCAGCACCTCTCATCTAATGCAAAGAAAAAGCCAAAGTCCTTACAATAGCCACAAAGGCTCTGATGATCTGCCCTGGCCCTTCCCTATCTGACTTCATCCCCCATGGCTCTCAGCTTTGCTTATTCCCCTTCTGCCACTCTGACCTCCTAGCTGTTCTCACTTCAGTTTCCCTCCACGGGAGTTCCCTCCCGGATATTCACGTGGTCACTCCATCTTCTCCTTCGGGTCCCTTTCCTTTGGGTGAGATCTTCCTTGACCATCCTCCATACAACAGCAAAATCATACCTCTGGAACTGGTCATCCCATCACTGCAGCATAAACAATTCTCTGTGGCATTTCCTCGTCGTTCATATATGCTTTTATTCTTTTAGTGATGGTCAGTCAGGTGTGGCCACAAGAGGAGGCACAAGAGAGGTTCAGGGAAACAAAGTTTATTTTACTCACAGGTTCTACAGACAGGAGATACACCACTCCATGGAAGACCACATGGGGAAGTGCTGAGGTAGTCAGGAGGCAGAGGACGAAAGAAAGGGAAACACATTAGGCCAGAGCCTTTTGGGGGCTTTCCATGGGAAAGGCAAGTAAGGGGGGGTAACGTGTTCAGAATTGGCTAGTTTGACTCTTTCCAGCAGGCTTTAAACTCTAGGGGTAGTGCCTAGTTGCCTGATACCTGGCTCTGGGATGATTAAGGCAGATGGATATTGCCTCTTTGGAGAGCATGGGCAAAATCAATGAGCTATAGCTCTGGATTCATTAGTTTGCATAACAAAAGCTTGTGCCAGATGAGCATTTTGCTACCTCTTAAGAATCAGCTAGGCCTAGGAGGGACAGTCTGTCTCCAGCCAGAAAAGGTTTTAAAGATGTCAAAGCATCATAATATGCAAAAAATTTAAAATACTTACAATACAGTATATTCTTCATCACTACCACAATGTAAGTTCCATGAGAACAGGGACTTTTTCTCTTCTGTCCACTGTTCTATCTGCAGTGCCTAGAATAGTGCCTGAGATACAATAATTGCTTAATAAATATTTGTCAAGTGAATGAGTGAATGAATAAATGAATGGATTTCTAATCTCCCCCCACCCTCTGATCCCAGGAGTCCTATTGTTTCTGGAGCCACCATTTCAGCTTCCTTAAAAATAAAGGGAGGGAGGGTGAGGTTTGATAGTTTTATTTGAACGTAGAGCTTCTAATGACCTTATAAGGACAACATTAAACTTAGAAAACATCTATCAAGATCCATTAATTTTTTTTTTTTCCATTTTGCCTGACTCATTTGATGAGAACAACAAGTTCACATGCAGTGAGGAATTCAGATGTAGGAAGGGTGTCAGAAGCAGGGCGGGAGAAACATTTTATTGTTTACTGAAATACAGATCACCTCACCTGTTTCATTTTTTTAGATAAATGTTTTTATCTTTTCTTTTTTAAAGTAGAGAATACACACAGAAAAGTCCACAAACCTTAAGTGAATTACTGATGAATTGTTGCAAAGTAAACACACCCATAGAAACACCACTCAAGTCAACAAATAGAACATTGCCAGCACCCAGTGCACTCCCTGTGCCCCTTATGGAATCAGATGACATGTATTCTTCTGTAACTAGCTTCCTTCATTCTACATGATATTTGTGAGATTCATCAATGTCATGCGTAGCAGTGGTTAATTTATGTTAATTGTGTACAGTATACCATTTTATGAATATACCACAGTTTGTCTGTTCTATTCTTGATGAACTTTGGGTTGTTTCTATCTGGGGCTCTTATGAATAATACTGCAATGAATATTTTTGTGCATGTCTTTGATGAACACAAGCTCTCATTTCTGCCTGATATATACCAGGAATGGATTTGAAAGGTTTTGTACAGACTACATTTAGGTTTAGTAGCTATGCCAAACTTTTCTCTAAATGGTTGTCTTATTCTAAGTTCTCACCAATGAGAGTTTCAGTTGTTCCACATTCTCACCACCATGTAGTATCATCTGAAATTTTAATTATTTTCATTCTTGTGGGTGTATAGTGATACCTCAATATGATTTTCGTTTGTATTTTTCTGATGACTAGTGAGACTGAGCACCTTTACACGTGTTCATTGGCCTTCTATTTCTATGAGGTGACTGCTCAAGTCTTTTGCCTGATTTATTTTCAGTTAGGCTGCCTGTCTCTCTCTCTCTTTTTTTTTTTGTAGAATTCCTTAATGTCTTAATTTTATAATTAGAGCTGGAGTCTCACTATGTTGCCTAGACTGTTATCAAACTCCTGAGCCCAAGTGATCATCCCACCCTAGCCTCTCAAAGTACTGGGATTACAGGTGTCAGTCACTTCGCCTGGCCTAAGAGTTCTTTACATATTCTGAATGTGAATCCTCTATCAGTTATATGTATAGTGAGTCTCTTTTCTCACTCTATGACATATTTTAAAACATTTTCTTAATGGTATCTTTTGATGAACCAACATTTTTAATTTTATGAAATTTAATGTATAAATATTCTTCTTTATAATTAGTAGTTTTTTGTATCTTATTTAATAGTATTTGCCTACCCCAGGCCAAGAAGCTATTCTCCTATATTAGCTTCTAGAAGCTTTCATATTTAAATCTACAGACCAAATAAAATTGATTTTTTTTTTGGTATGGTGTGAGGCAGGAGTTGAGTTTCATTCTTATTTCCACTCAGATATCCATTTGACTTAGCACCATTTATTGATTAAGACCCACTACTCTGAGGTGCCACCTTTTTCATAAATTAAGTGCTTATATATGGCATGAGTCTGTTTCTGGGCTCTCCATCCTGTTCCACTGTTGCATTGTTCTTTGTTGTGCTGATGCCACATGGTCTTCATTACTGTAGCTTTACAATAGATCTTGATGTGTGGTCAAGTATATCCTCTAACTTTGTTCTTCTTTGATGTGAGCTTGGCTATCCTTGGCTCTTTGCCTCACTACCTTACTTTTATGTAGGATAGAAAGCATTTTTTTTTTCTTTTTGAGACAGAGTTTCACTCTTGTTGCCCAGGCTGGAGGGCAATGGTGCAATCTCAGCTCACTGCAACCAATGCCTCCCAGGTTCAAGCAATTCTCCTGCCTCAGCCTCCCAAGTAGCTGGAATTACAGGCGCCCGCCAAGATGCCCAGCTAATTTTTGTATTGGTAGGAGAGATAGAGTTTCACCATGTTAGTCAGGCTGGTCTTGACCACTCCTGACTCCTGACCTCAGGTGATCCACTTGCCTCAGCTTCCCAAAGTGCTGGGATTACAGGCGTGAGCCACCACACCTGGCAGAAAGCTTCTTTAAAGGTAGTGTCTTCTCATTTTGAGGTGCCCTCACATCCACCTAGACTACCATCTCTGGATGTCATAAAGTCATATCCACACTTCATTCTTCAAGTGGCCCCTAGCATAGGCCTCACTCCCATTCCAGGCAGTGCCTGGCCCCTGGTTCTTCTCATCCTTCCTGCTTTACTTCCACTGGCACTTTCCTGTGTGCAGCAGATATATGCACCACAATACTCTGCAAGTTTCAGCTACTAATACTACCTCTAGTATTTCTAGTAATAAATAAAATGTATTGTGTTCTGACTGTGTCAGCCATTGTGTTAAGTGCTGTGCCTGAATTACCTTATTTAATCCTGACCATCACCCTAGGAAGTAAATATCCTTTGCCTTCCCCTTAAGGATTTACACTATCCTCTCAAGGATCCTGATTTCCCATTTTTTTCCTTCTCTGTTAGTTTCAATGTTTCCATAGAATATAGCTTTTCTGAGCTAGAAGGGACCTGAGAGACATTTGATTTGACAAATGAGAAAATGAATGCCCAGAGAGAGGACGGATTTACCTCGGGGTTCCTCAGCTCATTATTGGCAGAAAAAGGATTAGAATTCAGGTCTCTTGACTCTAGGACAATGTGCTTCTCTCACACACATTTCCCAGGTTCAGCACCGGGCAAACAGACTAGTCTCCTCCTACCCAATTTACTTTTCCTGTTTCCATTTAAATTTCTTCAGTCTTGTCTATGATGTTAGCTACTTCCACTTCCTCATCTACTGTTCTCTCTTTGACCACTCCAATCTTACTTCCTCACTGCAACTGCTCTCACTGACTTCCACCCATGACTTCCATGTCACACAGCCCTGTGGCCTCCCCTCTCTTTCATCTTCCTTAACCTCTCAGCTAACTTCAACCCATGTGATTATTCCCCTCTTTCTTTCTTTTTTCTTTTCTTTATATTACACTTTAAGTTCTAGGATACATGTGCCTCACAGATACGGTTGAAGGTGATTGAGGAGCAAAGTACATGTTACACAGTGGCAGGCAAGAGAACTTGTGCAGGGGAACTCTCATTTATAAAACCATCAGATCTCGTGAGACTTATTCACTACCATGAGAACAGTATAGGAAAACCACCACCATGATTCAATTATCTCCACCTAGTCTCAACCTTGACATGTGGGGATATTTGGGTGGGGACACAGCCAAATCATATTGATAGCTCCAATCCTGACTTTGCTCTTGAGTTCTAGGCTTTGAACTTCTTACTTTATATCTTTGTTTGGATGTTGTCATAATTGGGTTTTCTATAAAACAAAGCCTGAAGCAAGAATTAAGGTGCCAATAGTTTAATTGAGAGGTGCAAGTTCAAGGTATTGCATGTAGGAGTAAAAGGGAAAGGAGGTCAGGGAAAGTACATAATGTATGTATTGTGATATGATGAATGATATGATGTGGCGAGCCACATTACCATTTTGCCCACCTCTTCACAGGCAGCTGCAAAGAGACCCAGCAGGTCACTTGGAAGTTGTGTTCACTCAGCATGTGGGATTTCTTCAGAAGAGTTACTGGAAGATGTTGAGAAGGGAATGAAGAATGTAGCTGGATGGCTCCCTTTTGGATCCCATTGTCCTTTGAGATTTACCCTTGAAGAGCTAACTCTATACTTCCCATATGCATAATCATTATCATAATATTTATTCCTTTACTATGCATGAAGCCACCTTGTCGTGTGATGTTTTATTCAAGTCTGAAAGTGAAAAAGTGACCCAGAGCTGATAGAGGCCTGGCCAGGAGAGAGAGAAAGAATGAGGCTATGTAATGTTTGTGGCTCAATGCAAATGTCTATGAGACCTATTTCAAACTGAACATGACTAAACAGAACTCAACTTCTGTCTCCCAGCTGAACTGATTCCCTCCTCCTTTATAGTGTTTCTCATCTCAGAAATTGGCACCCTTTTTTCCATTGCTGAACCTGGGTCAATGGAAATATCAACTCAGGAGGAAGCCCCTGAAATAGCCTGTGAGCCAGTTCTCTCATTACTTCTTATTTCCTTTCTACGTATTTGTCACATAAAAACAGTGACCTTTTATTTTTATTTTTTTAAGACAGGGTCTCCCTCTGTCACCCAGGCTGGAGTACACTGGCGCATTCACAGCTCACTATAGTCTCAACCTCCCAGGTTCAAGTGATCCTCCCACCTCAGCCTCCTAAGCAGCTGGGACTATAGGCATGTGCCACCACAACTGGCTAAGTTTTGGATTTTTAATAGAGACAGGGTTTTGCCATGTTGCCCAGGCTGGTCTCAAACCCCTGGGCTCAAGTGATCCACCCACCTTGGCCTCCCAAAGTGCTGGGATTACAGGCATGAGCTACCACTCGGGGCCAAGAGTGACCTTTTAAAAGGAATACAGGATGTTCTCTTTAGCTCTGGTGCTCTGTCCCATCATGTAGCCCTGAAATCAAATCACTAAGAAAGGCTTTCCCTGACTCCACTATCAAAAAAGCCTTCCCTCCCATGACACTCTGTGTTACCCTGTTTTATTTCATTCTTAGTACTTACCACTCTCTGAAATTATCTTTTTATGTATGTGTAATGTACTGTCTCTCTCTCCCACTGTAATGTAAGCTCCTTTTAGGTACAGAGGGTCTATTATCTGTCTCCCTGTATCCACAGCACCTAGTATAGTCCTGGGTACATAGGAGGGCCTCCATCAGTGTTTGCTGAATGAATGAGTGATGGGATGAACTGCAGGTGAACTAAGGGATTAACTGTGTGGCAAGGAATACATATGTTTGCCTGAATTTTTATCTGGTTAGGTTGTTCTACAACTAAAAAGTCTTTGGGAATAGGGAATATGGGCAAATTGAAGGGTATTATTTAGGTCCTGGTAGCATTCAAGGTGAGCTTAGGGATAAGTTAACAGTCTTTCTCCAGTCCCCAGTTTTTAAAATTAGACTTTTAAAATTGAGATAATTATAGATTCGCGTCTAATTTAAGAAATCATATAGAGATTCCTTGTACCCTTCTCCAGTTTCCCCTAGTGGTACATCTGGTAAAAAAAAAAAAAAAAAAAAAAAAAAGTAATATCACAACCAGGATGTTGACATTGATACAATAAAATACAGTGCATTCCTTCACTGTAAGGATTCTTCATGCTTTCTTTTTATGGCCACCGCCACCTCCCTCCTGACACCACCTCCTTAACCCCTGGCAAGTCCTAACCTGTTCTTCAGTTCTACTATTTTCTTATTTCAAAAGCCTTATGTGACCGTTTGAGATTGGCCTTTTTCACTCAGCACAGTTCTCTGGAGATTCACGCAGGTGTTTGCACGCATCGGTAATTCATTCCTTCTTATTGATGAGTAGCATTCCATGGTATGAATGTGTCGCAGCTTGTTTAAGCATTTGCCCATTGACGGACATATGAGTCATTTCCAGGTCTTGGCTATTTTGAATAAAGTTGCTATACATATTCAAGCACAGGCTTTGTGTAAATATAAGTTTTTGTTTTTCTGGGATAAATGATTAAAGACAACCCAACCATTGTTGGGTTGTATATTTATTTAAGAAACTGCATATCGATTTATAGGGTGGCTGTACCATTTTACAGTCCCACCAGCAATATATAAGTGATCCAGCTTCTACACATCTTCACCACATTTGGAAAAATTGAGAAGTGTTATTTAGATCCTGCCAGAGTTCCAGGTAAGTTTGGGGATTCCTTAACAGCTTTTCTTTTCCCCCAACTTTTTCTTTAAGTTCTAGGGTACATGTGCATAACGTGCAGGTTTGTTACATATGCATACTTGTGCCATGTTGGTGTGCTGCACCCATCAGCTCATCAGCACCCATCAATTCGTCATTTATATCAGGTATAACTCCCAATGCA
>NW_012115066.1:380462-407964 GCF_000951035.1 Colobus angolensis palliatus | reverse complement strand
GATAAAAGCCAACCACCATCTAGATAAAACAGTCCACCAAGCCAAGTCCACCATTTTCCTTTAGGACAACAAGAAAGGAAACTCATACACTTTCTGAACTTCCTAGTTAACTGTAAATAATGTCAGAAAAGATGAACCATCCTCTGAGGTTTATGAGGAGAGTATGTGGCAGGACTCAGGCTGAGACCTTGATAAGCCATAGGATACCACACACTTAGGCCAAATCAGGCAGGGAGGAGACACCTTGTATTAGTCCACTCTCATGCTGCTATGAAGAAATGCCCAAGACAGGGTAATTTATAAAAGAAACAATTTTAATTGACTCACAGCTCCGCAGGGCTGGGGAGGCCTCAGGAAACTTATACTCATGGTGGAAGGAAGAGGAAACATGTCCTTCTTCACATGGAAGCATCAAGAAGTACGGAATGAAGCTGGGGTTGGGGGGAAGCCCCTTATGAACTCATTCATTATCACAAGAACAGCATGGAGGCAACCGCCCCCATGATTCCATTACCTCCCACCGGGTCCCTTCCATGAAGGGGGATTATGGGAACTACAATTCAAGATGAGATTCAGGTGGGGATACAGCCAGACCATATCACACCTTGACCATGTTTTTTATAAACTCCAGGTAGAGGGACTTTGCAGATGGAAGTGGCAACAGCAGAAATGCACGTTTGAATTCATGTTACCTTGCCTGAGCCCAACCTGGATTAAAGGCTGCTTCTAAGAGGGAAAAACTTAGCTTTAATGCTTGAAACTGGGGTCATCTTGGAATTTTCTTTTTTCAGGGGCTTCAGAAGACAAAATAGAGAGGCAGAAAAGTCTGTCTTCAGCTCCTTTCATGGTGGCCCACAGTGTCTTAGCCTTGTTTCTACTTTCTCTGGGTGTCTAGCTACTCCCGAGCCCTCCCTCTCTTCCTCAGCCTTGTCCTTCTCTCATCTTCTCAAAGTAATCTGTTTTCCAACACCTTAATGATTACTATTTTATTTAACATATACTTACATAGTGATTACTATTTTCCAGGTATTGTTTTATGGTTTTATAAACATGAGCTTCATTAAAACTCATAGCAATCCTATGAGGTAGAAATTACTAACTTCCCAATTTCACTGATGAGGGAACTTAGGTACAGAGAATTCAGGGATCTTGCTCATAAGTGGCAAAGATGAGATTCAAAACCCAGGCAATCGCTCCAGAATCCATGCTCTTAATCACTACAGCATGATGACTTTCTATGACTGACAAATATGCTTTAAAACAGCAGTTCCCAACCCTTTTAGCACTAAAGACTTGTTTTGTGGAAGACAATTTTTCCATGGACCAGGGTTAGGGATGGTTTGGGGATGATTCAAGCACATTACATTTACTGTGTACTTTATTTTTATTATTGTTTCATTGTAATATATAATGAAACAATGATACAACTCACAATAATGTAGAAGCAGTGGGAGCCCTGAACTTGTTTATCTGCAACTAGACAGTCCCATCTGGAGGTGTTGGGAGACAGTGGCAGATTATCAGGTATTAGGTTCTCATAAGGAGCATGCAACCTAGATCTCTCGCACACACAGGTCAAAATAGGGTTGGCGTTGCTATGAGAATCTAGTGCTACCGCTGATCTGACAGGAGGTAGAGCTCAGGTGGTAATGTGAGCAATGGGGAATGGCTGTAAATACAGACGAAGCTTCAGTCAGTCATCCGGGGGTTTGGGACCCCTGCTTTAAACTATTCTCTTTCTCAAGGCCTTTGGTATTTTGGAAAGGCAAAAAGCCTTCAGCTGAAAGAGTGAAACATTTGGGACTTCAGATGGCAAGCGACAGGTCTATCTGGGGCCACCCCTGCCTTCCAGGTGCCCTTCATGCATATCACATCCTATCACCCAGGCTGAGGGATGCCCAGGTCACCCACACGGAAGAATTTAGTGCATGCAGCAGCTCTATCTTGTGTAGGTTATTTCAAAGAAATGCAACTAACATTTAGGAAACTGAATTACTATGTGCCAGAGATTGTGCTACGAGGTGTACTTGTGCTATATCATCATCCATGTAGGGCAGGTAGTATTAACTCTCTCTTAAATAAATTAGGAAATTGAAGGATCAAGTGGTGAATGGCTAGGTAATTAACGTAAGTCACACAACTTGAAATGGCAGTCCCAGATCTGCCTGAACCCAACATCTGGTCTCTTTTTACAACACAAACTTGATTATAGAAAGGTTAGAGCTTCTAGTTTTGTGTTCTTTATTTTTAGTCAGAATGCCAATTTGGCAAATAACAAGGTAAGAATAGAACCTTCCATTTCCTCGCCAATGAATCAGTTACTCCCCCAGATTTTTTCATTTTAGACCATGGCTCTACCACTAGCCTAGGGGCCCAAATAAAAACTCAAGACTTGACCGTTCCTTCTCCCTTACTCTATCTTCTGTTTCTGCAGTTTGCCATCAAGTTATGTCAATTCTATCTCCAAAGTACATTATGAGCCCATCTATTTCTGTGCACCCCGCCCCCCAGCAGGCCCGAGTCCAGGCCTCATCATCCATTGCCCACACTACATCAATAGTACCTTCCTCTGCACACCTCGTCCACCCCACAATTTGTCTTCATAGAGATGTGTATGCTTTTCTTAGGATGTGTATTGGATCTTGTCCCTTTGTTATTTAAGAATTTTCCAGCTGGATTTGATGTCACTTTCCCATGCTGTCACTAATCCACAGCCACAACAGAATGGGTCGCACTCTTCTGCACTTTGGACCCTTCGCCCATGCCAGAGTCATCCCCTGACCCTCTTCCCGTGGCTGTCACCTCTTCAAAAAGGTCCAATGAACCTGAAGTAGATGTCCTTCCTCTATTAAGATTCAGTGTATCAAATCCACCCCTTCAAAGTCTTAGACTAGCACCTGGCATACAGTAAGTACTCAATTAATGTCAGCTTTTGTTTTTGTTTTGACCGTTGTTACAGTGAATATTCTAAAAATACATGCCTAGATGATTAGACAAATGGAGTGGGGAAGAGAAATCACATCAATATCTGGGCCCCAGGGGCTTCTAAGAGAGGCAGCTTAGATATTTTTAAAGGAGAAACAATGTAGTCTTGTAAATCCTCCTTCCTGCCTTAAAAATAAATGTTATGGCTATGATTGTCACATACACAAGTACTACGTGCATAATGGAGGCATGTTTTACAATAGTAGTGTAAAATATATTTGAAAAAATGCAAGAACACTTAAACTATATTTTTAAAAGCAGTGTTCAGACCTGTCTGATTGATTTTCCTAAACAGGTCTTGCCCCAGCTCTTGCAGATCCTCATCAAGTTTTTTTCTGACTTAGCAACAAATATCTAAAATAAAGTTTATCTTTTAAATTTCTAGTCTCCTTGCTGACAAAATAGGAAACGACTTCTGAAGACATGAAAAAAAGAAACAGGGTGAAGATAAATTGGGTTAGAATAACCCATGACCTAGATCATTAAACTTTGTCTAATGAAGAGCTGCCTTTTAACAGAGTTAAAAGTGATAGCACCATGGCCTCTCACCCAACAGGGTTTGAGGCTGGACCCTTCTTTGACAAACAGTGTCCCGATTTATGCACAAAGATGCCTATCACAGCATTATTTATAAAATTCCCTGTCCAATGCTGGGGTCCTAGTTCAATTAGCTACAGAACAGCCATTTGATGAAATATTATAAAGCTATTAGGGACAAAGAAATTTTAAAACATGGCGAAAACCTTGATGTTGTAATATTAAATGAATGAAGGAATTCTATGAATGAAAGTCATTAAAACATGTCTTCACAGTAGCTGCACTGACTGCACATTTACTTTCATTCAGGCATCATTTCCGAATGTGATACAGGAGGGCCAGCCTGGCAACAAGATGGGAACCTCTTGATCCATGGCACAGTGCTGTCGACCCCTAAGTTCTTCCTCTTGATCTAAACTCAGGTTTGGAAGTACACCAAAATATTAATACTATACATCATTGCAAGCTTTCCTTCTTTGATCCTCTGTATTTTGCAAATGTTCCAACACCTTTTAAAATACACTTCTGTTCTCTTTTAAAGTTTCCTTGGGAACTTCTAAAAGGCAGCTGCTGTGGGCTCACATCATCCGTCCTTCCCCCAGCAAATGTGTAAATAAAGAAACGCCTCTGTGCCTTTAAATTATAACAGGCTAAACTTTCTCCTGTAAGTTGATACTCAGACCAGAAGTCTGTGGGTAGGATGAGTGTTGTGTTTTTTTGTTGCAGCTTCTTTTGGCGGATAAACTAGCACTTAAGTGTTTCCCTTTTCCAAACCCCCAAATGACAAGTATCTTTGTGGTAAAGTGATGGCCCAACTGTCATGGCCAGCATGAACGGTGCTGAGGACACTTATTTTTAGTTTACTGCCTAAGGAAGCACTAGGCTTACTAACTAGAGACCTTGGGGCCCAAACCCCTAGAATCCCCAGAATGGAGCTTTTAAAGAGAAAGAAAGGTGAGGCAACCAAAGCTCTTCGGGATGGCCCAAGCTCCTTCTCTCCAGATGGGCCAGAAAGACAAGGCAAAGATCTTACTTTTGATGAGAAAACTGTAATCCCCCGTTTTTACATAGTTTAATTTTGCCAGAGATGCTATGAAACAGAAACTTGTTGACTCCATTTAAATAAATGTAAACTCTGGCAGCCTTGGGGAGCTATTACAGCAATGAGGCTGATGACAAGAAACAGAGACACTTCGGCAGACATCTGTTCCTATGGCCTCCTCAGCAACCTGTTCTCCTATCAGCTAACGCAGCTTCATTATTTCATTGAGGAGCTGCTATTCTCTTTGGCATTCACTTTTAAAGCAAGGTGCCTTACCTTCCCTTGTTCAAGTAATTGGCATGTTACCAAGTGTATTAGTTCGTTTTCATGCTGCTGATAAAAACATACCAGAGACTGGGAAGGAAAAGAGGCTTAATTAGACTTACAGTTCCACATGGCTGGGGAGGCCTGAGAATCATGGTGGGAGGTAAAAGGCACTTCTCACATGGCAGCAGCAAGAGAAAATGAGGAAGAAGCAAAAGTGGAAACCCCGGATAAACCCATCAGATCTCCTGAGACTTATTCACTATCATAAGAATAGCACAGGAAAGATGGGCCTCCATGGTTCAATTTATCTCCCCCTGGGTCCCTCCCACAACACGTGGGAATTCTGAGAGATATAATTCAAGTTGAGATTTTGGCAGGAACACAGCCAAAGCATATTATTCCACCCTTGGCCCCTCCAAATCTCATGTCCTCACATTTCAAAACCACTCATGCCTTCCTAGCAGTCCCCCAAAGTCTTAACTCATTTCAGCATTAACCCAAAAGTCCATAGTCCAAAGTCTCATCTGAGACAAGGCAAGTCCCTTCCACCTATGAGCCTGTAAAATCAAAAGCAAGCTAGTTACTTCCTAGATACAACAGGGATACAGGTATTGGGTAAATACAGCTGTTCCAAGTGGGAGAAATTGGCCAAAACAAGAAGTTATAGACACCATGTATATACAAAATCCAGTAGGGCAGTCAGATTTTAAAGCTCGAAAATGATCTCCTTTGGCTCCAGGTCTCACATCCAGGTCACACTGATGCAAAAGGTAGGTTCCCATGGTCTTGGGCAGCTCTGCCCCTGTGGCTTTGCGGGGCACACCTTCCCTCCCAGCTGCTTTCACAGAGTGGCATTGAGTGTCTGTGACTTTTCCAGGCTCACGGTGCAAGCTGTCAGTGGATCTACCATTCTGGGGTCTGGAGGACAGTGTCCCTCTTCTACAGCTCCACTAGGCAGTGCCCCAGTAGTGACTCAGTGTGGAGGTCCTACCCCACATTTCCCTTCCACACTGTCCTAGCAGAGGCTCTCCATGAGGGCCCCGCCCCTGCAGCAAACTTTTGCCTGACAGCATTTCCATACATGGCATTTCCATACATCTTAGATGACATCCATAGGTGACATTTCCATACATCTTCTGAAATCTAGGCGGAGGTTCCCAAACCTCAGTTCTTGACTTCTGTGCACCCACAGGCTCAATACCATGTGTAAGCTGCCAAGGCTTAGGGCTTCCACTCTCTGAAGCCACAGCCCAAGCTCTATGTTGCCCCTTTTAGCCATGGCTGCAGCAGCTGGGACACAAGGGAATCAAGTCCCTAGGCTGCACAGAGCATGGAGAACCTGGGCCCAGTCCATGAAACCACTTTTTCCTCCTGGACCTCCAGGCCCGTGATGAGAAGGGCTGCAGCGAAGGTCTCTGACATGACCTGGAGACATTTCTCCATGGTGTTGGGGATTAATGTTAGGCTCTTTGCTACTTATGCAAATTTCTGCAGCCAACTTGAATTTCTTCTCAAAAAATAGGATATTTTTTCTACGGCATCATCAGGCTGCAAATTTTCTGAACTTTTATGCTCTGTTTCCCTTTTAAAATGGAATGCTTTTAATGGCACCCAATTCACCTTTTGAATGGTTTGGTGCTTAAAAATTTCTTCTACCAGATAGCCGAAATAATTTCTTTCAAGTTCAAAGTTCCACAAATCTCTAGGGCAGAGCAAAATGTTGCCTGTCTCTTTTTAAAAACACAATGAGTCGTCTTTGCTCCAGTTCCCAACAAGTTCCTCGTATTCATCTGAGACCACCTCAGCCTGGACTTTATTATTCATATCACTATCAGCAGTTTTGTCAAAGCCATTCAACAAGTTCTCTAGGAGGTTCCAAACTTTCCCACATTTTCCTGTCGTCTTCTGAGCCCTCCAAAGTGTTCCAACCTTTGCCTGTTACCCAGTTCCAAAGCTGCTTCCACATTTTCAGGTATCTTTTCAGCAATGCCCCATTCTACTGCTCCCAATGTACTGTATTCATTCGTTTTCATGCTACTAATAAAGACACTCCTGAGACTGGGAAGAAAAAGATGTTTAATTGGACTTTCAGTTCCACGTGGCTGGTGAGGCCTCAGAATCATGGCGAGAGGTGAAAGGCACTTCTTATATGGTGGCAGCAAGAGAAAACGAAGAAGAAGCAAAAGTGAAAACCCCTGATAAAGCCATCAGATCTCATGAGACTTATTCACTATCATGAGAATAGCATGGAAAAACTGGCCCCCATGATTCACTTATCTCCCCCTGGGTCCCTCCTACAGCACATGGGAATTCTGGGAAATGCAATTCAAGTTGAGATTTTGGTGGGTATACAACCAAACCATATCACCAAGCAAGGCCAATTAACTGTCTCCAGAAAAGAGAATCCCTGAGTAAAGTGACATGAGGAACCCATAGCTAATGAATAGTCTATTAATGTCTGCAACCTAGGTTCCTAAATTCCTGTCCCATATGCAGCCAGATTCTTTAGCTTTTTATTTGATTCTGTGAGCTATCCTGTAGCCTTCTAATATGTATGTGTGTATGGTATGATATGTGTATGTGTGTTTTAATTTTCTTTTTCTTAAATTAGCTAAAGTTGGTTTCTTTTGCTTGGAATAAAAAATAACCTATCTAAAAATGAGAGTCCCAACATATTTCACTGCCTACGCAAATCTGTGCCTAGCTCTGAACTGAAGAGTTTTGCTCCTCACTAAATATTTTCAACTTAGGGGAAAATGAGCCTTCTTCCTTAAACAGGAAGTGCGTAATGCTGAATTTGATAAAAGCATTGGTGCTTTGTTTTCCTTCCTTTTTCTATGAATGAAAGCTTCTTACCATTTCCTAACCAGCAGCAGCCTTAGAGGAGTCCCCCACCACAGACAGAAGAGGGAACAAGGTCTTCCCCATCACTTGAGTCTGACGTGGTTCTAGGACCCTACGGTTCTTGAGCTGGAAACCAGATCCTGGCATCGACCTCCCAGAGACTGACAACCCCTGACAGAAGTGCCTCAGACTCCATGATAGAAATACTGGATGTCAAAAGCAATGCTCTCAACAGCACTAGGTTCTGTCAAAGACAGTGCAGTGAGAGCCAGCTTCTCCCACCCCTAATAAAACAGGGCCTCCTCAATCCCAGTCACATACAGAGACAGCCTCAACATAAGTGCCAAAAGGATGGACAATGATACTCGATCACCACCACTGCCATTGCTGCTGTTACTTTGTATGAGATGAGTACTCCAGTCTGAATGTTTGGGTGCCCCTACATTCATATGCTGAAAGCTAATTACCAAGGTGATAGGTAAGAGCTAATTACCAAGGAAAGGAGAGGAGGTGATGGTTAGGAGGTGCGGCCTTTGGGGAGGTAATTAGGTCACGAAGGTGGAGCCCTTATGAAAAAAGTGGTGCCCTTGCAAGACACCTTGAGGACTGCCTTGCCCCTTCCATCCTGTGAGGACATAGTGAGAAGGTGTCATCTATGATGAAGTGGAGCCTCAGCAGACAAAAAAATCTACCCACACCTTGATCTTGGACTTTTCAGCCTCTAGAACTGTGAGCAAGAAATTTCTGTTGCTTACAAGCCACCCCATCTATGGTGTTTTATTATAGCAGCCCAAATGGTCTAAGACAATGGACAATATCTCATATCTACAATAGTATAAATATATTTTTCAAGGCATCTTTTACTTCACTTATGTATTAATGTATCATAATCCAGTAAGGCAGGAAGGGCCAGCAACATTAGTCCTATTTTATGGATGTGGAAAATGAAGAACACGCCAGTAGTATCATATTAGATCTTGCAGACAATGACAATGATAGTCATAGATGTCAAATTATCAGATCCGCTCTCCAGAAATATTTTAATTTACTCATTATTTTTTAAGAGATATAGTCTTGCTCTTTTGTCCAGGCTGGAGTGCAGTGGCACAATCATAGCTCACTGCAGCCTCAAACTCCTGGGTTCCAGCACTCCTCCTGTCTCAGCCTCCCAGGTAGCTAGGACTACAAGCTTGCACCACCAGACCTGGTGATTTTTTTTTTCTTTTTTGTAGAACAAGGGTCTTGCTATGTTGCCTACACTTATCTTGAACTCCTGACCTCAAGGGATCCTCCTGCCTTAGCCTCCCAAAGTGCTGGGATTAAAGGCATGAGCTTCCTGGCCCAGAAATATCTTGAAAGCACAAGAACAATAAGAGTTCACATTTATTGCATGTCTCCTATGTGCTTTGAATGCATTGAAGTAGATGCAATTGTCCTTATTTGAAAGTTAAAGAAACTGAGGTTCAGAAAGATTAAGTATATTACCTACAACCACATCATTAGTAAGTGGTTGAGCCAGGATGTGAATCCATGCAGTCTGACTCCAAAGTCATGCACTAGACTAATAAGTGACACCTGTTAGCCCATTTTTTCAAGAAAACTCCATTAGAATATGTCGATAAGACCCTTAGATCTTGTTCTTATAACATTTATAGCAATTTTTAGTCTGAGAGTAAATATATCATACCTGCTAAGGACAGAAGTGGCTCTTCACTAATATTCTCAACTCAGAGTGAAAAGGTGGAAGAACTCAAAGAGAAGAGTGTTTAAGTCCATCCCATAGTCCTAGATGGCTTAAAGGACTTGGGTAAACACTCAGCTGTGAAACACTAACAAAGCTCCCAGTCTCGGTGGGTTACCTCACCTGAGCATGCCAGGTCAACAGAAGTATCTGTAGTAGCCTGGAAAATATCAAGGATCTAATAAATCAACTGATGCTGAAAACAAGCTTGACTTCCTTCCGCAATGTGTAGCTCTGCCATCGCAGTCTTCACAGCATGGCAGACACTAAAATGTGACAGGAAACCCAATCGTCTAGCCTAGCAAGTTATTTTCAAAACATTGCTAAGGTGATGGGGAGGGAAGGCAGATCATAGACAGAAAAATCAAAGGTTTGATAAGACTTGGTGTCATTCAAGTGATACCCACAGACATTTGAAAGGTGCTCTGCTCACGTGGACAACGTGGAGCAAATTCAAAGACAATGGTCATGGCAGCCTCCATCCTCTTTCAGCACCTTCTTCCCTTGGAAAGTGCTCTCTCTGGCATTCACACCCTCAACCACCATTCGTCTCCGGTGCTGTTCCCCCACCTTGGAAGTGCCTCCCATATAATTCTGTCCCACTTCACTAAACCCTTGGGCCGCTTTCTTTTTTTTTTTTTTAATTAGAGAAGGAATCTTAAAATTAATTTTTCCCCACAGCTGTTTAGTCCTTCAAAATATTAGTTACTAAATCAAAACTGATCAAATAATGTATGATTTATATGCTATTGGGTGATAATGACTTAATAAATTAATACTGTCAGAGAACTTTTGCAATTTACCTTGACAATAACTAATGGAATTTTCTAGCTCCCTGGGAGGTTGGTACGGTGGAGATGTTTAGTGCTTCCTCTCATCCCATTCTCCTCTCTTTTTGGAAAGGGTCATGTGCCTGTGGTCTGTGTGTCACATGTAGACCAAGGCATTTAATTGCCAGTGAGTGACCCTCCAGTATGCTCCCTCTCTGCTATGACAATTGTAAAGTTTTTTTTGTTGTTGAAACGGAAGTGTTGTTAGACTAAAGCAGCCTGCATCACTGAGGCACCATGTGGAGGACCAAAGTCTTAGAGAATCACCCCAGGCTACAATGGACTTTGGATGAAACAGTAATAAAATTCCTTTATGTTAACCCACCAACATTTTTTGGTTATTTTTTATAGCAACATAATCTAGCATATTGACTGATAGAGCTAGTAATTTTTGATCACTTCAAATCACAATCCACAGTTTGATTCTGATAAAAGACAAAACTACTAAAAATTACTTCATTAAAAATCAATCAAGATCTGCATAACTAGATTTGTTGTGCAGATCTGAATTGGCTTTTATTTGCCATTCTAAAATTGGGCAGTATGTCAGACCAAAAATGCTCTGCCTTACCATATGTGCAGGTTATACTTATCTCCAGAGAAAAAGCAGTGACACACAAAAAAATGAAGTGGCCTACAGAGGCAGACTGATTGGTTACAGCTTGTGTCTGTCTTACTTGAACCTAGTTTGATCAGTTGGCAGCCATGATTGGCTAAAGCTCAGCTGCTGTAATTGGCTGAGAACAGTTTGGCAGCTGTGATTGGCTGAAATCCAGCTGCTGTAATTGGCTGAGACTCAACTATATGTTACAAAGGCAAATTCCTAAGTTAGGTTTTCAATTTGTTTACATACTAAATTAGGTTGTAGTTTATTACATAAGACTTGGAGGAGGCTTCTTAAGCCTAAATTTAGTTTGATTTAACAGTTCTTGTCTGCTGTTAAGAGAAACATGCTCTGCTTATTAGCTGTGTGGCTTTGGACAAGTTATTATACTCCCCAGAATGAGTCTGTGTCTTGCTCTGTAGGTAGCTGGTCCTTTTCAGCTATAAGATTCTACTTAACTGACAGTCCAAAATTACATGGTATCTGCTCCCTAAAAATAACTATTCTATGCAAAGACCAAGCAATTTGTCCCAAAACAAGCGGAGATGTTTAACTCAAGCCAAACGCTTTTTACCTATCCTCCTCTCTCTGAACAGGAGGGTCAGGATCCCAGCCTGCTAGTAAAAAAAAGCACATGTTCTAAGAGGTCTGAGATTGAACTAAGAGGCCACACAACGCCTCATTATCCTCTAGAATTGGTCATTCTGCACCTCTTAGTTATCAAGATTTATCAAATTAGAGCTGTTTAATTTGGGAATCAGGTAGCCTTTCTCAAAGATTTTGTTTGTTTTTTTGTCTTTGGGGAAAGTCTCCGTTAATGTATGAAGACAAGAGGGTCACATCTGAAACAGTGGTTCACAGCCCTTTTAACATACCTCTTCAAAACAAAAACTTTTCCTGATGTATGTGGTGTGTGTGTGTGTGTGTGTGTGTGTGTGCGGGCACACGTGAGTGTGGTGCTATTAGTACCCACTGATCTAAAAATGCAGTATTAGAAAAACTATTTTAGTGAACTGTTATTTACATATTTGAAAAATAGAACGCATGTTATTCAATATACTTAGATATATTATGTATTCAGGTTACAGGCAACGTTGGGCATGTGTGTATATTTGCAGATCTCTTGCAATAACTCTGAGGCTCCCCAGAGGCTATTCATAGCCACAGGTTAGGAATAGTATACTTCAGGAGTCTAGGAGCATACTTCAATCTATATTTGGTTGTTACTTCCTCTCCCTCATCCCCAACCTCTTATTCTCAGGGAAGCAGACGCTAAGGCAGAATTCCAAGTGCACAAGGCTTTTGGGGAAATAACAATTATGAAAGGAAATGGGAGGAAGTAGGATTGGGCATGGGAGGGCCACCCGATCATGATACAATCTTTATTAGACTAACCTGCCTAATTGCCTGTTGGAGCCGAGTTCCCACCGGACGGAAATAGTCAAGCCCTCCCTTCGTGGTCCTGCTCAGTCATGGGACCATTCTGAGCAGAGTATGACATGGGCTCAAAAATTGCTAATAGGGACACTGTCTGCTGATTACCCTCTTAGTAGCTGCACAGTGAGTCCTTTCTTGAATAGAAGTGATATATCTCCATCTGCCATACCGAACATTTCCCCCTAATTCTACAAGGTAATTTTGCCCCTTAAGGTTATTCACGAAGACAACATGGCTGTATAAATGATAGTGTAACGTGCTCTTGGGAAACAGGTCATCTCTAAACCAGCAAAATCAAAAATAGAATCATAGCCAAACATGAGCCTAATTGCACTGGCCAGGGGACGAAGTGCTCCGAGGATATGGGATTGCATTTAGGTTAAGCAGACTCTCCTTCTGCAGAGGGAGCTAACTGAAATCAGAAATAAGATCAGAAAAATGCTTGCTGCAGGAGTCTGGTTATACTCTGCAATGCACATGATCATGAGTATTGACTGTTCACTGTGGGGAAGTAAATTGTGCGAGAAAAATGAAGCAATAAGCGAAGACAGGAAATGGCATGGGGAGAACAGGTTCTTTTAGAAATAGGAATCTATTCCAAGTGTCAGACCCGAGCAGCTACAATCCTTTCTCTTATCCTGGGCTGCGACGGTGAACAGGTGTTTAGCACGTGCCATGAAGAACAGCGAGAATGAATACAGCTAGTGGGAAATTCTATAAGATCTAATTGTGTTGTTAGTCCAGTTTCAATCACTGAACGAACCAGTCTCCAAGGATGCATCTTTCAGTAGTTTCCACGGTGGTTTCCAAACAGGAGTTTACACTGACCACAGAGAGGAGAGGAGAGAACAAATGAAAGGGGAGCCCTGGAGGACTGGACCATCCCAACCTTGCCTCTAGCCCTCCTGCAAAAGAGCAGCCCATCTTGATCTGTTTTACATGGTAAGATTTTGTGTAAGGTTACCTCAAATAAAAGGTTCTTTAACAGAAATAAATGAGCCTGATAGCTACAGTTTCCTAGGTCTCACCTAAACCTGTTGGAATAGAATCTCTTATGGATGTATATTTCTAAAAAAACTTCTCAGTGTACCTCCTGATAGAAGGATGGCTAGATAGATGACATATGGCAGATGTGATAGAGAGGTGGGGGACAGACAGAGAGAGAGAGAAGGGATGAGTAGATAGATAATATACATTTACCAATATACTAATACACAAACATATAAACATATACACAAAAATAAAAAATGTAAAAGAATAACATAAAAAATAAATATAATAGAAGCTCTAGTATTTTCTCTTGTGTCCAAGGGATCACCTTGATTTTCCCTAATGTAGGCACAGCTTATATTAGAGGATTCTCATGGTATTGAATGTGATAGAAATAATGCATAGAAATAAGGGAATGTCCTATCGTGACTTGCAGATGTATATCCATCCCACTGATTTTTAGTGGCTTCTGAGCTACTGAAATAGTGGCACTCCCCATCCTAGCCTATTTCTTCTTCTGTGCTAGGGGTAGAGGAAGCTGGTAGAAAGGATAGCAGTTATAGTTGATTACTACAAACTGAGAAGAGGGTACTTGTTTTTCTTTTCCCAACAAGATGATTCTTCCTCCCACACATAACATCCAATGTAAGCACAGTTGAAATTCCAAAGATGAGCTCCGTTTAATTCCCAGTGTTTGGAATAATGAGCAGAATTGCGGATGCTTTAGTTGATGAAATGCCCTAGAGCTCAAGTCTGAACATCAATCATAGAAACAAAGTCACTTATATCTGGGAGAATAACTAGTGAAGGATCAGTTTGAGGGGCATTTGCACTGAGCAAGGTGAGTGGATATCAACCAAGGATATTTCAAGTCTTGAGCAAGTAAAAGCAAAGATCGCCAACACCCTGTGGAGTTTGAAGGCATGAGACAGACACCAGATGTGTTTGTATCACTACTGTGACTCAGCTTCTATTTCAGCTACTGATAAATAAAGGACCATTTCCAGGTATGCTATGTTTGGTTAAGCCCTAAACTCGGACATAAGTATAGCCCTAAGGTTACTGAAACTACATTGCTCTAAACCACAATTATTTCACGTGTTGAGCTGAAAAGAAACTAAAATTAGAAGCATGAAAAAAATGAAATGAATGTCTGTGTGTTCCCTATACAATCTTCAAATCTCCCTTCACTATCAACACGGCACTGAGTTCTGCTTCTGCTTTGATGGCTCCTTCTGCCTCAGAGACCCACTTTCAGTACTATTTCCCCAATGTGTTTTCCCACTTTTCATTCATTCACATTCTCTCTTTCCCACTGCTTTCCTCCAAATACCCATGTGCCAATCTCTCTTTCCAACTCCACCCCCAGATACATGTACAGACTTTGCCCCAAAGACTCCCCAGTGAGCAATATCTTTTTCTGGCGATAGTAAGCACTGACTCATTGCCTCCTTCTTACCACAGTTTCCAAAACACAGTCTTATTTTACCTTGTCTCTATGCAGATTTCGGTAGGTCTGGGCCATGATGTACATAAACAGACTCTTGATGGGGGATTCCCTCCTCATCTTTCAATGAGGAGCCCTCTTTCACTCTCTAGCCCTCTTCTGTTTTAATTTTTTTATTAATTTTAATTTTTGAGAGTACATAGATGTATATATTTATGGGGTACATGAGATGTATTGATACAGGAATGCAATGTGAAATAAGCATATCATGAAGAATGGGGTTTCCATTCCCTCAAGCATTTATCCATTGAGTTGCAAACAACCCAATTACACTCTTTAAGTTATTTTAAAATGTACAGTTATTATTAACTGTAGTCACCTTGTTGTACTATCAAATAGTAAATCTTATTCACTATTTCTCTTTTTTGGTACCCATAACCCTCTTCTGATGCTTATCCTCCAAAAATTCTGAAGAAAGCAGAGTTTAAGGAACTAGAATCTTTACAATTTGGGATTTTTTCTGCATCTGAAAATTTTGGTCAACAAAGGAAAACAAACTTCTGCTACTAAAATAAGACTCCAAGACTCCTAGAGAAATGGCATTGACAAAAACAGACAATAGTGCAGTCAATTTCATCTTACCTTCACCTGGGCAGGGAAAATATAACCTAAGGAGGAGTCAGGACTTTTCTAGGAATCAGATAGCTGGCATGGTTCTCCCAGGCTTAGTGAGAAGCAGCAAGAGATTTAAACGTGGGTAGCTGAAAAGGAGCTGGGTAATTCATATCCTTGAATAGGCAGCATGTGAAGGTTTTCAAAATTTTATGTTAAATGTAAACATATTTATTCTTCTATCAGGTCCATGCCAAGAAGTACCTTTAGGACATGGTGGGGTAAGAGTCACTCATTTGAGGATGACGTTATACATGAGATAGGTGATATTCAGCAAAATCAATCAGATTATCATCTTTGGTTGTTCTCACTGGGTCTTCCTACCTCCAGACACTCTCTTTTCTCTGGATTAATTCTTTAAATCTTTCCCCAATCTGCAAAATCATTCTTGGTGACTCAGAATTAACTTGGGATACTCCCCCACATCCTGCCTCTCTGAACAAGACTGAGCTAGTTCCCTGTCGGTTTCCAGCACTGACCCCAGCACACTCTCAGGTTTTATTTCTACCAAGATGTGCATGGCTCTGTGACCTGGGAAGCACGTGTGGCAACCTTTGCCTTTAAAACTCCAAAAAGGTGTTGATGGTTCTGCACTGGCCTTCCTGAAGGAATTTATTGAGCATTTTTTTGATCCACCACACCTTCATTTTCCAGAAGAAGAAATTCCTTCTTGTTTTCCAGAACTTCTCTATGTCTTGGTTTAGATTTTAGAAAAAAATGTTGTCTATAGCATTTAGCAAAGGATTCTCGTCTTAGAGAATTGTAAGACCACTGAAATAAAACAAAATGAACAACAAACTAGGGTATATGGGACAGTCCCCTGTGAGCAAAATAGAGACATTTCAACTGAAATGATGCTGGCGGGGCTATTGCTGGGATGGGACCCCTGGCGGCAGTTTGCTTATTGAGTCACCAGGTCTCAATGAAGGACTTGCATTTCATGTGGACTCCACATGGCTTCCAGATAGTACACTGCAGATCAATTAAGGTTCTTTATCAACATGTTCCATCATATTTGGGAACTAGCTTCTGACTCTGGGTAGTTTCCCAGCAGTACAGAAGCCTGTTTCAGGGTTGACCCGTAAATACTACATAAGCCCAGTGTTAGACAGTCCTTCTGATCCAAGGAACCAGAGACTAATCAATCCCTTTTCTGATGCTTTTTTTTCCTAGAACCTTTGAAGGATGCAGCCCTTAAGGAATCAGGACTTCTAGGATCCAATTTTCTTGTGCATCTCAAGACATTTATCAGATAAAGAAGGAGTATTTTTTGCTGTTCAGTAAGATTCCAGGGCACTTAGTCAAATAGCACCATAAAAACAAAAGGTCTTATGTACCATTATTTCCCACTTACATTCACTACATGGGCAGGAAACTCAAAGACAAGCCAAACTTTCTCTGAAGAAAGATTTTATTCATCACTCAACTAATGTGATTTGTATAGTCCTGTAGACCTGACAATAAACAATCACCAATTCCTCCTAGCTCCTTGAAGAGCATTGGTCATACAAGCACCTCTCCAACCTTTTTTTTTTTTTTCCCTAAAACCAGTTACTTAAGTACACCATTGAGCCTTTCTAGTGTTCCATTTAGAAGAGTCCTGAGAAGGAGTGATTCATCTCACCCACATGGTATGATCTAGATTCCTTAAGCACAAGCAACCGAAATCAACTCTAGATTAACTGAAGCAGGAAAAAAATTTATTGGAAGAATTTAGGGAAGTTCACAGGATAGACAGGAAGGCAGGAGAAGGAGGCTCGGAAAAATGCAAGAACTGAGCCACTCTGGGGAGTTAGGGAACAGCAAACATGATCAAGATCGTGTATTAAGAAGAACACGTCTAAAACATGCTGTGGATGCTGCCAGTGCTGTAGCCATTATCTCCTGTTGCTGTCACCACCATTACTGCTGTGCCACAATTGCTGAGATGATCCTATTTCCATGTATACCTGCAGCCTTGTGTCGCATTGAAAAGATTCCAAGTCCTACATATCCAAGTATCTGATTAGCTAAGTGTAGGTCACAAACCAACACTGCCAGAATTCAGGAGAAGAGACAAGTTTCCTCTTTCCAACTTCTATAGCAAATAGGGCACTGGGTTTTACCAATACAAAACAAAACAGGGTAAGAAAATCTCCCCAGATAGAAGGAGTAGGATGGCAGACAGCCAAAAATAGAAAAGGGAGGGAGCATCCATCACATATTTCAGTTTTGTCCAAAAAAGTCAAATCTGTAGTTCATTCCTTAGACAACGGTATCCAAATCTTGTCCTCTTTTAAAAAGATCCAATGTTGAGCATAAGAAAAACTCTTCGCTCAGAGAATCCAGTTTTGAGCTGTACAGTCCGTCCTTCTCACATGATTTGGTCTTTGGCAAATTCTGTCACATTAAAGACATTGTTTGTGGTCTCATCTATTTATTCCCTGATAAATAGGAATATTTGTCTATTTCTTCTGAGAAATATTTGAGGTGGCGCACAAATTTTAATACTCCGAAAAATGAAAACAGATTGTAGCAATGGGAATTGCCCTTGGACTCTGTGTGATGGCTACTTCTCATTATTTCTAGGGTAAGCGGCCAAAAAAGAGGACGGAAGTTGTCTGGGCTCTTGCATTCTCTTGGTGGTCAGAGGGGTGTGCTGTGCTGATGGGTAAGCCTTTAGGCAATGAGCTACTGAGTTGGTTGGGTCTATAGGTACTGGGAACGGCCAATGTGTGTTCAGGACAAGCAAGAACTATGCTAGTAAAGGGGTCTACAGTCAAGCTAGGGGTTGGCCAGATGACTAACAGTGAACCACAAATGGACAGGCTGGAGGAGGAACCCCAGCAGGTTGGCTGGTGGTTGATAAGTCATGGCTGAAACCAAAATAACTAAAGGGTGAACTGAGGTCAGAGGACAAGGCTGGGATTTCACCTAGAAGATACAACTTTTGCTGACAATGGCTTCTGCCAAGTGCTGCCTCTTAGAAAGGCAGCTGGAAGTCATCCTTCCAAGGTTTGACAGAACCCAGAACACCCAGAAAGACAGTTGTGAATCTCCTCTACATATTACTCTTTAACCAGAAAAAAAAATCAAATGGTATTTTGAAATGGACCTTCCAGACATGGAAGTGTGATAAAAAGAGACCTGGCTTTTGTCTGAATCCAGCTTTTCTTTTCTTTCTTTTTTTCTTGTCTTTTTTTACTTAAGACATCAGTGTTATTTGCCAATAAATCCAGCTTTTCTATCAACTAGTTGTGTGCCACTGGGAAAGTCAGATTTCTCATGGCCTCAATTTCCTTCTATAAAATGAGAAGGTTGGGCTAAATATTGCCTAAAGACTCTTCAAGCTTTAGAAATGACTAAACCACTTCTAGTGCACATGTGTTCATGCACACACACATACAGACACAAACACATCAGGGTGATTCTAGAATCACAGAGCATGATTCTTGCTGTGCATCTCCTTTTCCCCTGAAGCTGGCTCTAGGAGAGAGGAACTTCCTCAAAAACCACAGCTGTTGAAATGGCCCCAAGGGAGTTATACTCAATTCCTGTTTCCTCACATCCTGAATGTGAAGCCCAGAAGAACTGATAATGGGGTTAGTTCCGCCATATTGCAACCACCAACTGAAAGGGGGAAAACCATGCTAACCAATGACTTATTCAGTAGTGTATAACTGTGACCAGAAATAACAAGTCTGGCCAGTTCATAGCTCAAGAATGCATAGTGGCAGCGCAACGAGGATTTCCCTTTTTCCAAGACAAACCATGTCAGCTCTGATTAAACTCCTGATTATGGCTAAATCCCTCTCCTTTACTCATATTATTCTTCCAAGATTGCATTCCATCATCTGGTGTTGTTTTGGGAAATCTTTGAAATTATTCAACCACTCTAAGTGACATGCAATTAGCAGCCTCTTCAATGAGTGATTTATTGTCTTTATGCACCAGGCACTGTGCAAAACTTCAGAGACCCCACAGTAAACAAGCCCTGTGGGACTTACAGTCTAATACGGTAGATGGAAAACATGCAAATGGGCACAAATGTATATATAAATACAATGAAGAGTATAACAAAGGAAACAGTACGGGGCATGATGGAGAATAATGGGGGGAACTTATTTGCATTGGGTGATCCAAGAAAGTCTCTCCATGAAGGTGATACTAAAGCTGAGATCTGAAGAATGATAAGGAGCCAGTTTTGTGACATGCAGGATGGGGTAGGAGGAGTATGTAGAATGAGTGTGTGTGTGTGTGTGTGTGCACGCATACATGCACACATGCACGCTGAGGAGAAGGAGAAGAGACAGATTTTCTGTCACAGGGAAGAACAAGTTGGTTGAAAGTTTAACTGATTCCAGAGCTGAAAGAACTCCCATATGGGTTAAGCAAAAGGGAAGATAATATGAGATGAGACTGAGTTTGGCAGAGGCCAGATCACAAAACCTTTGTAAAAATCTCATATTTTTCCCTGCATTTTAAATAAATCTGATAGGAAAGTATTAAGGCATTTTAGATAGAGAATAACATAATCTTATTCCAATTTTCTGCTTGCTTTGTGGACAGTTGAAAAAAAAGAAATAAAAGTGGAAGCAAGAGGACAGTTAAGAGACTAGTGTAGTTCAGGCAAAAGTTAATGATGTCTCAGACTAGATTAGTTATTCTCAGTTCCTAGGGGACACTTGGCAATGTCTGGAGATGTTTTGATGATCACAGATGCTACCAGCATCAGCTAGGTAGAGGCCAGGGATGCTGCTAAACATCCTAAAATACGCACACCAAATAACTATCCAGTCCAAAGTGTCTACAGTGCCAAAGTCAAAAAACTCTGGACTCAGTGATGGCAGGAGAAATGGAAAGAAGCAACTGAACTCAAGATACACTGTGAGGCTGAAAGTACCAGGAATTCTTAATAGATTACTTGTGAAAGTAAGGGAAACAAAGAACCTAAAGATGGCTTTCAGATTTCCATCTTAAGTAACATCTCATTAGACTATATTGGAAGGATATATAAAACAATTTCTGTCTAGTAGATAGATTTTAGTTCTCAATCTACTGCTTATCAATTGTAGGTTGCAAGATACACAACAATGTATCTATATCTCCGTTTTCCCATCATAAAATGGGGATGACAATGTATCTACTTCAAAGGTATGTGATAAGTATCAATTATCCAATCATGTAAAGTGCTCCAAATACGCCTGGTATGTAGCATATCACTTAACTTTTGTTGTTATTTACTATTGTTATTATTAGAATGAGGATGTCAATACAGCCATCAAGGTTGAGAATACATGAATTTGAGAGTGGTCAGATGGCATTTAAATCTTTGAGATGAGTGTATAGACAGAGGAGACAAATTGTCCTGCACTGAACCTTGGGTACTCTACGGTTAGGATATTGAGGGAAGGAGAAGAAACAGCCTAGGAGACTGAGCAGGCCTAGGCAGTGAAGTGAGAGAAAAGTCAACAGAAGAAAGCATTTTGAGGAAGGTTGAGTAAGAAGAGGATCTCTTGAATTTCAAGGTCCTGGGTAACTCCGAGAAAAGCAATTTCAGTTAAGAGGTGGAGACGGAAGTCAGTCTGAAATGAGTTGAGGATTAAATGGGAGAAAACATGGAAACGGAATATGTGGGAGCTTTTTATGAATTTGGCTAAGAAGAGTAGAACAGGTGGAGGACTGTTCAGTTAATGAGGGATGAGACTTTTTGTTTTGCTTTTTAGAGAAATACCATTAATAATATTTACATTCTGATGAGAATATTATAGTAGAAAGGAAACATTTATAGCTATCAGAGAGAAAGAAGGCAGTAAGACATCAAAGTCTTTGAGAGGACAGGAGGAGATAGGAGAGACTGGCCTTTGGTGGGATGAGGGGCACTTTGTGCTTTGCAACAGGAGGCAAGTAGCAGATAAGTGCCACATAGAGAGGTTTGTTGTTTTTGTATTAGGGAAATCAGGTGATATGTGTCTGCCCATTTTTATTTTCTTAGTGAGGTATGGGGAAAGGTACCCCCAGAGGTAAGTGGAAGAAAGCAGGATGTGTTTTGGGTATAAACAGTCACCTTGAAACTGGAAAGGCTAGATTTCTAGAGAAAAATGATAGGATTGTTAGATGTCTTTTGAGACTGATGATCATGAATGTTACATGAAACCAGTGAACTTCATTCTTTGGTTTTCTCTTGCAATGTCCAATTATTCAGAAGGTAGAGAAGAAATAATTCTCCTTGCATTCTCTTTGACAATGAAATTTGGCCTTGAGAGGGAGACAGAGGTTTAAGTCCTCAGAGAATGAGGTGTGACCAGGAGGTTGAGGATTGAGGGCAGAAAGGAAAGAGGGTACAGGTAGCAAGGAAGTATACCTTCTAAAGGGGCAGGAGGGATGAGGAACGAGATCTGGCACCTCCTCCACTTCCTGAACCTGAAGTATGTGAGATGTGAGCAAATAAAGATCCTCTAATCACCAGACTTGGATGTCAAGTGGTGGACCCGGGGACTGCTGGGTCCTCTTTAGGGCAATGAGATGGAGTTCAGGGAAGAGGTCATGCCATCTTCAAGCCCCATTGGTGCAAGGCAAAGTCTGTTCCACAATACAAGGTCAGGCCTGCTTGGTGAGAGCTTCTCTTATTCCCACTCCTCCATTCCCTAATTTTAGTGCAGGGGGAGGATTTTCAAAAATTTTCAGACTAAAAATAATGATTGAGCAAGCTAATTAAGTGGTATGAGTGGTTTCAACAAAACCCCACACTTAGCGGCCAACATGGATTAAGATGGAGGCTACTTTTAGGTAATCCACATTGTTTTCCAAGCATCCCCTCCAGCATTCAGGCACAAAACACATTTTAAAGTTTTGTTTTAAGTACTCTTGGTTCAAAACACCTTTACAGACATTATCAGAAAAATGGAAGTTGTCCAACTAACCCCAAGTTTGCTATTCCCTTTTAAATCTGATCCTCATTCTTACATATCGCAGATACTCTAAAGCTTTTCATAGCAAGTGTTCAAGACCAGGGATAGCACTGTCATAACAGTTAACATGTGTTGAGTGATGACTGTGTCCCAGGCATTGTTCTAGGCAATGTTCCTACATAATTCCATTTAATGTTCACAAAACCTCTGAGTTTTTACCCATTTTTCAAGCTGGGAAAATGACACAATAAAGAGTCAAGTGACTTGCCCAACGTCACCAGCTATAAGGGGTTGAGATGAGACCATCTGCGGAGTTTGCACTTGTAAGCATTTGGCCATACTGCCGCAGATTGCAAATATACAGCACTCTCCTTTTCTCATCCAGAGCAGACACCACTGGTCATTTACACAACAATCCTACCAAACTTAATCACTAATCCATTGGTCTGGGAACTCCTACCAGTTGATGAGTGTGAGCACTAGAAAGGAAATCTCTTTGCAGTTCCCTAGACCCTCCTTCTTTGCTTTCTGTTCTCCCTCAAACCTTGTCTCTGCTGTACTCCAAAGACTGGTTCTACTCTCACTCTGGGTCTCCACACTTGATATGTAGTCCTGGTCTCTTCACGAGTTTGACTCAGGCTAAGATTTAGCCCCAGGCCCCTCTTGCAGTTTTTCTGGTCCACTCATCATCACATTCCTATCATGAGCTGGCTCTGTGATTCAGTCAGTGTTGACGGGTGTCTGAGATGCAGAGATAATGTAGTAGCAATAGGCAGGACAGAAAAACAAGCCTCCATAACAAACTCATTCGAAGAATCCTAAGCTTTGCACCATCAATACAAATTTCTGTGTGAAAACTGTAAAGACAGAACTAACTTTACATGTTGAATCCATCGACTCAAGTAAACTTTTAAAAGAAAACTTTAAAAAGAAAGAAAAAGAACTTTAGATGTGGTGTCAAATTCAAAAGATCTTACAGTTGGAAATATACCACTGAATGATTGTCAATGTCTTTTAAAATGGCAAAAAAAAAAAAACAAAAAAAAACAACAACTCAATTTTAATCAACTGAATCATAAACACAAGGAAATTTTTTAATTTTGGAGGAATACTTACTATTTGTTGGGCATCAAAGATGCTAGATGGAGGGTTGAAAAGCTATAGGTTCTAACTAGCTGTGCAATACTGGAAAATCACAGCCTCTCTGAGCTCTAGTTGGTCTGTGAAATGTAGTGGTTAAATTTAGCACCTCTCAGGCCTCTTGCAGTCCCAAAGTTCCGGGTCAATGCAGTTTTTATTTCAGTGCCCCAAATGGACTTGCAAGGGTCCTGTTCATTTCCGCGGGTGGGAAACACGTAGGATCCTATGTTACTTTCCTTCTCTGCTCTGCCCACTATTTTGTCCACTGCTGTTCACTGTGGGGTGCCCTGGGGAACTGGTTCTGTGGAGTCTAAAGTCTATTACCCATCATTACCACCACAGCCACTGGGCATTATGGGACATTAACATCCTCGGGATGCCAAAGCTCTTTTAGGGATTGTACGCTCTAGTGTTGGAACCTGAAGCAGGATTGCCAAGCTCTGCCAAAGGCCATTTGCTTAGAAGTGTATTAGAGATGCTGTGACAACTTTCAGGGGCACCACTCAAATTCTTGAGAGCTTGTCAGTCTCTTCTCTATTTCCGCCCAGAACACCACAGGCTGCCTAAACACCCAAGTCCCACAAAATATAGGACTGGTCTAATCTGTCCCTGGAAACTATTGATACAAACCCATTATCTGAGAAGACAGGACAAGTTATAATTAGAAGCCTGATGAGTCAGAGCTCATGGGCACTAGCTCAGAAGCCCTCACTCATAAGATGACACATCAGCTAGACGTCCGCTGGAGTTCATCCTGGGCATTAGAATTCAGCCTCGTACAAGGATGGGGGGAATTGGCTGGAGAGGAGGGAGAACCGCTGAGCACAAGGACAGGCCTGCTGGGGCCAGCCTTGCCAGGAACACAGAACATCTCACACAGGAAGCCCAGGCAAACTGATACAAAATTTCACTAGAAAAAAAAAATTCCCTTTACCATACACAATTTCTCTCTAATTTTTCTTAAGGTGCTACAGTTGCTAACTTAAGCCTTTCACATAATTTCCCAATATTGACTTAAATTTATGATCTTTACTGCACATCCTCCCCAGTCTGGTGGATTCAGAAAGAGTAAGGGGGTTAAAATCCTGTCTCCATTACCTACTGGCTGTGTGACTAAGATCAAGCCTGTCGAATTTTCTAAACCTTAGTCCCCTTATTTATAAAATGGGGTTTTTATGAGGATTAAAAAATAATAATGTATGCAAAGCACCTGGCATAAGATCTCCACAAGTCATGATCAATAAATGTCAGTTTCCTTCCTTCCTGGTAGAAGTCATCAGATGATACTAACTCTAGGTTTTCTGTCTGACACAGAACACACCCTTCAAAGTGCTAATGCTGTTCCAGCTCAGCAGACACCTCGTCTCAGGAAAGCCATTAGAAACCCCCCAAAATACTACATTTTTCTCCTGATAAGTAGCTCACTTCCCACAACCACTTTGCATTAAGTGAGCTCAACAAATGAGTCACACTACTTGCAGAAGCAAATTCGGGAACCACACCCAAAACAGAGGCATCTTGACTTTTCCCAAGAAGCTGTCATTATCACCAGAAAGAGGGTTTGGGGGATCTATAGTTAGAAAACCTCAAACTCCCAAGCTACCTCTGAATTCCTATACAAACCTCAGAGTTCATTTTTTTTCAGGGATTTTTTTTTTTTTTATCCACAGCATTCAATGACAGCTAAGAGTCACTGGCCATTTATGATTATTTACTTTTTGAAAGCTTTTATCATAGCATTTAAGCTATAATTATGATTTTGAAGAAAAATTTCAAGAATGTATTCATTGCATAAAAATAGACACAATTTCATTTACACCAACCCTTTCTGACGTGCAGGCTGCAGGGTAAAGTAGACATGCATGGGGTTATAGTCAGAAGACCAGGATTCAAGTGATGGTTTTGTCACTTACTGAATGATTTAGGGCAAGCCTCTGAGACTCAGAGGTTTATCCATAAAGCAGAAAGAACTAAATATATTGTACAATTCACAAACAATGAAATATATGAAGGTACCTGGAAAACTTAATGCAATACAAAATGTTAGATTTTTTTTTTAAAGTAATTGTTAATCCTTTACATTTGCCCAATAGTCCTGGTACTAATTTTTTAAAATTAATTTTGTTGGCTTACTTCTGCATCCTTCTAAATTAATATATACATTTTAAAGCTATTGGCTTTCAAAATGAATGGAAAACTCAGCACTCATGGTTGATTGGCTAGAATAAAGACTGTTAAATAGTTTTGAATGATTATATGTTTAAAAATTCAGTTTTCCAATGTGAGATACAGTGTGGCCAAAATGTCCATGTTGTTCCCTTCTTGGTACAGAGCTCTTTATAATGTTACTGTGCAACTCTTCCCCATTCCTTGAATCTGGGCTGGCTTTGTGATCTGCTTAGGCCACTATAATGGCACAAAATTGACACTGTGACAGTTCTGAGTCTTGGCATCGAGGGGCTGTGCACTTCCAATCTCACTCTCAGAATCTTGCCAGTGCCACATGGATGAGTCTGGGCTAGGCTTCTGGTTGATGAGAAACATATAACCTCATTACCAGAGACTTTAAACCCAGTCAATAAATAGCTAATAGCCATACATGTGAGTGAGGCCATCCCAGATCAGGTAGCACCCGGCTGACCTATCAGCTGAGCACAAACACATGACTGATCCCAGCTAAGATCAATTGGGTCAGACCCTGAGAATCAGAACCATCCCCTTATTTGTGAGTAATGATTGTTTAAGCTACTTTTTTTTTTTTTTAACACAGCAACAGATTAACAGATATACAAGGTTTCTATATCATTAAAATATGAACTCCTCATAACATGCCAGACTAAGGTAACAGAAATGGGGTCCTTCCCTTTATAAACCTAAAGAAATGCTGGCTGAAATACATGGCCAAGTTCAAGAGACATAAAGGAAATCTCCAAGGGCAAAATAAAGAGAACTCAAACATACTATATAGCAGTAAGCAAAAGCTGATATTGTCGCCTGTGGGCACATAGTTTTGCACATGGTTATAGGCATTAGTGACCGGGGGACACATTTTTTTTTTTATTATTATACTTTAAGTTCTGGGTTACATGTGCAGAACATGCAGTTTTGTTACATAGGTATATACATGCCATGGTGGTTTGCTGCACCCATCAACCCATCACCTACATTAGGTATTTCTCTTCATGTTAAACCTCCACTAGCCCCCCACACCCTACAGGCCCCAGTATGTGATGTCCCCCTCCCTGTGTCCATGTGTTCTCATTGTTCAGCTCCCACTTACGAGTGAGAACATGCAGTGTTTGGTTTTCTGATCTTGTGATAGTTTGCTGAGAATGATGGTTTCCAGCTGCATCCATGTCCCTGCAAAGGACATGAACTCACCCTTTTTTATGGCTGCATAGTATTCCATGGTGTATATGTACCACATTTTCTTAATCCAGTCTATTATTGATGGACATTTGGGTTGGTTCCAAGTCTTTGCTATTGTGAATAGTGTCGCAATGAGCATACCTGTGCATGTGTCTTTACAGCAGCATGATTTATAATCCTTTGGTTATATGCCCAGTATTGGAAGTGCTGGGTCAAATGGTATTTCTAGTTCTAGATCCATGAGGTATCGCCACACTGTCTTCCACAATGACTGAACTAATTTACACTCCCACCAATAGTGTAAAAGTGTTCCTATTTTTCCACAACCTCTCCAGCACCTGCTGTTGCCTGACTTTTTAATAATCACCATTCTAACTGGTGTGAGATGGTATCTCATTGTGGTTTTGATTTGTGTTTCTCTAATGACCAGTGAGGATGAGCATTATTTCATATGTCTGTTGGCTGAATAAATGTCTTCTCTGGAGAGGTGTCTGTTCATATCCTTTGCCCATTTTTTGATGGGGTTGCTTTTTTCTTGTAAATTTGTTTAAGTTCTTTGTAGATTCTGGATATTAGCCCTTTGTCAGATGGATAGATTGCAAAAATTTTCTTCCGTTATGTAGGTTGCCTGTTCACTCTGATGATAGTTTCTTCTGCTGTGCAGAAGCTCTTTAGTTTAATTATATCCCATTTGTCAATTTTGGCTT
>NW_012115066.1:378993-380412 GCF_000951035.1 Colobus angolensis palliatus | reverse complement strand
AGGTTTTCTTCCAGGGTTTTTATGGTCCTAGGTCTTATGTTTAAGTCTTCGATCCATCTTGAGTTTATTTTTGTATAAGGCATAAGGAAGGGGTCCAGTTTCAGTTTTCTGCATATGGCTAGCCAGTTTTCCCAACACCATTTATTAAACAGGGAATCTTTTCCCCATTGCTTGTGTGTATCAGGTTTGTCAAAGATCAGATGGTTGTAGATGTGTGGCATTATTTCTGAGGCCTCTGTTCTGTTCTATTGGTCTATATAGCTGTTTTGGCACCAGTACCATGTTGTTTTGGTTACTGTAGCCTTGTAGTAAAGTTTGAAGTCAGATAGCATGATGCTTCCAGCTTTGTTCTTCTTGCCCAGGATTGTCTTGGCTAGGCAGGCTCTTTTTTGGTTCCATATGAAGTTTAAAGTAGTTTTTTTCCAATTCTGTGAAGAAAGTCAGTGGTAGCTTGATGGGGATAGCATTGAATGAATCTATAAATTACTTTGGGCAGTAAGGCCATTTTCACGATATTGATTCTTCCTATCCATGAGCATGGAATGCAACAACAAACAAAACCTTTCTAATGTCAAAGCGTTTTCCCCTTCATATTTTTCTTTAATGGTATATTTGCAGCTGTTTCCTGTTAATCCTTTGTCTGTCTGGCTTCCTTCTTTAGGGTAATGGGATCCTTAAGACAAGCACAGAGTATGCCTTGCTGTGGTGTCCTGTGAAACAGGCCACACTCTTGCCTTTTAATGGTGTTTGATGTGACAATGCACATGAGACCATGGAGGTCTATGTCTCAGTGTTTGCAGGTTGAAGATGGAATGATACATGCCATCTCTGAGATTTTTATTTGCTCAGACCTTCCCCTGTTCTGGCCCAACCCCAGTTAATCCCATCTAATAAGTGTTGGTGGGTTTTGGGGGGCCTAGTTTGTTTGTGTCCTCTCTTATTTCCTTAAACATTGGTTTGTAGTTCTCCTTGAAGAGGTCCTTCACATCCCTTGTAAGTTGTATTCCTAGGTATTTTATTCTCTTCGTAGCAATTTTGAATGGGAGTTCACTCACGATTTGGCTCTCTGTTTGTCTGTTATTGGTATATAGGGATGTTTGTGATTTTTGCACATTGATTTTGTATCCTGAGATTTTGCTGAAGTTGCTTCTCAGCTTAAGGAGATTTTGGGATGAGACAATGGGATTTTTTAAATATACAGTCATGTCATCTGTAAACAGAGACAATCTGACTTCCTCTCTTCCTATTTGAATACGCTTTATTGCTTTCTCTTGCCTGATTGCCCTGGCCAGAACTTTCAATACAATGTTGAATAGGAGTGGTAAGAGAGGGCATCCTTGTCTTGTGCCAGTTTTCAAAGGGAATGCTTCCAGTTTTTGCCCATTCAGTATGATATTGGCTGTGGGTTTGTCATAAATA